>NC_053451.1:92800053-93146983 GCF_015227805.2 Hirundo rustica
TCATACACAGCAAACCTTTTCTCAGGCAAACATATTGGCACCACATAGTCGGTGAGATTCACCGGTGTTTCCAGGTTCAAGAGGGCAATATCATTATTGACTTGTCCATTTATGTATTCTTCATGAACGATCATCCTGGTGACTCCACGTTCTTGCTCAGTTTTCTCATCAACATTTATTTTGTGTTCACCTGGGAAAGTTATTAATCACGGGTCACATCAAGTAGCTCCTTGATTCCTTGCAAGTTTGAGGATATAGGGTGTTTCTAGCCTGACACCTCTAAGGACAATTGCCTTGTACTGCCAAAGCCTTCCACTCTGATTTTTTCAGGATGAGGAGGCTGCCACCACCTTGATAAGATGAGGAGGGGAAGATACATACCCAGTCTCACCCGAAGCTGTTTAGGGTGAGTATACTCCAAACAGTGAGCTGCAGTGACCACCCACTTTGGGGAAAGCAGGGTGCCGCCACACTTTTCTTTCTGATCCTGTATTATAAGGGCCTGCCAACATAAAGCAAATTTACGTCTTACATCAAATGTGCTTGACATAAATCTCAGTAGAGATGGATTTCATATTGCTTCTTTCTGTCCCTTTATGCAACTGTGTTTGACAATACCACCCTGACTGTGTGGAGAACTTAGCAGGGGAGGTATTCCTCTGGAAATTTTCTTCATCTTGTAGTATGGACCCTGCATATTATGGCCAGGGTGTATCCCTGGAAACAGCAACTAAAATTCTTACTGGCAGTAAAGTTAAGGACTAAGGGGTCAGGAGATAGAGACAGCTGTGCTACCGCTCTACTCCTGTGAAACCGGGTACTCCAGAACAAAGCTGAGGTGTCTAACTGAAACAGGTGGATCTGCTGGCTATGGATGCAAAAGGAATTTTGTTATCAAGATGTAGCACTTTTTTGAATTTTTAACATCATAGATTTAAAGCAGTGAAATTATTGTAGTGATTCCATAAGGAAATTCTAAAAATAAAAGCAATGAAAGATTTTTGAAAACTCACTTGCCATGGACATTCACCGGGAGGGCAGATTAAACCACCTACTATTCTCCCATGTGCAGTTGAATTTTTTTTTGCCAGCACTGGTATTTTTCCACATGGGTATTTCACTGGAAAAAAAGGAAACAAAAAAACCAAAATCCAAAACAACAAAAGCCAGCAAGTGGGATTTTATAGTACCAAATTCACAACAAAATGTGCAATGTCTTCAGAGAAGCTATGTCAGCTGAAAAACTGATTTCTAATCTAGGAACATGGATTCTCAAAAATAATGTAAAGGAGCTCAGCAGGTACAAAGTCTTTTTTTGTTTGGAAACAGCCAGAAATTCCCTTACAATTAGAGTTGAGGCCCTTAGAGCATCACTGACATAGAGTCACGTACCACAGGTCTTTGCAAACAATAAACCTACTTAAGATACACATCAACACAATGAAGTGGGCTACTGGCTTTAAGTCAATTGTACCAAGGGCACAACATCCATGGCAGGCTGAGACAGAGGCTTAATCGTGGGGTGTACATCTTGCCATCCTTTGTTTGGGCAGAGCCAAAGATGTCCCAAGAGCAGACACTGCCTTCTGGTGTGCCTCTCCCTGACAACCTTATTTGCTTGTGTCCAGAGGATGCTGGATTCTTCCTGACTACACATCTCTCTTCTGCCTGAGCCAGCATGTGAAGACTGGCAATAAAGAGAACCAAATCATGACTGAACTTCCAGCTAAGCTGTAGTGCAGAGGAAATCTTGGTGTTTTCAGTATATCCTTCACCCAACCGAGTTTTCCTGTGAAGGAGAAGATCTACCCTTGGGGGTGCCTGTGTGCCAGATGTCTGTGCTGTAACTGAACACACCATCCCTTCTGTCTGGCAGTCACTTCACTCTGTGGTATCACTCTGTGATAATACTGTGAGGAGGAGTGCTCTTTTTCTACCTCTTTGGGAGCTAGGGTCCTACAGTCTGCTGAGCTGCATGCAGCATCTCCACAGAGCTGCAAGTACTTCAGCTGACATGAAGACAGCATCAAGATTTTACAGGTACACACAAGGTATGGAGAAACAGGACTAGCTTTTTGGTGAAAGATTAAACAGACATAACACGTAACACCCGAAGTCTCTAATGCTGTGCGTAGGGCAACACAAATTTGGCCCATTGTGGGGGACAACAGAGGGACAGTAAGGGGACTGTCAGCCTGGCAGTAACACAGTTTTTTCCACTTGCAACACAGGGTCAGTTCTATGGCTGTCTTTGTCCCCAAGAAGCAAGCAGCAACAAATACATCTTCCTTGCAGGGAAAGATGCACTGGAAAGCCTGTAAGGAACTTTGAATTCTTTGTTCTCAGCTTTTAACAAAGGCAGCTTTCCCATCACATGGTGTTGCAGAATCTGTTAATAAGGGATAAACACATTAGTAGACATTTTTTTCTAATGAAATTGCTGCTGTTGAGAGCTAGGTTGTCATTACCAGCTCTCTGCATGAGTGCTCCATTGAGGTGTGTGTAGAGGGGGCACCACCCCTCAAAATTTCTTTGCATGCACCCTGTGGCTCTGTCCATTATGTTGCTTTGTTCATATCCCCAGGGGTCTCCTTTTCTCACTAACAGAGTAATTCAAGTAGGCATCTGCAAAAGAGTCAGGTGCCAGCTTATGTATTGGCAAAAACATTAACTTGCACTTCCCTAGTCCCAGTTGAAATTTACCTTGCTAAATGAGAGAAATATCTCTCATAGTGTCTATAGGAATACCAAAAGTATATTATTCCTAGCAATTAGGAAAAGAAGAGGGAGGGAAGGAAGGAGGGAAGGAAGGAGGGAAGGAAGGAGGGAAGGAAGGAGGGAAGGAAGGAGGGAAGGAAGGAGGGAAGGAAGGAGGGAAGGAAGGAGGGAAGGAGGGAAGGAAGGAAGGAAGGAAGGAAGGAAGGAAGGAAGGAAGGAAGGAAGGAAGGAAGGAAGGAAGGAAGGAAGGAAGGAAGGAAGGAAGGAAGGAAGGAAGGAAGGAAGGAAGGAAGGAAGGAAGGAAGGAGATTAACTGTTTTCCTTTGGTTTTAATAGGCCTCTTCCTCTCTTGACTCCTGTGCTGAAATAAATATAGTAATAAAATCTAGTCACAATTTCAGATTGGAGAGACAACAGTAAAACAAATCTGCCCCCAAAGTATTTTCCTACTGTGGGTGTAAGCTAATACAAAAAAAGGACTTGTGAGACCCAAAGCCCCTTCCACTCACCAAGTACTCCTTAGCCTGATCCCAAATCCCTGACCACCTGCTGCCCTGCTTTATTTAGATCACCTGTTGAGGAGTGAGGCGCTTGTCTCCACTTCTCTGTTCCTTTCTACTGGACTAATAGTGAGAGACAAAGGAAGAGAAGGATTCAGCTCCCTCCTAGCTCTGAGCAGGTGGGATGATCAAACTTGAATTTCCCACATTCCAGAGGAATGGACCTCTGGGGCCAGGAAGAAATCCAAAGGGATCTCTGCTTGATGATCATGCTGATAACTGCTTTTCTGGGGTGGCTAACTTTTACCAGAAGCCAAATGTACGATTTGGGACTCTGCCCGTGGAGAAGAGGTGGGGAGCTGGTATCTGAGGATACCTTGCATGTCCTGACATGTACATGTTGAAAAATTTTCTTCCAGAGCTGGCTTAGGCTTAGCATCAGGTTGGTAGTGGCTTACCTCGAGGGATGCAGGACATGCCATCACTTGCTAAAGTGTAATCATCATCACAGAAGCACAGTCGTGTTTTGGACTGCTTGTCAGTACAGTACTGTTCACAGCCACCATTATCAAAAATGCACTTCAGTTTGTCAGCCACAGCTGCAGTCAGAGAAAGAGCATTTAGGATTCGAAACTTGGATTTTTGTGCTTAAAAAATTCATACCAATTGCAAGTTACGTTGATAACTTGCAATTGGAATGTTGTCAGGAAATCAAGGCAGGAAAAAGATTTCTGTGATTTATGCAGAGCAACTTCATCAAAAGTGCCTTCCATCAAAAAGCAAATTAGGCCTGGATCTCCAGGGATTGGGGAAGAATAGGCTTTGCTTTAGAAATATATACCTAAAATTAAATCAAACAGCATTTATATGGTACCCAAGCTGTCTCGAGAATGGAGATATTGTAATTGTGCGGGTAACCATCATAAGACATGACTGAAAAATTATAATTCTTTGAAATTTTGCCATTTAGCAGGAGGATGTGCTGGCATGACTCTTGAGACTGCCTGCCTAGACTTGATGAGTGCCTAGCCCTTGTCCAGGCTCTACATGTTCTGGGGATGTAACACTCTGAATATTGAGTGTCCTCTGAAATCAGTGGAAAGGTCTGTATTAAATTAATGAATCACTGGATCATTCCCTTTGGGCTTTGTACTGTGCATATGTAGTGTAATTCTCACATACTGCATGGAGTTTCTAAGTCAAAATAACTTCAGCACTTGAGTAGGAAATAATTCCTCCTTTTCTCTTAGATGATATGCAAATGAAATTCTTCTTTTTTTATCACAAAGTCATTATAGGGCAGTAAGTATCTTGCTGCCTTGCAGTGCCTGACTGCTGTCTGGTTAGATCCATCACGCGACACCGAAAGCCGTAGGAACGCTTGCTGTCACAGGTGGAATGACACAGAATCATAGAATATCCCCAGCTGGGAGGGACCAACGAGGACCGTCAAATCCAAATCCTGAAATATAATGACTGCTACTGTTCATGTCAATGCCTTGCATTTGAATTATTAATGGCATTTTTATTAAGTTATGCCACAGCTGACCTTTTTCACAGCTTTTGCCCTCATATTCGACGGGACAGCGGCAAACGTAATCCTGAAACTGGTCATCACAAATCCCGCCATTCTGACAGGGGTTGGAGGCACACTGGTTAGGGTCTGTAAAACATTCAGTGTCAGTCCAGCTCACGCAAAGAGCTGCAGCAGTGGAAGTGTTCCACAGCTGTTAGAACGTCCCAAATCATCGTACCGGAATAGATGAGCCAGAACTCTTCCTGGAAAAAAAAGATGTGAGATTTAATTAAAGAAGAATCAATGCAAGTCTTACAGCCCTTGTTGCACAGGATGGGTTACAGTCAGTCACAGTGATGCCAGTTCTGTCTTTATAGTTTGTGACAGTTAACATCCATAAAATATTCTATTTTCTAGATTGTACATTATTTTCATATACTAATAGAGAAGGGCCTTGTTTAACACACATAAATTGGTGATACATAAATAAGCTTTGTATGGCTGAGGTGGGATTGACTGAAAAAAATGTTGCGCAATACAATAATTTAAAGTATAGTCAGGGCAGGCATTACTGGAGGTTTGGGGAAATGTCTTAGAGAGTATCCATTTTCCCACCATGCCCTAGATGGTTACTGCTTGGGATTGCCCATGCAGTGTGCCCTCCTGCAACTCATTGCTGCTGTGTACCCCTGTAAATAGAAAAGAAAAATTCAAACAGCAGGACACAAAGTGTTTTTTTAACTCTGGTTGTTTGAAGTATCAAAGCACACCCCTGAGTAGGGAGAGTCCTTATGACAATGAGTGCTCACCCAGCCCTGTGTTACTTACTGTCCTCTCAATATCACCATAAATCTCTCTTGCTTCCTCATAGGAACACTTTTCTTCTATGCATTCTCGCTCTAGTGAGCCCAGTTTTATCTCTTCAAAGAAGCTGTTGGCTCGTCTTTGTCTTTGCAAAACGTTGCTTGCCTCTTCCTGCTTTAGAAAGACTGAAAAACAGCAGCACGTTCTGTTTGTCATACAGCTGCGCTTGCCAGACAGAGAGGATGGGGGGACGATTTCCCCTGAAAGCTTTTCTGCTTCCTGAGCTTTTTCTGAGACACTTTAGAAAAGAGATGGGCAGGTGTGAAAGAGTCTCCATTCTCTGGCTTGCCTCACAGGTAAAGTGACAACGCAGGAATTTTGGAGATCCCGGAGCTTAGGAGAAGATGGCGTGTTACAGCAGTGGGGGGTGTATGTGTGTGTGTTGTATGTCATAGGCATCTTAACATGTGCAGCAGCTTCTTACAGCCATAGCAGCTGGACAGCCTGTGTCACTTTATCTAGCTCTGGTGTGCATGGCACTGGAAAGCTCGTGTCACTTTATCTAGCACTGGTGTACGTGCTAGAAGCTGATTTTTCTGTACTTGATACAGTCAGTCACAGTGACAGGTGGACCCCAGTCATGCCTTCACCCACAGTCACATGTTATTTCCCACCTCTTCAGTTGCTGGACCTGAAGAAGGGATTTATCCCACCACTAGTAGATTACTATTTATGAACCACTGCTTTAATACATTATCTTTAATTTTCTTCTGTGGAAAAGGTTATGTTAATGTACACAGGAAGGCTGCACAATGCTGTCTGTATTTTCTTAGGGAGCCTGTGAATGGCTCCTAGCTCCTGCCATCACCACAGACTACAGCCACAAAGGGATCTTCTTGTGTGTCTCTACCATGCATTGGAATGATACTGGGTACATAGGTTTGGTAGCAGGCATCAGCAGAGCTTGTTTCCTAGAACTGCATCAACTTGCAACTGGCAGAAGTGTGCGCTGGAAACACTAATGTCATTGTCACCATGCTGACCTGCTCCTCAGCCTCAGGATATAAGCACATCACACAGCTGTGCTCTCCCAATATAATTCAGGATGAGGAGCAAGAAGGCTGTGCTGGTGTGTAATTTTGCTTTGTGTACTACACAGAAAAAGTCTTGAAATTATTAATTTTTCTTTTTTTAGTCCTCCTTTATGTCAGTATGAGAGCTTCTGGAGCTTCATGACACTTCAGTGCATTAACTATTTCATTTCTGCTTGTGGGTAGATTTGGGGACTGAGGTTGATGCATATCTCCTGCCTTTCCCCAGGACATTCTCTCCACTAATATACACCCAATCATATATGCTGAGAGGGTTTATTCCAGTCTGAAGTGATGTGAGGTGTCTCCATAAGCATTTGTCTCTAATTCAGGATATTTGCTGAATTACATGCAGAATAGTGGTAATTTTCACTTGTATTTCAAAGTTGCTTAGAAGAATAAAGTATTGTGCACTGAATTTATCCCTGGGTGCTTCAGAAGCATTTGGTCATTATAGGAATATCAGGTGGGTTTTTCTGCCTTGATTTCAGTCAGGCTGTATGCATTTGATATGGCTTTCCTTAAAGGCCTTTAATTAACCTTATACTGCCAATACATGGCACATGTATCAGTGTGTGGGCACAGACTCTGACACAGGAGATGCCTGGGCACATGGCTTGGGATGTCCATCCACTCATTTTGGCATTATCCACTTATTTCTATTGTATCACTTCTGACTTTGGTACCTATTTTTCCACTTTTCCTCACTGCAATAAACAAGACCTAGTCAATGGCTAATGGGGAATCTGAGAGCGCTGGATCTGCTTGATTAATATGGGAGCTGGTTTTTGGACATATACTGAGCAACCGAAGAGCTACCTCTTCTCTGCCTTCTACTGAAACAGGGTGGATCCTCCCTGCTTTAATTGCTCATCAGCTGAATGTCAAGCTATTGACCCTTTGCTTTGAAAAATGTCCCAGTTCTGCTTGAAATAACAATAAATGTCAGTTCCTTTCTTCATGTAGACAGCTGGTGGTTTGCCTGCTGTCTGTGCACCAAGATAACAAAATAATTTAGCAGGCTAGAGGTGCTTTTCCTTAGTTGGCAAAATAAGTACATGGAGCCATCGCTGAGAGTAAATTAGAGCTTTAGAGTAACGCACAGGCACAGCAGGAAACAGGACAAACATGCAACAGTGCTCAAAACTTGCAGTGGAAATCATCTCAGTAACAGGAAAGAGGAAGGAGGTCCATTGCCAGTAAACATAATCACAGCTATATCCTACAACATACCTGCATCCAGAGAAAGAGGGATCGTTAGCAGAAAGCAGAGAAACAGAGCCACGTACTGCCTGGAAATCATGATGAACCCTGTGAGCCAGTGTTCTGGTAGCGTATTGACATTTCAGCAAGGACTGTTTGGCCAAAGGGCTCAGCTTCAAATGCTTGGAGCCAGAGGAGGGGCCAGCAACTCATGGAAACAGCAAAAGATCCTTGACAGCCTGGTGAGCTGAGCAGAAGGGCGCACGCAAATCCTGCAATGTGCCCTTTTCACAGAAGCAGGGAGCTTGGTTTTGAAGTGTGGTCTCCTGACCCGTGCAAAAGCTATGCTTGTTACACAGGCTGCTACCTGGGGCCTGCATTTTCCATTTACCACACCTTTTCTGTGAGAAACATGAATGCTGGGACCCTGAATCCATTGGACAGGCAGTAACTTGGCCACATAGCATCACATGCAGAGAGCAGTGGTGTGTGATTTATCCTGCATCATCATATGGTCTTTCAGTGTTTTGGAGTATGATTGTACCACTGGCATCTATTCCCATTTTTCTATCACCAGTTGAAACTCGGCACTTCTGCTTGAATTTGCTTGAAGACACTAATTAACCAGCAAGAGACATGCTACAGTGGTTCTCTCCATCTTTGTTGCCAGACCCATGTGGCCTGCACAGGTTGTACCAGCTGGAAGTGGCACTGGGCTGATCCATGTTGTAGCTGGATCTGCCAGGGACTTGAGGGGCCACTCTGCAGACAGTGCTTTATCTGGAACATAAACAATCCCTTGATTTAATGGAAATCGATTAATGGCATCAGACTGGAGAGCTGACAACATTCTGGGGGAAATATTTACTTAAGATAGCAGCAAGGTAAAGAGCATGTTTGTCTATGAGAAGTGAAGCATTAGATGAAGGCTGGAGTGGTTTCCACTCTGTTCTCCCCTTCCTGCATGGAAAGGAAGGAGGGTTAGCCCTGCATCTGAATGCTACAGCAAAGGAAATCAACAGCTGGATTTTTACTTTGTGCTTAACGCTCAGCATAACTCCTTGCAGAAGTCGTGATTGCTTAGGAAAGTCAGGCTCCTGGCTGTTGTTTCCATGCAGTCCTGTTTTTAGGGGCAGTACACACAGCTGGATATTCTGCTTTGAAATCACTTTCCCAAGAGGCAGTATCCAGGCACTTCTCTGGATCACAGCCTAGCTAATTCCCAGCAGCCCAGTTCCTGGGATGGCTGGGAACAGAGGGCATGTCCTGTCCCAGGCTGAGGAAGGAAGCCAGTTACTGGAATGCAAAAGAAGTTACAGCAGCCCTCTAGCCCTCTGCTGCTTTTTGGGAACCCTCTCCATACCTCTCAGCCTGCCAACACAGCCCTTAATCCTTGTTGACTATCCTGTGGCAGTGAGTTGAAAATACCAAGCGCATGTTCAGATTAGCAAGACCAAAACTAAGCTTGAAAATTTTTTTCTCTCATCTTCTTGGGAATGATCTAGCCCCATCTATCTGCATAAGCCATGCAGATCAGAGAATGAAGTTCTGCCTTCTCTGCCTGGGGCCAGCCTGAGACTGCACCTATGCCCCCCACTCCCTTTATTTCTCTACACAGGGTGGGCGTCTCCCTGCCAGGGACAGTGGGGTGGCTGCCACTCCACAGTGCCATTGCAGCACCTCTTTGTAATGTGCAGATTGTGTGCATCCTTAGGAGATTGATGCAGTATTTTCCTTTCGCCTTCCTTCCTCTGCTGGCATCCCTTAAACCTGAAAGGTTTTGCTTTTATTTCTTGGGAATACAGCCGAACAATTATTTTCAGAGCCCAGGAAGAAGCCCAAGTGCTGGGAACAAGGGTCAGTTCGTATGGGGACCTTCCTTCTTCCAAGAAAATTAATGCAATTAGTCTCCATCAGGATGAACCTGAGAAGGATCACTGAGGATTCAGCACTTCAGGACTACATTCCAACTCTTTGTTTAAGAACTTTGTACTGACAGATCTCATCACACAGGTGGTGTGACTAATTTCACACTAGCTTCAGCTGGGCCTGTTCATTGCTTAAAGAGCTGGGTTTTTAACAGAGGATTCCCCTTCCTTGCAGTCTTAGACCCAACTATCCTGGTTTCAGCTGACATAGAGGTAATTTTCTTCTCAGAAGCTTGTACAGCACTATGGCTTGGATTCAGTGTGAGGATAAGGATAACACACTGATATTTCAGCTGTTGCTGAGCAGTGCTTCTCCTGTCAGGATCTTTTTAGTGCCTCATCCTCTGCCAGTGTGGAGCTGCACAAAAAGCAATGAGAGAGCAGGGCCAGGACAGGTGACCCAAATTGGCCAAATGGATATCCCATACAATAGTATGTCATGCTTAGTATATAAAGTGAGGGGACTCAGCTGAGAGGGGATGATCACTGCTTGGAAGTAGGATGAGCATTGGTGAGTGGGTGGTGAGCAATTTTATATCACTGAGTATTGTATATCACTGAGTATTGTATATCACTTGTTTCCTCTTGGTTTTTTTCTTTCTCTCTCTGTGTCTCTGCTTTTTATACTACTAATAAGATTACATTTGTATTATTAACAATATTATGTTACTTTGCTTCAATTATTACGCTGTTCTTATTTCAATTCATTTTTCCTGATTCTCCTCCTCATCTCATGGGGAGGTTGGCATTGAGTGAGCAGCTGCCTGGTAATGAGTTGGTGTCTGGGATTAAACCACGACAGTCCCCTTAGTGCTCAACGCAGGGCCTGGAAAGTTGAGATGATGACTGATCTGACCAGAGAGCATTAAAACAAGTTTGTTATAAGCCTTCATTGCATTGGTTTAATAGTCACTGCTCACAATGCTGATTTTTTTTGCCACCAGAGTGGTTGTGCTTGTTCTCAGAGTTGTGTTAGGCAATACCTTACTTGCAGCATTTGTTGCTGCTTTGGTGTCTGTCGCCCTTGGGGCCCGGGCTCTGTTGTATTTCCTCGTATCGGCTTTTGATCTGATAAGAACCGCTGCGAAACAAAGCCGGTGTGCTCTCAGCATCACTGTCCCATTTGTATTTCGGGAGCCATCTACTGGGAACTGTTAATAAACTAGCCACAAACCCCATGACAAGCACTGCCGCTCGAAGGAGGAGGAAACGGATTCAAACTCCAGCAGCAGGCTCTGAAGCTACCCAGATTCTATTCACGAGCATTGGGGCTACTCACACTCCAGCTGATTTTACTTGGAGGGATGTCCAGCACACCTGAAATTGACTGCTCCACTATCTGCCATGGATGGATCCAGAAGCAGGGGAACAGGGTGAAGCTCTGGAACACCTGCACTACGTTGATGATATCATTGTGTGGGGAGATACAGCAGAAGTTTTAGAGAAAGGGAAGAAAATAGTCTAACTTGTTCTGATCGACAGTTTTGCCATAAAACAAAGTAAAGGTCGAGGGACCTGCACAGGGGATGCAGCTTTAGGGAGTACAGCAGTGAGAAGGATGTTGCCACATCACAATGGATGTGATCATAAAATAACGGCAATGTCTCCACCAACTAACAAGATAGAAATAGGAGCTTTCTTAGGTGCTGCAGGTTTCTGGAGAATGCACATTCCAAACTGATTGTCAGCCCGCTCAAGTGTCCAGGAAGAATTATTTAAACTGGGGCCCTGAGAAGCAAGCCTTTGGACAAGTCAAGCAAGAGATATTCATGCCCTGGTCCTTGAGCCAGTCTGAACAGGGCAAGATGTAAAGAAGGTGCTTTTACACCACATACAGGGGAGACATCCTACCTGGAGCCTCTGGCAGAAAGTACCAGAAGAGATTCAAAATTGATCAATATGGAGTCACATTAACTCCAGAGGACCGAAAGCCCACCATACTGTAACTGATGAAGTGCTACTGGCAGTTTATGAAGGTGTTCAAGCGGCTTTGGAAGTGATTGGTACTGAAGCACAGCTCCTCCTGGCACCCTGGTTACTCGTGCTGCATTGGGTGTTTGAAGGAAAGGTCCCCTCTTCATATCATGCAACTGATGGTGGCACAGTGATGATGCAATCAGGACTGGTTTCAACATGCAACAATCCAACACCATGTGCCTTCTTTCCTGCCCTGAAAAATTGTTATGAAAGACAAGGAGTGCGGTCATGGATTGAATGAATCCAGTGGACTTTTATAAGGATGACCTATAGACTTAGAGAATGGTATCCCTGTGTATATGCATCAAAAGACGGAAAAGGTCATGGGGTATTTGGAAGTGTGGGACCTGGCATGACACAAGTGGTATGGAATAAGGGTTGGATACTGTTCTGGTTTCAGCTGGGACAGAGGTGATTTTGTTTTTCAAGGCAATGCTGGGATTTTGCATTCGGTATGAGAATAATGATAACACACTGACTTTTTGGCTGTTGCTCAGTAGTGCTTACCCTAAGTGAGGGACTTTGAGTTTCATGCTCTGCCAGTGAGGAGCTGCACCAGAAGCCATAAAGATGTATGGCAAAGACAGATAACCTAAACTGGCCAAAGGGATATTCCTTTCTTAGAAGTCATGCCCAGTATATAAACTGGAAGGGGATGATTGCTGCTCAGGTCTGGGCTGGGCACTGGTCATCAGATGCTGAACAATTGTATAGTCATTACTTGTCCTTTCTTGGTTTGGGTGTTGGGGTTTTTTGGGTGTTTTTGGTTGGTTGGTTGGTTTTTTGTTTGTTTTTTTTGTTGTTGTTTTTGTTTGGTTTTCTTTTTCTCTCACTAGTAGTAGCATCATTAGTTTATTAGCATTAGTATTATTATATATAAGTTTGTTCCAATTATTAAAGTGTTCTTAACCCACAAGTTTTTTGTTCCTGATTCTGTTCCTCAGCCCACTGGGGGGGAGGGAGTGAGCAGCTGCATGGCCATGTCCTGTTTGGGCTTAAACCATGTCACCAGCCAGAGGAGCAAACACTTTTCTTCCCTAGAAGATCCCTGTGTTAGTTTGTTCTCCTTCTTGTGTGATCTTGCTCTCTAGTTCATGAGATCTCCCCTACAGTTCTGCTCTATAAATCTCCTTGCCAGCACAGGCTTCAGCTTTGGCTTATGTTTTTTCAGCAATTCCAAGAAAAATGAACTACTGTTCAATTAAAAATTAATATATATTAATGGAAGGACCTCCTTTTGCTCAGAAAAGTAAGACTACCTATTACAGAGGGCGCTGTTAGGATGACAAGATCAAGAGTAAACAGAAAGCAATGAGTCTTAGTAACACTCTAACTGGATTGTGTATTGCACATGGCCAATAGCTCAGCCCAAATCACTCCAGTCAGTATGAAATTCACCTGGCATGGCATGGTGGTCCCTAAAGTCATCAGTCAGTGAATGTACAAGCATGTTCCTCTTCAGGTGCAGCAAAGGTGAACATGGTGTCTTGCTTCTCGCCCAGCTGTAGCCAGATGCAGACCCCCAGCTTGCTCTGCTTTTACCACAGGATCCATGGATACGCAGCTTTCTTTGGGAAAACCCAGCAGTGATGTGCTCTCTTTCAGAAAAGGGTGTGTGGGGAAAAAGGGAATCAATCCAACTACCTGGCACTGGCTTTCATTTTTTTATCCTCAGCCTGCAGACAGGCTTTAATTCCCTAGTGCCAGGCATATGATTCTAAATGAGGCATGACCACAAAGGTGAAATGGTGTTTTTCTGAGATGGTGCCAGAATGAGCAGGCTGAGGATTTGAATATGCAGACCTGGTTTTCTGTTCCAAATCCTAGAACCTCTCTCTGTTTCAGTATGATAGCCATAAAAACCTCTCAAGACTGGGAGACAAAATAAACCCCAGAGCATGTCTATATAAAGGCTTTCAGCAAGAAGCGCTGAAATTTATTCAAATTAATTACAGCAGAGATCTCTGACTTTGAACTTCTAATTCACAACAGCAGTAAAAAAGGAAATTATGAAATGGGTTGTATTAAAGTGCAATGATGTGGAAAAAACATTGAAATAACACAAATGAGGCTACAGTGAGAAATGAAACAACAGTCTCATCCAAGCAATGACAGCAATATATAAGTAAATTATGTTACAGATAATTTACAAAATAACTTACATAGATGAGCATAAGATAAGCTGAATCTCCTGTTGCTATTCCATTGTTAAATAGCAGACTAAATATTCCTGGTCAGCACAGTATTATATGGAATAATTAAAAAAAAAAAAAAAAAAAAATCAGAGGATTTCCATGTTGAAAAAGATGCCTGAAGTAAAACCATGATCAGCATTTATATTGCAGTACTGCAAGAAAACTAATTATTTATGAATTGTAAAGTGACACATTCAGCAGCATGAGGACTATAAATACATCTTTTACATTGATACATCATATCTACACATATATACATATCTACACACGCAGATATATACACACAAGCATATACATGCACACATATATGTGCATAAATATATGTGTGTGTATACATGTGCTTCAATTTGTGCTGACCATGGTCAGCTGCATTTTGATTGCATCTGGGGTAGGGTTCTTCTGCATCATTCTTAGGAGTGTTTGTCATTTAAGTTTTCTAATCTGCAGCCTCTAAACCACAAAATTCTGATATGGCATAAAGACAGAATTCAGGGCTCAGCCGTCAGTGAGTCTAATGAGTAACAGCAGTTCCCATTGACATCATCTGCTGTGCTTAGTGCTTCTGAAAAGTTATGCTCTTCATGTCCCCATTAGTTTTAAATAATGTGGTGTAGGAATCAGTTAAAAACCTCTTTTCATTTAAGCAAAAATATTTGAGAGATGGACAGGAATGAATACAGTATTCAATACATGCACTTAATTTTGTACTGTTTGTAAGGATGGTGTGAGAAGAACGTCTGACAAAGTGAAAATTTACAACATTGGCTTACATCATACCCTGAAAATGGCAAATTTAGAATCACTCTTCCTTTAAAAAAAATTAAAATACTTATCTGTAGAACAAATCTGACTCTTCTCTGTGATTTTCTTTTCCTCCTGTGTTCCCCTTTTATAGAAAAATTATGTCACTGGGGTTTTTTTCCTCTTTGAATTAATCTGAAACACTGTGGACTAAAAATATGTTGGCTTTCCAGCCCTCACAGGCCTGTTTGAAGGAAGGCTCTTGACCCATAGTGAAGTTTCCTCTGCCTGTAACTATGTTGTGAGAGCTGAAAGTAACCATGCAATTACTGTTCATTTAAAAAAAAAAAAAAGTGAAAAATAACATTTGTGTTTCGTTGTGCACCTGCATAAGGAAAAGGATACTACTAAATTGCCAAGGCTATGTAAACACAGTGATCTTGGTAAAGAATTTGGTTGTGAGGCCAAACAAAATACCTCAGAAAAGAGCTATTCCATTGCACATGTCACTAAAATGTTGGAAAGGATGAAGTAATAGTTTCTCTTGATGTCGTTGTGGTCAGTGAATTGGTCATGTCTGCACCCCAGACTCTAGGAAGCAGAAGAATATCCAGAAAACCCAAGAGAAAAGGGTGGACCAAACCTCCTTCCTTGTTGCCGTAAGTGTCCCATTCATTTCACTGACCGAGGTATGTCCTTGGAGAAAGGGTTTCTTGGGGAGAAGAAATTGTAAACTTGGATTTTCCTCATACCTGTCCTGTACAGTGATTGCTGTGTCATTTGTTTACAATGAGCTTTTAGCATTGAACACATTTTGTTTGCTCACATTCAGATTCTGGCTGTTACAAAAAGATACAGTCCTGCAGAAATCTGATTGTGTGTCAAGGAGAAAACAGCCTTTCTGCTAACAGCTCTTCAGAGCAGAAACCTCTACAAAATCCTATTTCAAATCATTTAACTTTTATTTACAGCTTCACATTCCATGCACTTCTCATTGGGATCTTCTGAGAGAACCTGTAAAAGTCACCACTAGAAATACTCAGAGCTGGCAACACAGCACTGGTGGTTCTCCAATAAAGTCCAATGTCCAGAACTCTGCAGCAAATGACAATCTCCAGATTTCCTTCCAGGGAGGTGGGATGAACATCTCATATTAGCCCTTAATGTCAGAGAAGCTGGTGCTACTGACATTGCAGCTATCACTGCAACTTGATGATGTGCTCAAATTGCTGGAGGCAGTGCCTGATTCTGGGAAAAGAAAGGGAGAAAAAAAACACCCCACAAGAAAATATTATATAGTTGTTGTTTTTTCATTACTTTCTTTGATAATAGGAATCTTCAAAAAGACAATCATCTCATTTAAAATATATAGCCTACCAGAGCTGCTTAAAGATTGAGCTGATTTTGAGTTGCCTATGAGCATCAGCAGATTGTTTGCTGGAATCCAACCTTCTCTACCACTGCTCAGGTTCTTTACAAACCTAAAAAACATATAAAAAAATTAGAAGTCAGACTTAACCATCTGATGCCTTTGAAATTTTTGCCCTAAACATCTGCCTTCTAAACACAGTTCTGCATATAAAAATTTCCGAACACAGATCTGCGTACCAAAGTCCATCCTCCCCTTCACGAATCAGTTGAACTAGATCTCCACTTTTCACTGTAAATTCTTCAGAAACTCCTTTGTCATAATCAGTCACAACTGTATATTTACCAGGAGTCTAAATGCACACAGAGGAAAGAAAAGAGATTATTTCTGTTGAGTACTTTAAGGTATGTTGCAGCTTTTGTTATGTAATTATAATACTTTTCCCTTCTTTCTCATGTACCTACACGCTGAAGATGGTGTAAATATACATACTGCGGCGTTAAAATTCTGCTGATTGATTGCATGTAAATTCAATACACTAATTCTCATTCCCTGAAAAACATTCAGTAAAACGTTCCCACTGCAACCATTAATTCATATGGGTACAGAAAATAAAACCAAAAGAAACAGAAAACCTGGCAAACCCGCGCCATGGTGTCTGCGTGCAAGTCTATTGACATGGTGACTGAGCAAGTCCTCGCTTGATTGCTGTATCATGGCACAAGCAGCCACAACTCGCTGGGCTGCAGGTGAGCAAAGGCACAGAGGAACCTCCCCGAGGTACAAACACCCAGCTGATGGAAGAGAAGGAGTTCCTCTCCTTTGCCCCGGGAATTTTGCCCAGCTGAGCATTTCAAGGCAGACACTTTCCCTCCTGCCAGCTCCAAAAGCATTCCTGTATCCCGCCACACTGCGCTGGTATCATTTGCTTAGCTCCATAGGTAGCATTTCTGGTTACCAGCTTCATCTCGCCTCCCCCTCCTCCTCCTCCTTCTTCCTCCGCATCCGATGAATTCAGCGGTTCCTCAGCACTAGACCAGCCGTCATTTTCTTCGGATGCATCGAGAGAATGCGATGGTTTGGCCCAGCCTTGGGGAAGGAACAGCCAACAGTTAACCTCGCAACAGTGAGCCACTGACTGGGAGAAAGGTTCTCCCCACTGAAAAGCTTGTAAGTGATCAGCATAAACAGGAGAAATACATCATAAACAGGAGCTCATAAGTGATCAGCATAAACAGGAGAAAAACCGACACAGAGGTTATTACAGTCACTGGGTGAAATTCACTGCTGGCAAAAGTTGGCCTGCCTCCATCTGAGTGGAGTTGTGGAAATGCATGGCAGTGAATTTATCCCTTTGGATTTATATAAAGGGAAATGAATGGAGAGAATGCAAATTTCCAACTTGAAAAGCAAATATATAAAAGTATTTGTGTAACGAATATACATTATACAAAGAGAAACGAGGGATAGATGATCTTTTTTCTTGGGTGGAAGCAAAAGACAGGAACATACACTTCTTGGCAAGAGGTTGAACACACACACAGGGCTGTCACCCAGAGTGACCTAACTAGCTTGCTGGAATAAGGGATAGATAGCATTGCCTCCTTCACACTGTTAAGCACTGTCAAAAAAATTCCACACAAGTTACAAGCACTCTGTACTTCACCTGACAAGGCAGCCCATTATTTAAGAGGGTTCAGGCTGATGCAAGAATATTTAAGTACTCAGAACTATCTTGGTGTTAAGTCACTGCACCAAACACCACAACAACAATATCCTGCCTGTCATTTATTGCTTTTTCTCTTTCAGGGTGAAGCATTCAATTTATTCATAAAGCTGAATCATATCCAGAGTGCACAAAATCCTCTTCCAAATAAAACGACATTAGGTTTTATTAGTAGGATGTTTTACACCAAGTTCAGCAGCTGCTAATAAATGTGTTGAGCTTATAATGAAAAAAAGTCATAATAAAAGAGATAAGTATTTGTAAGCAAGCTTTTGTTTCAAGCCAAATAGTAGCAACAGTTAAACTCAATGAAAAGAATGGAAGGAAGAACAAACCTCCCATTTTATGTAACTATTAGTTAAATAGCACTGCATGGCATTTTTGCTTTGCACTGCTCCTGAGACATTTGTCACACAGCTGGTCGTGCCAGCGCATTAGGAAAACCCTGAGTAGCATCAGAATAAAGCCAAAGAAATCATAGAAAGGAATCACACTCGGAGCACACCAAACAGAGTGGGACTTTTACCTTGCCTATGCTGCTGAGTGACCTGCACAAGATTGGAAGTACTGACCCATTTGGCCCTGTCCAGGGTTAAGAATGAACTTCTATCTGTGAAGAAACTGAGTAATAAATTTCTGCTGTATTCCATGAAAATTTCCTTGGAAGCTTACATCTTACAGTTGGCTTTTTGGACACAGCTGAAACCATTTCTGTTATTTCTAAGAACAGTGCAACAAAACAAAACTTGATTTCTCCTAATTGTTCCAAGCTCTCATTAGAAACAGAACCAATGAGTTGCACAAAAGAATATACAGTGAGATCACTCTAAGTGCCTGTAACCTCATACTCACTGCATAACAGCTTGAATACGTTTTGGGTACATTGTGGGTAACAGCTCTTGTTCCTCAGCCTCTTTCTATTCTTGTATTGTGCAGATGTGCTAGGAGCAGACTGGCCTGGTCCTGCCATACCAATGTTACTACTCCTCCTCCTCACACCAGCTGGCACTCCACAATTAACAAGTCGATATAAAAGCCCATCTCCTCCTGGGAAGGGAGGCGGTCACTGTGTTGTATTCCTAATAGTGAACTACAGGACGGAAATGATGCATGCACATTCAATCTGTGTGCATGTGTTACATCAGAGCTCCCTATAAAGGCAGGAAAGGTAGGAAAAGGGTAGGCAGGCCTGAGAAAAGACAAGGTTATTCAGAAATTATTTTAGATATAACGATGCCAGGAAAACCAAGAATTCATTAACTGCTTCTCTTCAGATGTAATCTAACAGGTTTCTTAAAAGAGCTATGATCAGCCTACAACATGTAATTCTGACACTAATTCATATTCCTTGAGCTCACTTCAGCATAAATCAGGGCAATACAGCAGTGAAAGGAAGTAAGTGGGGGGCCGTGTGCTCTGCTGTGGCCATCACCTGGTGCAGTTCCATCCCAAAATGTCTGGTCATCTCCCTGCTTATCCCTCTTTGAGCTGGGGAAGGAGGAGAGATGAAGTGCATGAAAAGAGATCGGAAGGTGCAAGACAGAAGGAGGAGTTAGCAGATGTTTTAAATTAATTTACTTGGTTTAGCAGTTTTGTAAAGATGCTTCTGAGACAAAATCAGATAAGCCTGTTCCAAGGACACAATCATTTTACTGTAAATCAGCAATGATCACGGCAAAATCCTTGGAAAATTCCAGCACCTGAGGAAAAGGCCATAAAACACACTTTTCTTTCAGACATTTTTGGGCCCTCAGGATTTCCACGGTACCTGGAGATCTCAGAGCTTTGCCTGCCAGCTGCAGAAGAATAACCTTGTAACTCTCATATCCACCCTTGTGGTGCTTCTGTGTGTGTCTATCCCAGGATTACATTGCCTGCTGCTCAGCAAGGTGAACGGTGTTGCAGTTTCCTCAGCACAGCAGCTGAGCTTGCACCATTTCCACAGACAAGACAAAGACTTCAGAAACCTGGAGAGTGGGCTGATGGTAGGAATTGAAACAGCTCCACCTTTAGATTAGTATTTTCTAAAGGAGATAGTGGTGGTAAGAGTCAGGAGGAGGGGGACTGCTCTCCTTGTACTCTCCGCTACTCTGGTTAATTAGCCCTAGAGATTTGTACTCAAACTTTCACCATCAGCCCTGCTGGTTAGAAATGGGTTGTTTAATTGAAATACTTTCCTATTCTCTGCTTAGCTGTGAGTTGGAAGGATGGGAGGCAAATTGCTGCAAGGGGTTCAGTTAAGACATCTGGGCTCCACAGGGTGGTAAAAGTTGCCTACTGTCACCCAAAGAGAGATGTAACAGGTCTGTGTCTGCAGTAATAAATGCAGATCTAAAACGGAAATTCCTCATGACAGTGATCCGAGTTTTGGAATTTTTTTTCTTTTTTAGAAGTTTAATCCTCTCCACAAGAGCCCCAGTGACAGAAGGATTCTAACACATGGAAAACCATGGTTGCAGAGTAGCTGGACAGCCCTGTAATTCCATTAAACACATGCTCTTTCTTCAGCAACAGATCTCTTTCCCTCTGTCTTCTAAAAATGAATTACTCATATGCTACTTTATTTAAACCAAGGTAAAACTTAAAACAAAACAAAACAAAACAAAAAAACCAAAAAAACCCCAAGCTGGTAAAAACAGTTGTGCTATCAAAACCAGTATATATAGACCCACTTGGAAAAACACAACTGATGTCAATACTCCTGCACACAACAGCGTCATACAGGTATTCTCAGCACTCTGATGTAACAGTTTACATGAGGGATGTGTGGGTACTTGTGGAGTACAAGATGTGGCATCACTGTACCTCTTGAACCAAAAGGAGTTGGGTCACTCACTACTTCGTGCCGTTTGGCTTTTTTGTCAGGACTGGTAGGAGAAGCTGCAGGAGGATGAATAGGTAAAAAACACAGAAAAGAGATATTGAAGAACTGGAAAAAAGAGAATAGGTGGATTGCATGCTAAATACCTTTGAGTTTACACTGGAAAACAATTGGATTTCTGTAATCTAATTTTAGCTGTCACTAGTGCATGGCAACAGAAGGAATTAACTATTTACAAGTAGTTATTTGAAGATAAAGTGACAAATTTATTTTACAGTAATAGATGAAAATATATGTAAGCTTTTCTAAATTGATTAGACATCAACTGAATACAATTAACTTCAATTTCAGACAAATATTACCAGATTAACCAATCATTTTAATGTAAATCTAGTGCTACAGCAATACCTGGTCCTGTAAGAAGGATCATTGGCAATGTCTGGCTTTTAGCAGAAGGAGATGGAGTTTCTGTCAAGGCAAGCATGGGACATTAGTGCTCACCTCAATAGCATTAGATACACAACCCTGGAGTCTCTCCAGAAAGAACTCAAAGGTAATTGGGTTTTAAACAGGCATTCTGGAAAGATGCTTGTGGGGGAAAAAATACCATGCTGTTGAACAAGTGCCATCAACTTAATGCAATTCAGACTGTTCAAAGACAGCTCTTCAAAGCAAGAAGTGACTGTATCAGCGTGATTACTTGGCAGGAGGAAGCAAGAAAAGTCTCAAACTTTTATTGCCCGTTTTAGGAAAAAAGAGGCAAAGACCATTTCTGGAAGAATAGGGAAATTCTTACTTATTTTTCTGTCCAGCAAAACAACATTGTCAGACACATTCTGCTGTAGTCATTTATACTTTGAGAATTTTGTTAGCAAGGATGCCGATAGAAAAATCCTCTATAAAACTTTCAAAGAATCACCTTGATTCCCTTTTGCCAAGTACATCTGGGGCAGATCCACTGAAGCTAGAAGCAGGCCAGATATCTGGTCAGAAGACAAATTCCTTCCCCTAGTTTTTCTACAGGAACGGGGCACTATAAACTCCGTCCTTGGCCTTGACAGTGAGATTGGAGGCACTGGAAACCACACTCCTTCTCTTGCATCTCCACAGCCCCACTGTTCCTAGCTGCATCTCCCCCTCCCACTCTGGAGCTGGCTTCCCTTGACATCTCCCTGTCAGAGGCACTGGCTAGGGAACCTAGCTTGACCTTGGAAGAGCAAGCTAGTGTGTGCACTGAAAACCTACCACACTACATACACGTACAAGGTGATGCTTCAATTACAGCCTCACACAGAAAACAGTCTAGCCTTTTTTTTAAGTTACCTTTCTGACTTTTGAGGTTAGTAAAGCCCTGCAGCGTAAAGCGCTTTTTTGACAGTACAGAGCATTCTGAGGTAGAGCTAGAGTTGTCTACAAAGGAAGAGAGAGACACAGAAAGGGAGAAGGCCATGAAAAGATCAAGGCAAAAAGTCATTTACAGCTGTGCCAGGGAACCTGCATGTTAGGATGGGAAGGGACAACTGAAAGTCGAGATACAACACAAGTGTCCGGTTGTTCTTGCAGTGCAAGGGCTTGTACCGCCACTGGTTCAATAAATAATCTCCATGATGGGAAAAAAAAAAAAAAAAGAGAAAAAACAAAATAAAACAAACAAAAAAAATCCCTCTTAGGTCAGGTAATGCTAAGAAATTTTTTCAAAGAAAGAGAACCCTGAGAAGCTGGGCACCTTTAAGAGAAGACCTACTGCAGACTTTGGCCTCGTAACAAATAGTTTCCACCTGCCTTTGGCTGCCATCCATTCAAGATAGCTTTGGGCCTGTTCACACCACACCTGGAGTGCAGAAATCCATCCCAAGCTAAGGGCAGATGGGACCAGCACGCTGATGCAGCACTTTGTGCCTTAGGGCTGAAAACAGCGAAGCCCTGCTCCTTCAGGGGTCCTGCTGCCTCCCCTGCACTACCATGGCTACTCTGCTGTGGATCTGCCTGTGCATCTGCGGTGCAGGCATGCTCCTTGCAATCAAAGACCACAACATGCATGGGCAAACTCACCTTTGCCTTTCTCGGGGTACTTTGGTGCTACTGTAGTGCCACAGCCTTCTAGACTTGAGAGATCAGCTTTTTTCTCCTCCGTTTTTTTGGTATTTCTGATGTGGTTTCGTGAAGGACTGTTTATTAGAAGAGAATGAAGACAATCAATCCACTCATGGGCTCTTGCATACAGATATATAGGCTGAAAACCATTTATTTGTTACTTCCCAGACTGCAGCTTCCAGGACTGAAAAAGTCATTGGTGATTGTGCATTTAAAGACCATGAGAACACACGAATGAGAAACACCTCTCCTGACTAACTGCAATCACATGTACCATGGTAGTAGTGGGAGTTACTGGAAAGATGGCTCAGGACAACTTCCACTCACTTGCAGCTAACATGTTCCTCCTGAATGTACTAAGAATAAAAGAAGGAAGATAAAGAAATAAACTCTGCCTCTCAGTAGCTCTTAACACAGGAACAAATGAGGGACCTTGCTGTGGATTCCCATCATTACTCCAACTGGGAATGGGTAGAGAAAGACACTCCACAAATGCGATGTATCTGGGAAATTCTCCCTGAGTAATAAATAGATACATTAAATATACAGGGCAGAGAGCTACCAATAGATATTTGAGCACACACCATATGGATATGAGCACATGGGCTTATGGATAGGTATACACACACATGAAAACCCAGACTGAGTAGCAGAGGACAAAGAGGTGTTGGGCAAGAGCAAAATAACAGATGGGAACAGAAGAATATATAGGTTGGCATGGTGAAAGAGGGAAAAAACCAAAAAACTTCACCCAGAAATTGGGACACTGGAGGAATTAACACATTACTTAGGCATAAAAAAGAAAGTAACTTGGAACAAAAGAACAAGAGACAGAGAAAAGATACTGCTGTGAAAAAGACAAAAAAAAGAAGGTAACATGACATTGGAAAAGGAAGAAAAAGTAAAGGAAAAGACCAGTGAAGGAAGAAGAAGGTTGCTCCATACATTTATCTTATCGGGACTGTAATGTATATCATCAGCTGCTCAACAAGCATACACATAATACCACCAGGATTTTGGCTGGTGCAGAAAATTACATTTCTGTGGCATCCTCTCTCAACTGGCAGAACACATGCCACTGCTGCTCAGTTTAACAGTTCTGGAGATGTATAAACTCCAGGCTTTACAGCTTTATAGTAGGAAGAGAACTAATCCAAAACCTTAAATCACAAGGACCAGTGTCAAGGGGTAGGAGCAATGATGACCTGCAAATCAGATGTATTAGTGTATTTACAAGATAGCCAGGCTGATGTGACAACATACTTGCCTTGCACAAGATGATGCTGGTAGTGGTAGAGGTAAGCTCTGTGTTTGTTCTAGTGTTCTGTGCTGACTAGCTTCTGTAATGGAGAAAAGAAAAAGAACTATTAAAATTTATTTGTGTTCTACACCGGGAAGATCTACAGGGCAGGATGTGAAGATCAAAGAGAAAATAGATTAAAAGAAAAAAAAGAAAAAAAAAAGAAAAAAAGAAAAAAAAAAAAAAAAAAAAAAAAAAAGAAGAGACTCTCCAAAGTATTTTACCTCTGCATGCCTGCAGTTGACTTGTCAGCACTTTTCTTATTTCATTTACCCAAGTAGCTTTGACTTCAGGGGTTGGTGCCTACCCAAAAATAAATACAATCAGCCATCAAGTGCAGAATAGTTACTACACAAATAGTTGCATGCCAAAGCATAGCCTCAGAGCAATCATTCAAGAGAGACAGACAAAGCTCCCTCTCCAGCGTTTCCATGCAGAAACTGGTTGTAGCCACTGGAACAGGCTGAGGCAGAGGCTGTGCATGTGCTACAGCCAAACCCCATCTCCCAAGCCATCCACTACTCCCGTGACAGCTATACTAATGGTGTACACAGTATTCTCTATGGACATTGCAAGATGTGTTAATTTTTTCCCCCAGAAGACCCTTGCATTGAAATATGATTTAGGTTTTCTTAGGGTTACACTCCTGCATCCCTTTTTTCCTTTTTCCTTTTTTTTTTCCTTTTTTTTTTTTTTTTTTTTTTTTTTTTTTTTTTTTTTAAGTAGAGCCATGCTATTTACCTGTATAATGTAAACTTCTTCCCTTGCATTATACCAGATTTCAAATTTTTTTGCATCACCTTTGACATTTTCTGTTATTCCAACTGCAGCCATCTGGAAGCAAAGAGAACAGAAGCTGACCTACTGCATTGCAATTATGTTAAAAACAGAAGCAGGCAGCTACTGGTATTCTTTGGTAGCTTATTACTGAAAAGGAAAACCCCCTCTGGCTTCTTGCACAAGGAAAAGAATAACTAACAATTTGTGATCTGCGTGTTGGAGACAAGAGATTTAGTGCTTTATATCAGCCTGGCTACCTTGGAGGGAAGAAGGGTTTAAGTACATTAGATTGAGACTGACTTGTAGGACTTTTAAAATCCAGACCACCAAATCCTTCATGATTTTTATATTACCTTTCCCTATGTTTTCTCTGTGATTAATGCAACTGCCATTCAGCTGGACAGACAGCAACACAAAATAACACAGACCTGCAGCACCAGTCAGGTTTGTCTGAAAGAGTGGAGTTCCCAATACAATGCTGCAACACAGGTTTGCACAGATAAAACCAGAATGTTGTATTACTGCAGGCTAAGCCCTCAGTACCTTGACCATCAGGATTGATCAGTGTCTTACATTTAAGGAATGTTTGTAGCTATAAGAAGGTGCTTTCTCATATCCCTCTCCATTTTCTTCCCGCTTTTTACAGAACAGCACTGCTTTCTCATGGAGGAAGAGGTGTCGCTGCATTGGCTTGAAGCGTGCCAAATCTTTCACCTTTGCGTGACCCTTTTTATGATCTGTCCAAACATTGAAGGATCCCTGCATTAAAAGCTTGCCCAGCTCATTCAGGTTTCCCTGGAACAAAAAAACCCAGTGATATTTGTAACTACAGAGATAACATCAGATTAAAATACAGATTCTGAACAGGTCTTTAGAAGTCTGTTGTTGCCAATAATCTCTCACATCAGTGTTTGTGTTGGATTTGGAAATGCTACAAAGTCAGTGTTGAATTTTTACATATAAATTTCACTGGCCAACACTGTTCAGGCAGGATTTTACAGTCAAGAGTACCAGTAGCAGAGGCACAGAGAACTGTGCATAGAGAGAAGGGAAGCACAATACACATTTGGTTGTGTGGTTTTGCCCCCCAGACTCTGCTCCAAGTCTGCTTATGTATTGTTTTGGCTTTTGTTATTTTTTGGGGAACTGAAAGTTTTGGGTGTAGTTTTACGCAAAGATCAAAGAAAAAAAGAAAAACTTAGGTAGACAGAGAAAAATATCAGTCATAGCAGGAAAACTTCAAAAGGTATATTTTGTAAAACACTCTGCTCATTATTAGCACAGAGTATAGGGCATGCTGTACATATATCTAAAAAAGAAATGAAAATACAGGTAAAAGTAAGCAAAAATACTGCTACTCACATCATAGCCTGTAATGGCTATCTGGTGCATAGAGTCATTAACTGCTTTAAGAATGCCCAGTATAGAAGTTAGTGCTTCCTGAAGATCTTCAGCACCTTCACAGTTCTTACTGTACTTCAGCATTTCCTGAGTGCAAGGGAATGACAACACACTTACTTAGCTTTTGAAACAGTAGCAACTAGGAATGTTCAAATTTTAACACTGAATTTTAGGCAGGGGTGTTGGAATGAGATGATCTTTAAGGTCCCTTTGAGCCCAAATCATTCTGTGATTCTGTGATTTTAAAGTTAGCAAAGTAAAGCTTTATACCATACAATCTAGTTAATTCAACAGTGGATGGAATTCAGTAGATCTTAAAGATTTACTTCTCATTTCTCCTGTTCATTAGCCAAATATATTTCGTTCATCTAGAGGTTTTCTTGTATGTAAGAATTTTACAAGGCTAATTTTGCAAACATCTTTTTCATCACAATTGCAAAAAAAAAAAAAAAACCCAAACCAAACCAACAATCCTTAAAAAAAAAGATAGTGTTTTTTCATTTGTTACGTTTTAGAAGTGAACAAATTTAAAAACATAGTCAAATTTAATCTTTTAATTATGGCAAGGTCTGGCATGCTAGTAACAGATTTCAACTTACTGCAATGGGTATTATCTACACATTAAAAAAAGAATCCCTTCTCTAAAGGGATTATTGGTGAAGCAGCATCTTCCCATTTGATACAGATAAAACACAGCAGCAAGTTCATGTGGAACTCCTCTGACTTCCCAGTATGAAGATAAGAATTTACTCATCGACTGTAGGAAGTTAAGATATTTTCAGTCAAAAACCTTTATAATTCTCCTCTCTTTACAAAAGATTAATGTAATTAATTCTTTAAAGGCTGTTAACAGCTCAGTTTTACTCAAGAGTAAATCTGGTTTGTGGTGAATTTTTAAACTACTGTTAAATACAAGAATTGTAACATGTCTTAGTGAGAAATATTTCTTAGTTCAAACATGGCAAAATGTTATATAATCATTTAAATAAATTTAAGATAGCATATTGCTCTTATTTCACTCTCTCAGTATAGCATATTTGAGTGATCACAACAGCATCTTTTGTACAAACACCATGCAGTGCTCCCTCTCAAGTGCACTTCCTAGAGTCCAGCAAAGCAAGTTCCTGCAATAGGGGTGGGGGGACTATAACTGAAGTACTTCGGATACTCTATCATCTTTGTTTCAAAGTTTTCTTGGACCTTCTGGTTTCCCCTCATCAACTTCTCACCTTCTTTTCAGCCACAATCTAAGGACAAAAGTAGTTACACAAGAAGTCTCCATGTAATATTTGCTTATTGTAAGTTTTTTGACTGAAAGAAAAAAGAACTGAGCTGAAAACTCATGGACAGGGATTTTCCATTTACATATCTGTTCACTAACTTTCAGGTTTCTCTCCAGCAGGATGAGAGAAACAGCTTTCAAATTAAAAAAAAAAAATGAAAAGCACAAAATGTGCTTAGCATTATTGTTTAGTAATACTTACTTTTAGCAATAATTGGTATTTGGTTATTCTTTGAACGGGTTTCAGCAAGTATGAGTCCAAACTGAGCTTGTGGTCGAGTTTCCTTTGACATTCCTGTAATCAGTGTTGGATTTCATCAGGACACTAATCAGTATTTGTGCTATTTGTTGTTGAGAAGATTCAGCAAAAATAAACCAAACAAAAAACCCCAGACCCCAACAAAACCAAAGCCACCATTATTTTAGGGATTTGAGTGAGCATACCTGGAAGAATACAGAATCTGAAAACTGCCTCCACAAACTTTCAGATCGAGGTTTATTTTGACAGTATTTTTCATAAATCTGGAAGTCTTCCATCTGGAATTGGGGAGACAAGCAAAAAGTTAATGAATTCTTGTGACTTTAACAGACAAAGTTCATAACAGTTTTTTCATTTTCAATAATGCTATGAAAAAATCCACCATGACCAAAAGTTGAATCATTGTTTTTTTGCTTGGGATTCCTCGAAGAATTGCAAAATCACTGATTTTGTAACGGTTACTAATTTGCAAAATAAAACACTCCTGTTACTTTTTGCTTCAGTTGAATGTTAAACACTTTATGAAGAAGCATATGTTACATTTACAAATATATTTCTAATACAATATGAAAAATATCTCAATGAGTGCCCAGCCATGAGATCCACTGTGTAGCTTTTTAAAAAGACTTTGTCTTTTTTCTTTATTTTCATTTCACAAATGAAATGAAATGAATGTGTGTTTTTCACTGAGAGTCACACTAAGGTAAACCAAGCAGTTTGTTCCCCTTTATTACTTCAAAAATTAAATAGCATGACTTCTGCACTTGCTGAAAGCAAAAGGAAATAAAGACTGTTGAAAATGATGTAGTAACCAAGGATATGAAGGAAAGACCAGGTAGGAAATCAGCACAGAAGGACCTCCATCACTCAGTTTTAGGAAACAGCATCTCCATGGATGTAGCCAGTAAACAGAATGGAGAGAGATGGCTCCTCCCAAGCTTTAGAACATCAAGAGGCAGCAACAGCAAGAGTCTGATTTCCATACAAATATTCTTATTTGGCCTTTAGTATACTACTCATTATATACAGTATATTAGAGTATAGTGTATAGTATGAGTAGTAAGTATACTGTATATATACTTATACACTGTATACTATACCATACAGTATATAAGAGTATAAATAAGAGTATACTACTCAGTACTATACAGTATGAGACTCATTGTTTAGTACACCCCTGATTAAAAAAGTTCAATTTTGTCATAGCTTTCTATTTTTGGAATAAAAATGTTTTGGACGTACTCCGTTGAGGTGTCCTCTTTAAAGAAAACAGAAAAGAACAAAACAACAATCCAATAAAGAAATCAAACCAAGTAAACCAATCATTTATCGTGATGTGAAATAATGCAGTGCATGACTCCTCTTCATGATTTCCTGACTGCCACTTTAAAAAAGCAGTTTTCTTTTCATGAGATAGTAGTTTTTTCTAACGAAATCAATCGTGCTGCACAGGGGAAAATATCTCTTACTCTCAAGTAGCATCTACATTCTCAACTTATTACATGTTCAGGACAAACAAAGGGGATGTGGTGGTAATTGCTACGTAAGAATCAATCACATGTTACAGCCCCCAAGAAGTTTGTGAATGAAGTGCCAGCAAAAGGCGACACGTACCTGATCCAGAAAGCACCGTCCTACTAGTTCTGGGTATTCTACATAGGTTTCTAGTTCTCTCAAGAATATTCTATGAAAAAGAAAGTTTTCTTAGAGCACACATTAAAGAAAGTTGTTATAATGTTCATAGTCCTGCAATTAGTTTTCTAAGCTTTTGGAAAGAGTTGTAATGCTACAAAACTAAACATAATTCTTCTAGCTCATGTACTTTATAGGGGATGGAAAATTAAAACAGATATTCTGATCAGTTTCTTTTAGCTTACTGTTGCTGCAACTGAAATCAAATACAGGATTGGAGAAGGAAGGGGGATTTAATTTAATTCAGCAGCAGGATTTGCACCATCTAAAGTGTTTGGGTTTTGCTTCCAAATACTACCAAGCACCACACACCAAACAACTCAAAACCCCAAACTTCCCAAAACTAAAAATAAACCCACCCAAAAAACAAACTAAAAATATCAGTTACAAAACTCTCATTCTAGTTTTGCCTGAATAAGAAACAGCTACTTAATATGCTTAACTTCTCTTAAAAATCAATTTCTCTTTCTTCTGAATTTATATATTATCCTTTGAAGAAATGCCTCTCTAGCAGCAAGGATTAACACTTCAGAGAGGTCACTCAATATATATTTTCATATATAAAAATAAATATGTTTTATATATTAATTTTACATCTTATTTAATACATCTATAGAAATATAAAATTAATTACCCTCAATCAGATGTAAGAGTCAATAATTTGTATTTAGAATAATAATTCACTTTCCATAGCAAAAGTAATAAAAAAAAGAAACCCAGATAAAACCTACTTTAATTATTTTGTAACCAGATCCAAATATCCTGCTTCAGAAAGATGACCACAATGCGAAATTCTACCTGTACCGCGTATATGCAGTTTCACACAGCTTTGCTCATCTTTTCTAGATATTTTGCTTTTCCTCTTCTATGCAGTACAATGTTGACATGCCATATAGACAAGTAGAACTTTGTAAGGATCTTTTAGCAATCTAAGGCAGACTAAAATACAAAGTAAAGAATGCAAATCCTCACCTGTTGTGAAAGTGATAAATTTCTTCCATATTTCCAAACAAGATATCTTTCTTATTTTGCAATTCTGGTGAAATGAGATGAGCCATTAAGGGGTTGTCCATCTCTGCAGCATAACCCTGCAACACAGGAGAGAGGCGCAATTATTATCTCCCTTTACTTGCAGTACTTCTCCCTTGAAAGAGCTCAGTATTAATCATGAAGAAAGAATACAAATTCTGTTTTTCCATCACCCTGCTCAGACATACACAGGGTCTTTAGAAAGGCACTTGAGTAAGTCCTGCGATTCTAGATAAGTGAGGATAAAACAAGGTTTGCAATAATTTTCACCAAGTAAAGGCATTACATATCTATACTGCTTACAAATTATAGCTCATACTCTTTTTGCTAAGACTTCAAACATCTGAGTTGAGAGCCACAATTCCATTACACATACAGACCTTCATGCCTGTCTTAGCCATTTTTAGAAAGGAGTAAGCTGACTGTAGTTATGTCTGAAGGTAACAGAAACCATTCAGCTAAAAATTCTGTTTAAGGCACTCCCATTTGCCTTGGTACCAAAAGGAGTAGTTTTAGACTCCCACATCTTCCACTTGTCATATAAGCACACTTTCTCTAGCCTGTTGATCTGGCACAGAAAAGGACACAAGTGGCTTTAGCCCAGGACTGTTGTCCTCTGGCCCTGACATCACTGATCTGCATTCTCTCAAAACATTAAAAACCCCTAAACAAACAAAACACTCCCAATAAATCAACCAGAAAAATGGCAGGAATTATCCAGCACCTGCATTATAAGCAGATTTCTTAATATAAGTAGATTTCTTAGCATACAGGCACTGAAGGAAGATGATCCTATCTTCTTTAGATTTGGCTTAGATTTTTCTCTCTTGTGTGTTTTTGTTTGTTTGTTTTTAATTATTTTTTTTAAACACAAGATGATGCTTGCATGGAGTCACACTGATTATAATAAACCACACCAAATTATAACAAACTAAATAAGTAAAAGAAAAGGTAAGCAAAAGTGCACCTACAATTAAGATTTTTAATTTCGACACACGGTCCAAACTACAAAAAGTAGAACTAGCTGGTAAAGTCAGCAAACCTGACAAATCTAGCATTTGGATATGACAGAACTACTTTTTTAAAAAGAACCCAGAATCAGCCCGTTTAAATACCTTTGGATATTTCTTCCTAAAACACCACAAAAAGAAAAAAAAGAAAAAAAAAACCAAACCCAAAACCAAAAAAACCAAAACAAAACGAACCCAAAAACCCCCAGTTTAGGCATAGGCAAAGATGATGGAGCTCATAAATAGTTAAACATTGGTTCCTTTCCCATATTTCCCCTGACCCCAAGTAGGAAAATGCTGAGTCTGAAAGAGAGAGGGTGGAATAAATAAATGAAGAAAAATTGTACAGCCTTAAACATTTTTTAAATAATTTAGATAAAATGGAGTTAATTTTTTTTTTTTAACAGGAAAAGAACTACTGCAGCCACCATGCCGTTTAGGTGAAGAGCTGCACCAAGAGAATGATTTCCACTTTAAGTCAAGATGATATCGAACATCACAGCACAGCCAGCACTGACAAAAAAGGAGTATTGAATTTAGCTGACATCCAAGGAAGCCTGACAGAGTTCATTACTTGCAAATTTTGAAGGAACAAAAGCCTGAAATACAAGCATCGACAAAAAGTTTTCGTCATTTTTTTCACTTTAGGCTGATAACCATTTAAAATTTACTATAAAAACCTTCACGTTTTACTACCTATGCACTAGTTGTGTTTTAAGAAAAGAGAGGGAAAGCTACTTAATGCAGCCACAGAGATTATTTAATCTTACTTAGATTATTTAATCTTACTTTAAAAATGTTTAAGGCCTTACTTAGTCTTTTATTTGAATGCTGTTCTAAAACCATCCAAGTAAATGGAAAAAAGAGTAGAATTCAATACCTAAAAATGGACCAGTATTCTTCTCCCAGTAAAGATTACTGAATTTCACAGACTAAAGTGGGATGATCATGGTTATTAATGAAAGAAAAACTGATCTTGGATAAGGTATAGCAGTTTCCAAATAATCAGTCTTGGGAAGCTACCTTGCTTTTTTTCTGTCAGAATCCTCGGCAGCCATAAAATGCATGGCAAACAAATAGGACATAATTAGAGTAGACATTGTCTCTACAAAGGAGTGCCAGCTTATTTTACGTGAAAAATTGAAAGATTAATAGAATAGGAGAAACAAAGGGAATGGGAGGACAGCCAGAACTATCGACTAATAACTTGAATTACTCAAAAGCTAGAAGACTGCCACTGAACCATACCTCAGCAAATCTCTGATCCAGAATTACTGCTGGCACTCCCAATCACCCAAGTTCAAGCTAGAGGGATACCAAACTGCAAAGGAGACACAGAGAGGTGTGCCTGGCACGAGTACTGGAGTGTCCATCACAGTGGCACAAAACCAAGACACTCGGCCTCGCGAGACAGGATGTGCACTGCACTCTAAAGAAAACAAGAGTAATACCACAGGAATAGAAAGCAGAAGCAACAGTAAGGACCAAATATCCTTGAACTATTCAAGTCTTGATTTTATGAATAGACCTGTACAGATGCACTGCATACAAAAGCAGATAATAAAGTGATCTTTAAGGCCCACTCCAAACTGGGTTTTATTATCACATGTCAGAGGTGACCATACCGGTGTTATCAACACTTCCAGCATCTGGACTGAGCACCGGGTGTAAATGCTGTGGGATGCTCAGCACAAACTAGCAAAACCAAGGCCAGAGTCCAAAACCCTCATACACTACTCTTACTTGAAGGTATATATTCAGCAATTATCAGTCCTGGTCTATAACTTTACACAGTTCCTGTTTAGGAGCTTAACACTGATATGGGCATCAAGAATATCCACTTGTCACAACTCTAGTTCATCCTGATGAAATTATTCAGCCACAGTTATCTGCAACTTCATCATTCCCTGCAATCAAATTGGATTACAGGAAAATGACACATCCATAGCTTAAGACTTCAGCTTGAGGAAAGAAAGAATACTGCAGTGCTGCAATCATGCCTCCCAAGTGTGGAGCAAAGGAGCACCTTTGCTTCCTTGATGATTTCAAATGAGGATTTTATTACAAGGCATTCTGTTTCCACAGTTGTACCCAAGACATGTGGAAGATCACTTAAAGATACGCTAAGGAAGATGTAGGAAACAACTTTTCTCCTCTGACACAGTAGTCTCTTGATGCAGATTCACATTCCCGTGTGACTCATGACCTTCCTGGAACTGACCCAAGACTCTGGAAAGAACTTTTGCAGGAATTAACGATCATTACAAATCTCACTGTGATTCCACCTAAATACTAAGGCACATCTTATTTTCTGATCAATTTATGTTTTCTAATGCAAAATCCTACTTGTATGACTATTTCTAGAAGAAAAATGACATATTGCTGCCTCTGTGAAAATATGATGAAAAAGAAAAAAATATAATGACCACATTACTTGACAGAACAAAAAGAGGCTTTATGGTGGTAAGGAAAATGTAAGAGCATCCATGAAATGCAAGAGATTCACTAACATCCACAGTGAAACTTAGTCTTTACCTCAAGAACACAGAGAAGTTCTTCCACATACGCTCGTTCAGTCTCGATAAGTTCATTCATTACATGCCTGTGGACAAAGAATGATAATTAAGGTGAGCTTATTCACTTATGTAAAGTAATGAGGCAACATTAATTTTGTCTGTGTTTCTTCTTTACTTCAGACAATAAAAGAATGATTCCCATGTAATGGCAAATGTGATGTTCCATGGACATTCCTGTTATTACTTTATATGTCCTTATTGAGAGATACGTATTTTTAAAACATTTTAAAATTTTTGAAAATGTGTTTGAACAGGAAAACAAAATCTGGCAGTTTCAGTGCTGTAATAACTGAATTAAAGCAGCAGTGTTTTATCATTGTATGAACAAAGTCTGGTTACATTGTGTTTGCAACTACTTTGGGAGCTGGAGTTGGAGTTGCATAGGATTATCAAATACAGACATAAAGCTAGACTGGTAATTTTAAATTAGAGGCATTTAGGGCATACTTTAAATATCTTGATGATGCTTTAAGATTAATTTCCATTATGATCAAGCATTGAATCATTCTTCCTCCCCAAATCCATCCCTTGTGATTTTGTGTGATGTAACAGAAGGTCATAACATATAAGTAGCCAGTTTATGAGTAAAAATGCAAGGTCTGCTATATGCATTGCAGGTGGTACTAAGTAATTTCTTTAACATATGTTTTATTGTTCAGTTTTAATAGAAGTGATTTTTTGGTAACATACATCAAAACAGGGACTAAAAGGAGTCCAATAAAAAGACAAAGTTTCAAAGCATGGAGACCAAAACCTTCAATAGATTTACAGGGGGGTTATTACTCAAAACTGTATCATCTCTGAAATGAAAATATGTAGATGTCCTGCCACAGCATCACCTCACTGCAGTGAAGGGAGACTCTGGTACTACCCAAACTCTAAATAATGCTGCAAACAGACTGAAATGTCTTCCTCTGTGCACAGAGCATAGCCAATGCATTCCAAAAAGCACTGAGGTTTATTTCAGAGAAATATACTTGTTTTATCAAATCCTTAGCCAAACTCAGGCTTTGCTGGAACCAAATAGGAGAAAACCCACACTTTTTGCTTATCAAAATATACTTACTGCCTTAACACAGCTAGGTTTTCTTCATCATCCATTGTAGAGCCTCCTCTGCTTTGATGGAATTCAGTCATTTCACTCTAAAGAAGGAAACAAACAGTAAAAAAAATAATCATGGCATCACAGATGCAGAAAAAACACTTTAAAATAAAGAACTTTGTGCTCAGCACTTTTCTCTGGAAAGACTGTACTCCACTAAAAATGAAGGCAGTTTGCAAGAACACTGTGAAAAAAATCGAGTCACCCTGAAGGTCTTGAAGCACACAATATTTGGATATAGAAAGTTCTCCATTGAAAGCCAGTTTAGAAAAGATGTTAGTTCAAAGCCCCTTTTCAAGAAGACATCAGAGCACCAGCATAGTCTTGTAGGCAACACTAGCCTTAGTCTGTTTTCCAAGCTAAAAATAATGTACTGTGCTAACTTTCTGGTTACTTCTTTACCTGACACAGAAATTCACTCTTAAAACTTTTACTGTAATGCCTAAACCTAACTATGGCTTGCTGAAAAAAGAGAGGGACTCTGCTTTCACGCCCTCCTTCAACAACCCCTTTTCTCCCTAAATGTTGTCCATCCTGGTCATGTGGTCCTGCCTTCCTTGCCTTTTGCTGAACCTTTGCTGAGCTGATTCAACTCTAACCCAGTGAGAAACTACTTGTTTTTGTCGCTGCTGTCAGGATACTTCCCTTCCTGCAGGCAGGGCAGGAAGACCATCCCCACACGGGAATGGCAACCCACTAGGTCAGGTGAAGCTGTCTTGGAGCCAATGACAACTACTTCTTCACTGTCAACGGTTTTAAGAGTAGCCAATTACTACTGGCAAATAAAAAATATTTCCCGTTCATAGACTTAATATTTTGCTGCCCCTAACATTTTTCCTAATATTGGCAACTATTTACTTTAACCTCCCTCATAACCAGCCCAGCAACAAAGCAGCCCCTATTTAAACCACATGACTGTTTCACCAGTGTTACTTCAACTGGGACGATGCCATCACTTTTTCAGTAGAATTCCCTCATACTAATTGAGAGTTCCTGAATGTTCTGTTGTACTATGGCTTTTTCAAGCAGTACATGTGTGAAACATGCAAAGTGAAAAAAATACCTTTCCTTTTCTGTAGTTTCCCCTCCGAAGCGCGCTGCTTTCTGAGCTGGACGCGTTTTCTCTTTGAAGACCTACACATGTAAACCAGAATCAAATGGAAGTTTGGATCAGATCTGACACATGTGTTCATGCAGCCACAAATTATGGCTGGAGTTTCTTTAACTTTCTTTTCTCTTCTCAGCATAGCACAAAAAACCTAAAGGCTAATACAGTTACTTACCTGGAGAGGTACAAGGAGATTTTACAAATGCTTCAGGTCTTGGAGCAACTGGCTGAACAGGACGTGTCTGCTTAGCTGCCAGCTTCTTAAGACTTACTTGTCGCTTTTGAAACATTTCTTCCATGCTTTCTTGCTTCTGGAAAACCTTTTGCACATGCTCCTATGGTTGCCATGGAAATAAAAAAACCAAAACCTTGAACTAAAAAAATAATTTAAATAACTTATTATAATTTTTAAATTCTTGTCAGAGACCTATCAACAAGCTACACTGACATCTAGAACATCTACAGCATATTGACTTGAAATTGCAATTACTTTTATACCATATATAGAAATACTACACTAACTCTTCACTCTTAACAAGGTGTAACTTACTGTGATTTAGTACACTTAAAAATTGGAACATCACTTCAAAAATATTTTGTGTGCTTACTATAGAGAAATCTGGGATTCAAATTTCAATTTTTAAAAAATAAGATATTTTTGAATTTCTAAAGGTTCTGTTACATGAAAAGATCAACCACGAATAAAAGGAATATATTCTTAAGTTCTAAAAAAGAAAAAAAAGTAGCACATTTTTTGCCACATAAAACAAAAGATATTTCAAATACTCACTTGGGAGAATTTTTTTAAAAAAGTAATTTTACTGTCTGAAAACTTTGAGTAGTTATGAAAAGTCTCTGAACCCCTGATGATTATCCAATAATATGATGAGACTCAGGCACAGAAATGTATTGGCTTTCCAGTTCACAGGTAATACTCCTAGTACTGATTATTTAGCTTTATCAACGGCAGTACAAGAGAGCAATTCTAAAGAACAAATGGACACACAGATACACATAAACTTCTGGTACCTTTAGGTCTTCACTGAGGATATGTGCATACTCTCTGTAAATTTTATTCAACTCCTTGATTTTATTGCCAGCACCAGTATCCAGGAATTTTTCAATCTCCTGTAATGCTGATTCTGCACCATCCTGAGACTGACACTTATCTACTGGCTGGGAAGCCAGCAGGTAAATTCCTTCATCACACCACTTCATGGACTGGAAACAGAGAAGAACAGGCTCAGAATGCACCAATGTCAGCATCACACACTAAGAGCCTAAAACACCTCAACCTTGTCGTGAATTCTGCTATTTAAAGAGAAAATTTCCAGCACGGTGAGATAATGTTACCTACCATTATGATAATTGTTCAACTGGGGTTTTGGGAAACAACTGTTGCACACTAAATTTACCTTCTCTAGTAAGTCATGCAGTTCCAGGGATTTGTTAAGAAGATTTCTCCTCCGTTCTGTCTCAGTAGTCAAAGCATCACAGAGATGATGAAGTTCACTGCATTTTGGAATAATGGAGTCCACAGCATAATGATTGCTTTGAATAAAAGCATCACGCTCTGAGGCTAACATTCTGGCTTTTGCTACAGTTTCCTAAGAAAAAGAGCACTGATTAAAATACATATTTCCTTGGATCAAGATCAATGAAAAATATTTAAAATTGTTTTTACACAGCAAAATACACATATCGATAAAGAATACATCTTTAGTTAATATCTGCCTTGCTTAATAAATCAAAGTGATTTCCTGTCTTCCCAGATGCCCAAAAACTTTCATGTACCAGAGTACCTCAGAAAAAACAGAGAGTTTAATCACAGGCCTCACTGTGAAGGAACCACTGTTGTCTTTCTATGCCTTATTCAGCAGGATCTGTGTGTGTATGCATGCAATTCAGGGTACAGCACCAACCTGAACTCGAATTAAAAAATACCTATCTCAGCCTTAAGAGCAATGGCCTCATTTAGAGAGCAATTTGTTTCACTGTGAAGCACAGATCAGAAAAAGGTTCCCTTTTTATATTGTTCAGTGTACATTTCTGTTGGCCATCTTTATCGTACGTTCAATACACAGCTTCCTTATTTCTAAGATTCATTGAAAGACATGGCTTTAACAGGAATGGAAGCGGCCCCTCGATTAGTAAATGCAAAACTCGGCTATGTAGACACTTCATGCAATTCTTACATGAAGCATTCACACTTTGTGTCTGGTCAGTCTGCTCTTTATTGAGGGATGTCCAATAATGCTCCAATGATTGAAGACTTTATTACAGATTCCTTCTGTAAGTTACCTGAGACTCCAAATCTGCCTTGCTGTCAGCTTAAGCTGGCACACTCAACAACCAAAGCCCATTCCCCTCTGCACGTGCACTGTCATAGTAGAAATTAGGGAGACTTGCAGAGTTCTTACATGTGATTTTTCTTCAAAGCTGGCAAGATCTTTCAAAATATGCTCCACATGTGAACGGCTGTTTCCCACATCTGTGAAAGCAGACAGTCTCTCGGACACAATATCCAAAGCTGCTTTGACCTGAAATGAGACACAGCAATGGATGAACGACGAGAGCTCCACCTCTCCGGAGACCCACCGATTAAATAGCTGATAGACACTGTGTGCAGTCAGGTGACTCACATGATGTGCTTACTGGGGCACAGAGACAAAGCAGCTTTCTTTGTCAGCCTACCTTTCCCCCCCAATTCAAAAGGAAAACAAATACAAAGAAGAGGCAGTGAAGTAATCCTGTTTCCCGGTACTGAAAAAGATGCAAGAAAACTAATGATAAGGAAACATTTATGATCTTGCTTTTACCAGATGAGAAGCACACAAAGCAACGTTAATAGCAAAGCATGGGGGAGAGGTCCCCACTCTAGGAATTGTTTTAGAGACACACAAAGGCTTGCAAGAGGGTTTCTGAGTGCTGCTCTTGTGGAGACACAGGGGCTGTGCTCCAAGATCAGCTACACCGGGGTAAAGGGTCTAGAGATGCCATCAATGAGCACATGAGCTAAACAACATGAGATCAGAAACTGGCTGTGAAAATTGTAGTTCAGCCTCCACCCAGCTCCTAATACTATGGTTGCAACTTCCCACCCACAGTGCTGGAGACAGCCAGAATGTTTAGTTGAGACTTGGTTCCATAAAAGCACCTATTGGCAAGATGAAAGTGTTGCAGCTGCATTTTGTGCTTCTGCGGTACAGAACAGTTTCAAAGGAGTTTTTGAATGCTTATACACTGCTAGGTTCATGGAAAAAAAAAATCTTAAGCCTGCAGAGAAAAAAAAATTATGTCTCTCTATATATATTCAAACTAGTAAAGATAGCTGTGTGTCAAGTAAGGGCAAGTACAAGAAAAAGGTTGGAGAAAGCTTTCAAGTATGCACAAGAACTGTAAAATCAAGAGCAGGAAGCATTTTCTAATAATTTCTATATTACCAAATATTGACCGCCACCAAGAAGTTCTCACCTCTCTGAAATCGTGTTCAAAATTCCGAAGGCGCAGACACTGCTCTAGTTTTTGCTGATGCTTAATCCAAAACTCATCAAAGGCAGTCTCTGTTTCATGTAATTGAGCCAGTAGCCTTTAAAAATCAAAACAAAACACATAAAAAAAATACTCTAAGAATGATGGGTGCAACCTTCAATGGACAATGCAATCCTGCACAGTAAATAAAAAGGCTCCCTAAAGCAGTATTTTTCAGGAGAAATAAACTGGACACAGGAAACATTTCCTACAACAATATTGATGTAAAAAACTGAAACTGAACACAAACATTCAGTTCTGAAAAATGGGCAAGTGTTTATTTTAAGCACCTTCTCAGCTTTGGCGTGGGGTGATGAGGAGCTGAGGCTAATGTGCATAAATAAGATACGTAAATGCATGTGGGTTAAGACTCAGAGGAATCCAAGCTTTAGGTTATCCGGAAAAATTCAGGTAAAATTTGTACTGCTATAACCAACCAGCTGCCTTTACATTTCATTCTTTGGAGCAAAGCTCACCTGAAGGCCCTTGCTCCCTCTCTTCCAAGCAGAGTTATTAATTAAACGTCACAGGGAAGTGTACAGCTGTGTTGGGCTGAGGAAAATCTTCTTTGATTATAATTCTGGCAAATGACTTAAAACTTTCACTTCTTAACCTACCTTCTATTATTGCATTTGACAGTATGATATCCCATGGACTTCATAAAGTGCACTTTGATGTACTTAGGCTAAACATCAGAATTGTAATGAACTTCTGTCTTTAACAGTACAGAAATGAACTCTGAATTTACAAGTTAAAACCAACTAGAGAAAAGGCAGTGACACTCACACACAGAGTTTGTTCCAACTTCCATCAGATATCGTATTGAATAGGAATGTTATGGATAAATTAGCAACCCCCACCCTGATCATCCTTGGACAGCTGACCAAAAAAAGTGACTTCTGCCAAGCTTCGTGGGTTGGAATGGACAGTTATTTGGAAAGAAAGTCGGCCTGAGTGTAACACAGAAATGACAGACAAAAAAAGAATGCAAAATACTGCCTGGGGGAAATGAGCTATGCTTTCACAGCTTTGTGAAAATTTACATCTGGGCTACAGTGATATAATGTCTTCTAACCTGGCAGAAATGTGAGGGGGGTGTGTATGTGGCAGGCAGGGAGCAAAGGAAAACAATACCTATTACTTATATGCTCAAAGGAAGCACACAGGAAATCAGTGCATAGATAGTTCGAGAGTGGTATACTCCCTAGCAGCCCTTTAAAGGCTACTAACAACATTGTTTAGTTATTAGCTTTAAAAGAAAAAACCTCTCCCACTTCAAAGGGACCTAATGGAAATGGACAAATCTACTGAAAAGAAGGGGTTTATCACTTCAGTCTTCCCCTCATGCCTTCTTTACAGCAGCAAAAATTCTTAGATTGCACTTTAGTTTCTAAACAAAGCATTGATATTCTTTAAAATAAGGAAAAGATACCCAAGCATATAATCCAAATGTGACGAAAATGAAAAGACCTGTATTTATTGTGTGGTACCAGAATTCCAACCCCATTTCCCTATAGCCAGGTGACCCTGAAGTGGGCATCAGGGAGTTACTTTGTTCAGGACAGATCTGACAACAGAGGAGTTGTTTCTGAAATGTTTTATAATGTTCACATGGCAGCATTGGCATATTTTCAAAGCATAAATATGGAATTAAAGGAGCTGGGGAGGGGTCAAAGAAGCAGAAAAGCAGTATATTTAGTATTCCACACCTCTCACCTTTCTACGGTTGTTTGATTGTCTAGCTGATCTTGATTCAGTTTGTATTCAGGATTCTCAGTAACTGGTTTTGTAATACTGCCAAGGATATCATCTCCCTGTTCTACTGCTACCCTGATATCCTCCTACAAAGCAAAACAAAACAAAATGAAACAAAACAAACTCCCCAAACGCTGTAGTGGCATTTTGATGTTTTTTAAGCAGAATTCACAAGGCACTGAATTGAAAGAAGGATTTCAAAAGCATTCAAGCAAGCACAGTTTTATTAAAAGCAGTGGCTGACAACAGATAGTGAAAGATAAATGTCAGCTTCTTCCACGTTTGCCATCTTAAGACCCCAGTGTAACTGAGTTGAATTTTCCTGGTAGACAGCCTTCTAGAGTCACTTTAGGGTACAAATATCTCAAAAATTTTAGATGCACAGCTCTGAAACCGCCAAATAGCTTTCATTTGATCCTTTTTGAAAGAACATTTGTTCGTGTTTCAAAAGGCCATATATTTTAATATGCATGCAAATACAATCAAATTTCCTGTTGCAAACAAAACTACAAATTAAACACACCACTACTTACAAAGAAATTATTGTTTCGCATACAATCCATTATGCATTTGTACATGCATAAACTTAGTTTCAAGAAATGTCATTTTTCAATGCAAAAAGGATTTTTAGCATCAAAAAAAACAAGTTCAAAAAGATACCAATGGTTCACATTATTACTATTAGCATCGTCCATATTTTCCATTAATACCGCTAGCTATAAATTAAAAGACAGCTTAACTAGAAGACAGCATCTCTACAAAAATTACATACCTTCATTTTGTCCTTCTTTTCTGTGTGTGTTGCAAGAAGGGAGCTGGTTGATTGCACATCATTTGGTAGTTCTGTTTCGGCCAGCTCAGTCCCAAAGGACTGAAGAATCTGAGCTGTTTGCTTAACCTTTTGGGCGAAACCTTCTATAGCCTTTTGGAATGAAAAGCATTAAAGATGTTTCGTGTTCATCACACACATATGTACAAACAAACACAAGCACACAAAATATAACTCTCAAAACAAACCCAAACAGCTGAATCACAAGACTGAAAAATGGCCAAAGTAGAATTTTGCAAGCAACAGATACCGTCACCATTAATTCCTTAATTGTATATTTTTCTTAGGCTTGTATCAGGTGTATCTTCTTCATATTTTTATAATCTGGAGTTATTTTACAACTTGAGCTTTTTCTTTCTTGTAGCAAAAACCAATAAACCTCAACACAATAACACACTGTAGTTCCTTCGCTCCAAGTGCTCAGAAAACCACTCCCAAGTTATTACTCATATTATTACTCTAAGATGACTAAGTACCATTGGGAACATCTTCTCACACTGAGCAAGTCAACTTGCATCACTTGGAATCTGTTTTATAAATGACAGGGTAGAAAACAGAAGGGTTCATTAAGCTGAAAAGTTAAAACAAAGCCTAAGACTTACAGTACGACGGGACAGCCATCTGTTGTGGCAGTAATCCAGGGTGCCACCAAGATCTTCTGTTAATTGTGTCTTATCAATGTAACCCTGCAGTTCTGACACTGAGCCCAGCATTATGATCTGCAGCAGGACAGGAAAAAAGTGAACGTGACCAGTGGTGACAAGTCCCTTGTTAAGGATTCTAAGCCCCATCCTTCAGACACTGAAAGAGAAGATGCACTTTGATATAAAAGTGAGAGATGGAACTGTTTCCTGTGGATATAGGAAAACAAACTTAACAGTTCTTTCAGTTGAAGATGATGTAAATGTAAATGTAAATGACTGAATATGAGCATGGGCACCAGGCATACTGAAAAAAAAACAACAACAACAACTTATGGATTATACAGCATAACATTGCCAGATTTTTTTTATCTTGATCAACCATACTTGGCTATTTTCTAAAAGCAACATTCATTTCTTGTTCATTTTTTCCTTGTTATCCTGAGTCTGCAGGACAAAACAATAGTGTCTACATGGATTTGTCATGTAAGGACCAGTTCCCCAAAATAAATGAAAGATGGGGGAAAATTTTCTTAAAGACCATCTTTCCTCCTTGAAATTTACAATAACATTTATATCATCAGCTCATATAGTTTCAAATTTTATTTTAAAATATAAATGCTGTACACTTGCAAACAAAAACACAATCTGTGGGTTTACTGGCGATATAATAACAGGCATCCATTGTATGTTTGCTCAAGTGACAGAAACCATAGCATTTGTCCATGGGAAAAGCATCTGCTTCAAAATTCACATACTCTTTCAAGAAAAAGCCATCATGAATTAGCTAAAATTGCTAGAACTGCCTCTAAGCATGGGTTTTTGTTGGGGTTTCTTTGGTCCTCACTGGTTACCTAAAGTACTTTTATAGATTCCTGGTAGTAAGGTGAAAACAGAGGATTTTACTTACAGGTACTTTCATTTTAAGCTCATCTTTGTTGAATCTGAAAGCAATGTCCGAGAGAGCTCGATGGAAAAATCCTGTTGGGCGCAGAACGAGGACTAATTGCAGGTTTCCTGGAAAAGATGCCTGCAAAGCAAGTTTAGCCTGTTATTTTCTGTGTCTCAGCTCCAGAAAATATTTTTGAACAAGAAGAAGCCCCTGATAAACCACAAACTAACTCTATCAAAGGCCTCCCATAATGGGGTGACCAATCATATTGTTGCATAGCTAGTACAAAGAGCTTCATTCAAAAGACATTTACTTGTCTTTGGGAACAGGGATCTATTCTCTTGGAATCAATTTTTTTTCAGGGCTGGCTTGTGCTGCTCTTCAGCCAAGATTACAACCTACCCAAGGAGGCTAATGAACAAACAGCAGTGGCTTAGTATTTTTTAAACATCAAGACTTTTATGGCTATTTCTTCCTCTCTTTAATAGAAGGTGCCAAAGAAACCTCCATTATTGTGTGAAAACCTAACAACAAATTTCTAATTTCTGCATATACTACCTTGCCAGTTTCCTACACAAGTTTTTGCCACAGAGGATGAATTTCTCAGGCGGTAACTTAGAAATAAGCTTTAATTTAGCTGACAAAAATAAAAATCAAGCATAAAAATTTTCAGTTCTGTTTTATCTCATCAACTTCCAACTAGCAATCTGATGGATCTTTCCCAGTTCTACAACAGGTAGAGGAAAAACAGAAGAGAGGGGAAACAAACAATAAAATAGCGTTAGATTATTTAATATCAACCTCTGCTGTGACAGAGATTTGCATATTTGGCATTTAGCCACTCTTGGAAACATTCTCCTCTATTCACTACTTCCACTGTAGGGAGGCAGTGAAATTCACTAAAGAAACTATCATTAAAATGATTAAGTATGCAATTTTCTTCATTATACTGTTAGAAATTATTTCACTTTGCTAGCTAACTGGTTTACCAGAGGGAAGGAAAAAAAAGCCCACCTAAAAAGCCCCAATGACTGAAGGAGCTGTTATGCTATGCTCTGCTCCATGCCTACTGGAACTGTTACTATCTGGGAGGTTAAGAGTGACTTAATAATCATTTTGAGGTTTCCAAGGGTTCCAGGTACTTAGCATTAGAAATGAAAAACTTTTAAAGGGAAAAGCAGTTTAACACTTTTCTGGAAAATGTCACAGATTCATTGTGGTTCCCCAGATATTCAGTATAAAACCAAGATTTCAATTTGACTGAAGAACCTTAAATGCTTGAGCTTCTCAATCTGCCTCGACTTCAATGATGTCCAAATTTTCTAGAAAGTACAGTGGTTCAGTTCCAAAGGAGTCTGAGAGCTGGGAACAGAATCCAGGTAATTCTGAGTGCCCTCACTGGCTCCTCAGACTTGCACTATAAAATTCACTAAAAAAGTACACTGTACACTAAAACTAGTACTGCCTGTGAGGTTAAGTAACTCATAGTTATCAGAGGAAAAACCTTTCCTAGATAATTTCTGACTGTATTCAGAAGAAAAAGAAAAGATTATGCTTTCCTTACTCTTTTCCCTGAACTACTGTACAAAGCAAACCCACAAATGTATTTAAGCGACATAAAAACAACAGACAAAAATATTCTTTAATTAAATCTCCTAGATAAGCCTTTTAGAATGACAGCTGTATTTACTTCTCTCATTCAACAGACATGTCAACTTATTTTGTGCCTGTAACAGCAGTGTTCACTCCAACTGAGCAGTTACTTTTTACCATTAACTTCCAAAATGCAAAGCTTATTCGGTGGCAATGCAAATATTTCAGAATAAAAATTATGAAAGAGATACCTTTTAAGTAACACATTTTGAAAAAAATAAGGTGCCTCCTTGTGAGACATCCACCCCACCACATGATGTCGTGACCCATTATCAATGGCAGAGAATATCTGCAACCCATTTAGCCTCACTAGGAGAGCTGGGAAACGCCCTGGACAGTGTGCTAGATAATCTCATCGAGGCTCCCTTTCCCCACAGAAGGTTGGGCCAGATGGTCTTGCAATGTCCCTCCCAACCCACTCAGTGATTTTATGACATTTAGGCTATTACTGAAGCAAACAGCAGTACCCAAATGCAATGTAATAGTAAATTTTTCTGGACTGTGTATTAGTTCTTATGAAATAGCGTTTAATTGCATGATGAAATTAAGTATGATGTTCAATTCAATGAAAACAGAAACACGCATTACAATTATTTTCCATCTTAATGTGTCAACCTTAAATGATGCTGTTGAAGTCAATACAGTCTTGTATCACTTGAATTCCCATTCTAAAACTGTCAGAAATCTCCCTTCTCTCTGAATAAAAGCTCAAAATCCAGATTACTTTGACTTTGTGTACAGTATAAACTTGACTCCACTAGTCTTGTCTCCATTTCATCTTTTTTCTTCAAAAAAGCCCTATGTCTTAAAAAAAATGATGCCTCCTTCCCTTGCTGTGGCTAGGAGTCAAATCTGCAAAATGATTTTTGTGAAACAAGAAAGGGAAGTTGTGCTACAGTAAACAATGTTGGACTTGTGCCAGCTATTACAGTTTATCAAAGGTTGTATGTGCACTGCCAAAATACTACTATTTTTCCTAACATTTTTTTGCTAAAGCCCTGGTGACTTGCAGAGACAATACCATGATGTAAGAGATACTCCGTAGCTGCCTGTAAACTTCATTGACCAGTCAACTTCACCCTGAACACTGGAACAAAACAAAAATTCTCTGTTCCAGTCTGGCAGCACATTTGTTTGAAGCCATTGTATGCTAACCAGACAACAAACAATGACTTCTCAATAATGCTTTGCTAAATACTAAGCACCAAAAAATTTTCATGTTATGTTTACCAGTACTATCAAATAAAGTGCCTTCAAGGACTGTTTCACTGAAGTCAATGAACCTTACTCAGATTTGTTGAAGGGTTTGGATGTTTAAAAACTGGGTTGATTTTTCTCCCCAGAGTGTTTTTCTTTACTCGATTAATTAATATTAACAGTTCCCCCAACATCTTGTCTCAAATATTGAATTTATCCAATTTAATGCCAATGCAAAAGAGACTAGGGTCATGGGTTTTCATATTCTCTGCAAAAATTAGGAGAGCCAGCCCATATATTCATTCATCTCACTTGCACTTGTTTGACACTTCATAATAGCCGTGGGATTAGTTTTCTATCTGCTCATCTCCTTCACTTTCTCATCCAGTCAGGTCAGTGCCAATTCCAAAGAGAAAAATATGTAGATGTGCACATTGTTATCAGCTTTAAATTAAATCTGAACAAACCAAGAATTTGTATACAGCACAGACGCAGGATCAAAGAGCTCCAATACACCGAGGTCTTTGTTGCCCTACAAGTATCCTAACCTAGAATGCAGGGAAGAACCTTCTCTGGCTGGACAAAATAAGGAACAAGCATAAATTCTCCAGAAAGCCAGCTAATAATTTCTCAGGAGCAGGTTAAGCTGCCTGCTTTGAGGCATCTGCTTCTGTGGATGGGGAGCCTTTCACTGCATGCCCCGGGTGTGTGGAAAGGGGAAAACGTATAGACTGATCCCAGCTGAGTTCTGGGCAAAATGTAAAATCAAATTATCATAGAATCACAGAACAGATTGGATTGGAAAGTATCTTAAAGATCACCTATTTCTAACCCCTTCCCACCCCCCCAGGGCTGGAACACCTTCCACTAGACCAGGCTGCTCAGGTCCTCATCCAACCTCACCTTGAACATTTCCAGGGTTGAGGCGTCCACAACTTCTCTGGGCAACCTGTTCCAGTGCCTCAGTACTCTTACAGTAAAGAATTTCTTCCTAACATGTAATATAAATCTCTCCTCATTCAGTTTAAAACAACTCCCCCTTGTCCTATCACTATCTGACTGTGTAAAGTCACTCTCCCTCTATTTTGTAAGCCCCCTCTAAATACCAAAAGGCTGCAGCGAGGTCTGGCTCAGAGCCTTCTCTGAACAACCTCAATTCTCTCAGCCTGTTCTCATAGGAGAGATGCTCCAGACCTCTGATCACCTTTGTGGCATCCTCTGGACCACATGTTAGTTGTGTATTACCCTAACTACCATTTTTCTTCCCAGAAATTACTGACAGAGAGGCTGTGTGTACCACCACTCAGTACTGACCCTGAAGTTAAGCCAGCTTGTAGAAATATCGTAACCATGTGAGCCATCAAAGATCTAATGCCTGATTTGGGTTAAATAGTTCTGTCTCAAAATATTTGAAACAACACTAATTTTCATTTTATGAACAGCTTCAAAATACCCACATTGCCACACTCTGTGGTGGTGTTTTCCTTTCTGCAGTTACTAGTATGCCATAAGCCACAGAGCACTTCTTTCCAAAATGCTTCTGTATATAAAGGGCCTAGTAAGTATTTGCTTACCTTTTTTTTTTTAAGACTGTTTATTCCTGGCTAAAATGAACAAGTGTCTTACACATAATTCTCTTGTCACAAAAGAATCTTAAATTAAATCAGTTCATAAAAAGAGCAGCTTGAAATCTAGTTTTAAAAACATAGAACTGTTTTGCATTAGATCTATGTTTAATGCTTATGACATTATGATTCTGCTTTCAGAGTTTAAGTGACTCACTTCTCTTTTTTCACATATAAAACAAATACGTAAAATAAAGAAAAATGGCTAACTATACAAGGATAACTGTGAAAGTGCCTGCATGTATAGTAGTCTCAGAATATCCAAAGCAGTAAAACAGAACCACACTGATCTCAAAATAAACTTACTAATTTGTGGGAGATTAGGGACAGGCGATCGGAAGATATCGCGCTGTACGGGTAGACAGAACCCCTCCATCAACACTTAGTTGGTTAGTGTCCTTGATAAGGTAAGCAACACGTAACTTGTAACGTAAGCAGACGGACGTGATGTAGCAAACAGAGGTATTATAACCCCATGTAATCAGTTAATAAATGCCATTAGCCATCCACCACACTGGTGTCTGTGAGTTGGTGGTCCGAGCAGCCTGGGTGTGGCTGCCGTGTCGTTCCTGGAACCAGGTCGCTACACCTCAGAGGAGGTAACGCTCATTTATCATTTACTGTACTCATTCACAACAATAGCCACAAAATTAATGCAAATACTGTTCCAGCTTCAACATACTGCCAAGTTCTAGGCTTAAATCCAAGCAAAACGAGAAACATGACCAGGGCTGAAAGAAGAGCAGTATTTTCAAACTTAAGCCATACAAAGAGAGAAGTGTCATTATATTTTTCAGGACATGATGCAAAGAGCTAACTAGAGACTGGGCTAGTGGGAAATACCTGTCCCATATAAATATAAAATAGTGCCTTTCATGAGGCACCATTTACAAAACATATCTTTTCTACATCAAGAACTTACTAAGAAACTCAACATCTCTACAAACAAGACCAAAGAACTCAAAGTTGGATTATTGCAATTCAGCATTTCTCACCTTGGATATAACCAATAAGATTCCGGATGGCACAAAACTGGGACTGCCTGACTCCTGCAAGGTTTAGGCTGGCATTACAAAATCAAAGAATCAATTACATTGGAAAAGACCTCCAGGATCACTGAGTCCAATCTAAGCACTCCGGCGTGCTGTGTCCACTGGCTTCTGGTTTTCTCCTGCCAGCCAGCGGTCTTGGCCCTGATCTTCAAAGGAATTAATGGGCTACGTCGCTGTTACAGTGAAGACTGCATTTTGATTTATGAACAGCTAAGAAAAGCAGTGCTCTGGACAAGGCAGTCCAAAACAGAAGGCATGAAATCTGCATGCCGTGCATCCTTAGCGAGTGGCGGCAAATTGCAAAGCAAACTTCTTCTACAGGAGGCCGAATAAAACCCATCTCTTGTCACATTTAGAAAGGGATGTGTCATTTTGTAACTGGATAAAAATTCCTCACTACCTCCCCCAAACAACCTCCATCCTAACTGCTTACTCGAGAGCAGTGGCCCACAGGTACATTATTCCCTGCCACCAAGAAATTTTCCCTGGACCTTCAATATGAGGTTGATGAATGGTTATGATAAAATTTTTAATGATGTTGAGTACAGTTTTTTGTTTGTCTAAAAGAGTGAGTTCACACTGCAACCTGTCCCTTTAGATGGAGGAAGGCTATGACAGGACAAGAGACTAATACAGCGTAATGATATAGACTTCATTTTTTAAAGAACACACTGGAACTGTGAAAGGAGCAGTGTGAAATCCTAGAACACACTGATCAGTAAAAAGCCTTGCTCCTACAAGTGTGGATTGAATATTGTTTCAACCTCATGTGGAAGGTCCAAGGAAAATATACTTCCTTGGTGCGTAGAGAATAATGGACCTGTGGGCCGCTGCTCTCGAGTAAGCAGTTAGGATGGAGGTTGTTTGGGGGAGGTAGTGAGGAATTTTTATCCAATTACAAAACTCTGCATGCCCTTGTTTGGGTATGATAACATTAGGAAAGAAAAAAAAAAGAAAAAGAGGAAAAAAAAAGTAATTTTTAGCTGCATGGAAAGGACAAGTGGATCAATTTGTCTGGCACTTGTCATTTACCCAGCTTCATCTGGGACAATACAGTGCTCCTCCTTGCACACTTATCCATGGGACTACGCAATTGCCCAGGCCCAGGAGCTAAAAGGTTCAGCAAGGTCTTGCATGTCTCTTTATCCTCTGAATACTGTGTTTAATCTAACTGAAAACAGGACATTCTAATACAAATTTAGAAGAATCACTGCAGCTGACAGGGCAAAAAGTTGAAAAAAATTTGTATCCTCAAACAACAAGTGAACAATTCGCAACTACTAACTTCAGTATTCTTCTTGTAAGAACTTTCAAATTCTACTGTCTCCCTAACAACATGACAATTTGCTATCAAGACTTCACACCTAACATGAAACTTGGCTCTTGGAATCTCTACCAGAACTTCACCTCCCAGCCTGACTATCCCAGCAGACCAGATTCTTCCTAGGCTAATAACATCACTTCAGCTAAATCAGGTGAAGAAATAATAATAATAATAATAATCGTAATAACAATAACAACAACAATAATAATAGTAATAATAATGATGATGTTGTTTGCAGTGTCTCTTAAGCCACAGAGTCTGCAAGTCTTGTGCTTGCTAATAACAACATCTTGGGCCGCCTGCCCATTGCAACCTCATTGAGCAGAATAAAACAGTAGCAAAGTCTGCATTGCTGGCCACCTTCCTGCCACAGTCTCCGTCCCATTCCAGTAAAAGAAGGGTCCTGTTTCAGCCCAGACCTCTGGCTTTGCCCTCAGTCCCACTGCATATGCTGCAGCAGCAGCAATCCTGGGCGAGTGTGCACTCACTGACCTTCCACTATGCCTGCAAAAATAGGTTAACTGCATCTCCAGAGTCTTGATTACAACAACCTTTAAATATCGGCAGGAAATACAGATTCAGCTCATCATCGCTCATTTTCTGCCCCAGGAACAACAACAAAAAAAGAAGTACCCCTAATAACAAAGAAGGAAAAATGAAGCTTAGAGATTTTTAATAATATATTTTCCACAATAATTTCAGCCCAAAACAAAACATTTTTTTAGTTTTGTTTCAAAACATGCTTCCAATACTCACTAGTACAAACCAAATGTGTATGAAGAATCTTGAAAATAACAAGAAATAATAATAACAAATACATGCTAGCATGAATTTCTGTTTAACAGCCGCTCAGTGCTTACAAATACATGTCCTACAATTGCCAGGATATTAGTGATGGGCAGATGTTCCAGCCAGGATATTCCTGTCGGGCAGTGCTCCAGCCACAGCACCCTGTGCTGGCATTTCTGATTTCACAAATCAAGAGCGTCAATTCCCTCAGGATGAATAGAGAAAAACCAGGAAAGATGGCAGAAATGACAACAAATAAACCAACAGCTAAAACTCTCTTCTCAAATAACATGAGACTCCTATCCTCACATGCAGCAATAAGCTTTAGCAATCAAAAAAAAAAAAAAAAAAAAAAAAAAAAAAAAAATAAAATAAAATAAAGCTCTGAATAGGGGCTTTTTACAAAGGCAAAGAGTGACATGACAAGGGGGAATGGCATCAAATTGAAAGGAAGGAGATTTAGATGGAACATTAGGAAGAAATTCTTTCCTCTGGGGGTGGTGAGGCACTGGAACAGGTTACTCAGAGAAACTGGGAACTTCCCATCCTTGGAAGTGTTCAAGGCCAGGCTTGGATGGGGCTTTGAGCCGCCTTGTCTAGTGAAAGGTGTCTCTGCCCAGGGCTGGAGGTTGGAATTAGATGATCTTTAAGGTCTCTTCCAATCCAAACCATTCTGTGATTCTGTGATTGAAACTGCCAGAGGTATCAGAGGTTCAGATATCCAGCACAGTCTGGGTAGCCCAAATAATAACTCAGATGCTTCATAACCACCAAAAGACAATTCTGACTGTTAGGTAAACCACACAGGTTGAAGTCTCCAGTTACCCCTGAGCCATAAAAAAAAAAACAACAAAAAAAAACCAAAAAACCAAAACCAAAACCAAAACCAAACAAAACCAAACAAAACCAAACAAAACAACAACAACAACAAAAAAAAAAAAAAAAAACCAAAAAAAAACCAAAAAACACCTTTGTCTATCAGTAGGACCTCACTAATTTGGCACAATATACTTATCTTGTATATTTGGCTTTGGTTTTTTTTGTTAAACAACAGACAGCTGAAATGCATTAGGTTACATTTATATCAAATACTATAACAAAGTTATGATGGAGCAAACAATTTTTCACTACATTTTCTTTTGGAATAGGAACACAAAATTTTCAAGTATACAGGGCTGATGTGACTGCTGCTGAAGCCCAGCAGGAGGACTGCTATAAATATATATACATGGGTACAATTCAAAGCAAACACTGTTGCTGTTCAAACAAAGAAGCAACTATAAAAAAATCAGGCCTTTAACAGAATAGAATTCAGCTAAGAAGCATGATTCTTCTCTCAGAAAAAGCTCACAGAAGAATGAAAGAAAGCTGAAAAAAGCAAAATAACTCATCAGCAGCAGTACTGCAACTGTGCAGTGCTCCCGCACTTAACACCCTTCTCTGGGCAAACCCCTTAGGCACCAACACCATCACAACAGTGCCAGATCATTTATAATGGGAAATAGTTGCTCAGTTCTGTTCAATGTGCTTCAAAGCAAAGTGACACACACTGGAGGAACATTACCATAAATGTTATCATGGCCATAAGCAATTTGTCTGTAGTTGCTCCCTAACCCTTACAACCCCAATTATGCAACTAAAAGGACCACAATCTGTGCAACACTTATCTGTCCTTGAACAGAAACTACAGCACTGACTTTTGAAAGAGATTCCAAACCTCCAGACAGAGTCCTTTTTCTTCAATCATCCTAAATTATTCTGCTCTCAGTTTTCACTACTGGAATCTGCTCAATGCTGCATCTCAACATTTCCAGATGAGCTGCAAAAGCAAATTTTGCTAATACTTCAACCTATTTGCAATGTTTTAACATTCCCACCATGATTACTCTGTAAAGAATTGTATTGTGGGAATATTATATCATTATATATTCATTCACAAAACATCATATAGCAGAAGTAATATACTACCTTTAAATATGTATTACTTTAAAGTAATCTACTACCTTTAACTTATAATAAACAAAAAATTCTTTGGCCATAATCAGGCCACATTAAAATGACATTTGCTCTTTCGATTTGACTTTTATCTTACAGAGTCAAAATTTTTCAGCCATTATAAATTAAAAGATTAGAGCTTTGTTTTTCAGCCCTTGCTGCAAAGACTACTGACACTAACAGATCAAGCAAGGATAACAAGGAAGAATTAAAACACAACCAACCAACCAAAAATGAAAAAAGCCCAAGTAAACCAGAAGTAGAATAAGCACATGATAAACATGAATCTGGCCTTCCCTACTTCTGAAAAAAAAGGGGAAAAAAAGGGAAAAAAAATCAAGCCTCTAATAAGCTTCTTCTCTTTTTCTGATTTTAAAAATATCAATTGAAAGGGAGACTGGAAAAGTTAAAGAGCATGTACTATTGATTGATCACAGAAGGCACATAAGGTTTTCTTGGTTACATGTAATCCTTGTTTTAAATCAAACATCACAAGAACCATGTGAACTCCTTCACAAGTGGTAAACTCAAGCAGGAGCCTCACTCTCATTTCTTCAAGAAAGGAAGCTCACTTGAATAGTGAAAAGTGGACCCAAACTCTACGGGATCCATGAGGTGTCCATGCAAATATTAGCTCCCAGCTGGGAGAGCTGCATGCTCACACATTCTCACACACACACAACCTCTCTCTCTCCAAGTGCATGCTTGGGAAGATGTCCTGAGCTGCACACTGCATTAAAAGCACACCATAGACACATGATGCTCTGTCTGGGAAACAAAAGACCTACTGGATACCTTCTGTATCATCTATTAGCTGACATATTGTTGAAGAAAAAAAAACCAATGCGTTTTTCCACTTGTAAGAGGCAGATTCAAAAAGAAAAATCTTTCTAAGGAGTCATTGAAAACAGTACTCACTGCTATCCGCAGTATGGAAGCTTTCACCGAGGTCCATTTGTCCTGTCTGCGATCTATGACAAGAATAAATCCAATTCCAGCATCTCGTAAACTAAGTTTGGAGGAGGAAAGAAGAAAACAGGAAAGTTTCGTTAAAAATTTAACTCCTGGTTCCCTCACACAGAAAAGCAGTTTTAAAAAAAAAAAAAAGGGAAAAAAAAGTAGCTTGACCTTTTTGTGCAGACTTTTCTTCATATAAATATCTTCAATACAGATACACTATACACCATTGCAAAGATGCAGTAGTCCCACAGCATTTCACAGGGTTTCAAAATGTATTTGAACAATGAATTCTTCTTTTCACAAGAGATAGTATTTACATTTCTTGCACAGGGATTATTTCAAAAGAAAATAAGTGATTGATTCTCCACTGTTTGGTGCTGATATAATCCTTTCCTCATGATGTTGTCAGAATAATTTCAGGATCAAAATAAAGTTGTTTTCCTTTTGCATTTGCTTTTAACCTTCTGTTTGAATGTCTTCCTCCTCACTGATACTTAAAACTCCTTAAAAGCACAGATCCTCCTGATCATTCCATGGTATTGCTCCACGCATCTGAAATTCTCATATGCCTCCTGGTTGTAAACTTCTTCCTAGGTGCATTTTCACATTCACCGACACAAAAAAACCTCACGGCATTTAAACTCTCCAAACCATAGATGAGAACAACGAGCTCAGAGGCACTTCTCTGGAATGGGAACATCTGTGAGAGAGATTCTGCTCAAATCCTGGCGTATGGGTGACCTTTCTATTTTGCCTGTGCTCAGCTGCATGTGCTACGGAGCCCTGACCAAGGGATATGCTCCTGTTTTGTAATTCCCCATCTAAGCCAATTGTGCAATGCCAGCAGCAGCCTTTGCCAGCCAATCGCAATCAAAATGGAAACAGCAGGCAAATACGAGGCAGACAGCCTCGGATTTATTGTTTTCTCTTACGTTTGCTCCTTTTCCAGCATATGTCCCGTATTTTTACTTCTGATAATTTATTGCAAGGCCTGCTGTGGCACTGTGTGACCTTTTGAAATACTGTGCATCAATTTGTTATGGTAATATCTTAAAAGAAAAAAATAAAAATCAACACAACAGAATGTCAGGATTCTTTATTCAAAATTGCTGAATCATGGAAACACCAGCTTTTCTTTATAAGATAATGTCAGTAGCATAATGATAAGAGGATGTTTAGGAGGATGAAGTACACAGGTACCCAGATGTGTCATCTTAAGCTACTCTTCAAAATGACATATTTAAATAGGACTCACAGTTTGTTTCCTTTCTTTTACAAAATGCAGCATCTCTCAAATTTACAGATGTACTATTCAGTGGGAAACAGAATTGCTAGAAATGCAAAGGAACCCTTGCTTTCTTTCAGAAGAAGCTAAGCAGTCCTTTTAGCACAGCAGAATATTAGAAGCAATCCTCACAGCCCACATTCAGTGCACGTTACTTAACTCTTGCCTCTGGGTTAGGACAACACTGATAAACAACATCTGAGCACTTGCCTTGTAAGCCTGACAACCCTTGCAGACAAACAGGGCTTTATAGTAGCAGTATGCTTCCCACTACAGTAAATTTCCATGATTTACTAAAGTTTCCCCTCTTCTTTTTCTTTATTTAAAGGGCAAGAGGAGGAGAGAGATCAAGGCTGATTTTAGCCTCTTCCTGTTCCTCATTTAAAGTTCTCACAACTTTAACCTTTAGTGACCGAGCAAAACAAAATTATAATAGCAACCATGTGCCAGAATAATCAGATGGCAAAACAAACTGCTTGGGTACACAGCCTTAATATGGAGTCAAAAAGGTGCTACAGCTGTCCCCACAGGAGTCAGTGTGGATTTTGGAGTGACTCATAAAGAGCTATTTTCCCTGCTCAGAAGAAGTTCCTAGGAGCCTTGAAATCCCTCCATACTTTCTCAGGCAGGGGAAGCATAATCTCAGAGTACCTAAATGCAACATCTGCATAATATTTCAAGAACCTACTGGTATTTCAGTGCAATATGAATAAAATTAAAGCCTCTGAAAGAGCATCAATAGGATTTCTCTCTAGGAGCACACGAAAATACAGGCTCAGCTGGGATCCCAGAAATTACCGGCATGGCAGCTCCACACAGTTCATCACCTGCCTCAACACCTGACAATAAGCAGAGCTTAATATCATTATCCTAGAAAAATAAAAAGACAAGGCTTACTTAAGTGGAAGAATTAACAAAGAAAAGCACATCTCCAAGACAGCCCAAAAGATGTCTTCTGCCAACCTTCTTTTTCCACTGGATCAAATAGAAGGATGTTGTGTGCTTGCATGAATCATCGAGCTCAGACATAAAAGCCAGGATTCCCCACTGCTGCCTAGAAGAGACCTGGTGGCAGGCAAAGTCTCGAGCATCTGATTTCAAACTGTTAACACCCCATTAATATAGACCGGTGGGGAAAAAAACCAAACCAAACCAAAACAAAACCCCTGTTCCAAATCAATCAGGGTGGGAAAAGTATTTGTTATCTTGACAACAGCGCCTTGTTGCAATGGCCTGGCTCTGGAATCTGGGACCCGGCTCCAGCAAGTCACGGGCAGGAAGCAACAAACCAAACTAAGACATTGTGTACAACAAAGTCGAGAACATTACAAAGAGAACAAAGTCATGTATTCAAGAAAAGTAAAGATTGAAAACAGGTCTGTTTGCCAATGTACCCTTGCTCCACTGACCTCCCTGTGCTGCCAGACACGCACCTGCGTATGGAGTTGCAAGACACCCTCTAGGGCACAGGATGAACGGTGCTTTGGAAACAAGCACATGCTCAATTTTCCTTTGGCTCCTGATTTAACTGTGAGTGTCCCTCTTTCCCTCAGCCATATTTATTACATTTAATCCTGATACTGGTTTTCTTCTACCCCTCCATGTGCTTGAGAGGAATGCATTTTGTTTTGTGCTCGGTGTCTCAGCAGAAGCATGCTCTGATGGGCACAGCTCATCAAAAGCTCATCAAGCTTTTTTCCCCTGCCTTGGCCTAGCTGCATTGTATTCATCAGCTTAGCTCACATCTTCTCATGCCTCTGCATCACTCTCCAATAAACTTCTTTCCACCACTGACATTTGTCTCTCCCATTCATCATTTCTTGTCCCAAGTTGTCTTTTTTTTTTTTTTTCCCCCAATTTCAGACTGTCAGGATGAATGGCATAAATTCTTACCCCTTCCTGAATATCACAGTCCCTTCACTCTCCAACTGCATGCTACGTCCCAGTCCATCTCCCAGCATCTTCCCTTGGGTGGACACTTCCCTCAGCTGTGGTCCTGCCTGTGGAGCCCAGCAGCTGCCTGCTGGTCAAGAGGTGCCACTCACATCCCATGCCACAGCCCTCCTCTCTCAGCCCTGGTGGCAGACCTGGCTCCAGAGCAGCTCATCCTGTAACCACCGAGAAGCTCCTGCTCAGCCCCAGGATGAAGCAGGACATTTTTGGCAACAGGCTTGAGTAGTTACTTAGCATCTGTGGCCTGGGATTTAGGCAGATTTTTCTCAAGGTACTTTCTTGACACAAAAGCCATTGTTCTTCTGAGTGTCAAGTCTGAGTCCTTGAACAAAGGAAGTAGAACTTGAGCTCCTCAAATGATTGTTCAAATGTTTGAAGAGCATGGTGGACTTGTTCCCTGGCATCTTAGGAACCACTCAGCTATTTTGGCTGAACTTTACACCATAACATCAGGTGGCACCTCACAGATGGAAAGAAAATTTGGCAGAATTATAAATTACTAGAAAGCAACCCTTACAGTGAGAAATATTAGAAAACCGTAGCAGAGGCACCTGTCTACTTAGGCTTCTTAACATTTCCCATATGACCTTTGTTGTTTTTAATGTATTAACTTGTATCCGGTGTACTTTCTGAAACATAATTTACATAAGCTCTTAATTCAAATTTAGTATTTCCTTCCTTTGTTTCTCTCCTAATACATGCAGAACCTTCCCCCCCCCCCCCGCCCCCCGACTGAAACAAAAAACCCAAACCACCATGGGATAAGCACTGTTCTTCTGTTTATTCACCAGAACAAAGAACAGAACATTTTTAGAAAGTCAGGGAACCATTCCTGCTTCTGCAGGAAATGCATCCAGCAAACTCACAAAGGCCAGGTTAGAAAGGTAGAGAGTGGAGAAAGAGGAGCAGGGCCACAGAGGACAGCAGAAAATGCTGCAGAGGATAGATTTTCTGCTCAGGTCCCTCCCTCTGTCCTTAGAAGCCAGTGTAAAACCATCAGGAGGAGGTGACGGTGAGGTTGAAATACCTGCCCAACAAGCAGTCAGTTTTCCATGCAGACTGTAAAGCAGGAACTGAATTTTCCACTTAGTGACTCCTCAGCTTTAGATTATGGGGACATCTCCTCTTTGTCATGTTTGCAAGACTTATTAGCTCATGCACTGGGGGGAAAGGGTGGGAAAGCTTATAGCACATAGGACTGTGGAAATAAACTTCCCTCTGGGTACGTGGAATCAATTACATAAACATCCTCTGAAAGATCCTTGCATTTCTCCAAGGTATGGGTGGTGACAACTGCTACACAAATGATTTCCTATTGCTTCTACACTGCTGTATGACAGCAGTTAATATTCATTGATCTCTACTACAGATGAAACAAAGGAAATCTTTGGGCTCATCCCAGAGACTTGAAAGTATCAAACCTTTGCACATTTGAAATTCTGTACAGCATTTTAGGTTATGTAAGTCCACTTATTTAAAACTGAATTTCAGTCTTAGAGCTTTATTATTAAACAGTTGACCTATATTACAGTCAGGACTGTTCCCTACCTCAACTACCTCAGCATACAAATGGACCAGAAACTCTTGCTCTCAAGGGCTGAACAGCTGTTTCCATAGCAGGACGTCAGTAACATTCCAGGAAGAATTACTGCATTGAGCAGAGCACCAAGGCAATGTCTGCAGCAATCCATATCCTCAGCAGAACCCTGGTACCACCCCACCTTAAAGCTCCCTCACCCACAGCACAGTGACACGCACACGCTGCTTCAAAAAATCTGAGGTCTGGGGCACCCCACAAATCCTGATCTTTTTTGGCATACAATTGGAAACCTGTGTAAGAAGGACTTGGAACTGGTTCACCCCCTCATCATTGGTCACTCAGATAAGGAACGGACCGTTGGAAATCAGGCACTTAACAAGCAAGCTTGCTGCTTCCCAAGAGAAACTTTGCATTCTACATTTGCAGAGATAAGACATTCCAACCGACTGAACCTGAGCCACAGCCAAGACTACTTCTCCATCTCTCCTGTTGCTGCTAGGAATGATTTCTGGGGGGATGAAGGGGTCACAAGAATTCTTTCTTAATCATCAGTGTTTCACACATTAAAAGAATGAAACCACGAATGCGCCAGCAATTAATGGAAGCAGAGAAGAGCCAGCTTTTATAAGCTCTAGAAGACAGTCAAATAATAGAGTGAAGAATGTGCTATTAATGGCATTAACAAATCAAGATAGAAATCTCCAGTTCAGCAACTAGGAAAGGGGAAAAAAAATCAGCTAAGCCCTGTGGTGGTATTTCACATTACCAGTTTTACGCTGGTTTGCAAGCAAGGAGTAGGGCAGTAACAATTCACCTGGCATAGATTTGCTGCACACCTCCTCTCCTCCTGTCCCTCACGTAGGGTAACCCAGACTACTTCAATTTGGTCATTAGCTACATCCTAGAGGATGCAGTGTTTCATACAGCATTAGAATTTAATGGATTATGAACCTCACACACACACACACACACACACACAAAAAAAAAAAAAAAAAAAAGGAAAACAAGGAAAATTCAGCTCTAACATTATACAAAATGTAGTACCCAGCCACTAAACAGTAATTAGATCTAGAGCAGTTTCATTTTCTTACAATTCTTGATTGCTCACTTTGTTTCAGAACTGGACAATTCACCTGTTTAATTCCAAAAGAAATCCACCTGCTGGGTACTTACAAAAAAAGGCACCAAAAATATAATATTTGGCATGTACTCCTAATTTTAAAATGTTAAAAACCTGCTTAATAATTTTTAAACGTCTTAAATTTGGTCTTTAAAAAAATTTATCTTATGACAGCTTCTTTCTCACAACCCAAAGTAAAACTAAACTTAAGGACTTAACATTTTAAACCACCATCTATATGGAAAAGAAAGCAGACTTGTGCTTTCTCAAGTAAAGGATGAAAATGGGTTGATATGTATCACACTCCACAAAGCTCCAGTTTGAAAGCCTCAGATATTGCAGGCTTTTACAGCCCAAAGAACCCAGCCCCACTGGAGAAGATTCCTGATTAAAACAATTTAGAGATAGCAGGAACTCAAAAAGAACTATGAACCAGGCATATGAGCTCTCACAAAGAACTTCCTCATTTCAATTGCAAAGTGAGCCTGTAGGTTTTAACACTGAATCTAAGCTGAATACTACTTTGTAATGCTGCTGCTATTTCAGATCTTACCGAATGAGTTTTCTAAAAATCTACACTTAAATTAGTACTTAAAAGCATTTAATGGAAGAATAGTCTGGCAAATGAAAGATGTTATAATTCTTTAGAATGTGTTAAAAATGTAACATTTTATAAAGTTATATAATGTTACAAATTATATTCTGAACTTGTAATTTATCATTTTTAATACTCATGAAATTATATACGTAATCATAAAGTAATTACACCCTAGACACGTTGAAAGTGTTCTGAAAGCTGGACATTAATACCTGCCCATTAACTACACTTGCTCTAAATTAGCAAACTCTAGAATTATATTTTCTATTTTGACAACAGAAAACTCGAGACTCGCATTGTAATTGAGATACCGGTGGCAAAGAAACCATCTGCCAAGAAAATAAATGGAATGAAAATGTATTTCCAAAAGATGGCTGCACATACAATTGCATGTTGCTGTCGTGGTATTCAGTCATTAAGACAGAAAAAAGCAGTTTGGTGCCAAGTTCAGCCACAGATGTAGATGTATGACTGAGGTGAAGTATACTGAATGTGATATATGTCCTAAAGTTAATTCGTGTTAAAAGATGTAAAATGCAATTCAACCCCTATAAGTTTTGTTTCTAATCCAGTATGCTAAGAGTTAACTCAGATGAAAACAGCCCGGAGAAGGGTACAGGAATTTCTTTTGCCTGAAAAGACATGAGAAGGACACGAGAAACCATGATTGGAATTACTAGAAGAAGGGACACAGGGATGCCTCTGCTGGGAATCGTTAAGGGGAGAACAAAGACAATGGAAAAAGGAAATGGGAGCCCGGAGAACCAGATGGTTACATCAGATCGATATCTCATCCGTCTCCTCCTGAAATTAACATCTCCACGCCACACCTGGACCCAACCATTAACGGCATTGTCCTCTCCAGCTGCCCTATTCAGAATCCCAGAACTGGAACATGAATGTCTAATGAGGCTGCCTCGGAAGGAGGAACCTCGAAGTCCCGAGTTTCTCTTAGCGATGCAGTGTATAAAAAGATACTGCTCCAAGCCAGAAATGTGAACTTGGGGTGTAACATACTGGCTAAGTGTGTTGCCACGTTCACCCAGCGCCGATCCCAGGCTCAACGCTGTCCTTTTAACTGTGGCTGTCCGAGACTGTCATTCTGTCTCTCAATAAAATTCCAAAATTTTGATTTATCGAATTTGGTCAATCATATTTATTACACTGAACACATCTGTGGACAGAATTGTCCCTAACAAGGCAGCGTTTATGAACAGCCAGATGAAGCTCGTTGGCTGCCCAGCAGACTTCCTGAGCCCCTGAAGCAAACTGGCATGACATTTTGGCTCCCACTCAAACAGTGGGCCCGACATCTTGTGGTGACACTCATTTGTGACATCTCAGTTCAGACTCCTACAAGAATCACTTTTGGCTGAGGTGTGTATCTAGTCGATCAGTAATCAGTTCTTATTCCAGCAACATTTGTAAGAAAAAACCAGAAAGTACAGGCATTGCATGTGGGGAAAAAAAAATAGGAACACAATGATTAACAACTTCATACATTAATTCTATAATTTCAGACGGAATTAATATAGTCCTGGCTTTAGTTTTTGTAAGCTCTATCTCTTCAGCTGAAAACACTGAAGAGGACAGCTAGTGCAGAAGTGCTGGAAGGACATGTCCATCTCTTCTACCTCACTGAAAAATCATTCAAAGCAGACCCAAGGAACAGACCCAAGGAACACCTCAAACTTCCTGAGGTGCTGAATTTCAACCTGATGCCTGGTGGTGTGGAAGTCACTGTATTGCACCTATCTCTCCATATCTTCATCTCTGGAGTCAGGGAAAAAGCTTGCCATCTACTCCTTACTGTGTTTAACCAGTGAGCAACCGGTACTGTGCTTCAGCACTAAAGAAGGCTCTTGATGTAGAAAAAATTGTTCTATTTGATTACTGAGCCCTGTCACAGTCAGCTCAATAACCTGTAACTGCAGAAGGCAAAGCCTACCCAGCTCAAACTAAGGCTGGCCACTGTTCATGAAGAAATAGGGGAGAGAGAAGGAATGCCAGTGGAAGAAATTTAAAATAAGACAGCCAGAAGTGCTGTTATACAAGTGCATCCTCTAGTGGTCTGTCCAAAATCACTGAAGGCCAAGTAAAAATCAGTATCGTTTAAACTCTCGGCACTAACAGCTGCATTTCAGCCAACACAGCTGATGCTGTGACACTGCACAGCAGCAGCACAGCCTGCAAGCAAGGAGGCACCATTTCTTATTGATGCTTATACTTCAAATTTGATTTTGAAGATAAAAACTCCTTCCACTCCCCCAAAAATAACATGCATACTATTCTACAATGTAATAAATTCTATATTGAAATTCTATGAATAGATACACTTTTAAATGCACATTAAAACCCAAAGCATTCACACCTTTATTTTGGTTTTGATAGTTACTGCCTTCCCTTCACAGAAACAGATGAAGCTGCACAGGAAATTAAGAAAATCTGAGCTTCTGTGTAGCAGCTGAACCTGTTAAAGCTTCATCATCAGACAAAGTTAAGATAAGAAATTTGATGCATTTCCATGCTTCAACTGTGCACCTTTTTTTCTACACATTCCAGCTAACTCTCCCTAAATCTTACCCAGGGTACCACTGATGAAAACCATCTCTTTTTCCTTTCCTATTATCCTTACTTTTGGTCTCAGCTGTTATTAGTTCATGCCCCTGCCATGTCTAAAAACACATTGTATTGCAATTTTCTCAGGACTGGGGAATCATTAGATTACCAAATTTGCATTTTAGGATCTTTTAGCAAGCAGGCAAAGAAGAATTTGGATGGATGTTGGGCTGTGAGGTGGCATAAATAAAAACCAGCATAGGCAAGTGATTAAAATTTGCTCATGGAGCAGAAGAGATGAGCAGAATCATACAGTCTGGCAGAGTGACACCATGAAAATAAATGCCTTTTCCCACTTTATAAGCATAGGCAAGAATAATTACACATGATGCTGTGTCAGTGACAGGAGATCTTAAAAGCCAGATAAACAGGAGAAAAAATAATGAGAGCAACTTCAAAGAGCTTTGTCTAAGGGGTTATTAACAATTCAAAACTTCGGAATTCTCATCCAAAATTCACATTAATTGTAGGCCAGACAGTCACAAGTGGTTATGTGTAGCCCCATGCCTGATGTGAAAACTCCTCAGTCACCCCAGGACGGTGACAGCAACAGCTCACTGCACTGCCAGCAGACCAAGAACCTGCAAGGAAGATGGGTCACCCTCAGAGACATCCTGGCAACAGGGCAAATGCCAGCTCACTGACAAACAGGACAGCTGCCCTCCAGCCTTGGTCCCAAAGGCAACCAGAAGCCTTCATCCTGCACAGAACTAGGTCACTTGAAATTGTGAGATACAAATCCCAACATATTTATGTGAGGGAATTCTGTCTCAAGCACTGCTTGTGTTCCTTGGCCAAATGGACAGCACTGGTAAACACCTTATTTAGTTTAAAATATTTATGCTGAATTATATAACATCCAAGTCATACTTCTTTTATCTCCCCACTCAGATGCAGAGATAGGGGCATCAGTATCTTCCTTGATTGGTCCCTGTATCTGCTCTTGATCTCCTGTGCTCCTTTAAGTCCTCCAGTCAGCCTCTCTTCCACTTTCAGCAATTCCTCCTGAACTGCAACCAATTGGAAGGCAGTAATGCTGGCTATATTCTATCATAAATGCTGACCTTCTTTCTGCTCCAAAAAGCTTATGCTGTTGGAGGGAAGCCGAGGGAATGTAGCCAGGGTTAAAAATAACAGCTAAAGTGTCCAGGCATCATCATCTGCCTGGGCCTGGACATCTGCTTGTACCACACGCACATACAGCCTTTCCATGGTACCCATCAGCCTTTTTTATGGTAACTTCATAGATTCATGGAATTACTTGGGTTGAAAGGGACCATAAAGATCATCTAATTCTGACTGGTCAGTACTTTGCAAGCTTTATCTCACCACAGAACTAAAATCAGAGTGACCTTAATGCATTCTTGCAGGTAAAATAAAAATTAATTTAACAAGTCATTGCTTAAACAGATGCTCTTTTAGTGTGTGAAATCAGGGAAAATAAAGAGTTTTTAAGGAAGAGTTACAATTTTCTAAATGGAAAACACGGTGTGATTTCTACAGGTCATGCAGAGCTGCGTTTAGAAGGACTGTTGGAAGAAAGACAACAACTTTGAGAACTCATTTAGACTTAACTACAGATGGCTGAAGTAGGTCACGTTATCCTGGAGGGACAATTAAGGATAAATAGGTCAATAAAGGCAAAAGGGCTCCACGTTGGTTTAAGCTTAAGTAAATTGAACAACAGAAAGCCTGTGTGACCCTCATTTTAGAACTCTTCAGTCCAACTTCATAAAAACATTTTTACATCTACTCAGAACTGCAATATTGGATTTATACATATTTCCAGGACACAGCAACAACCACTAATGCTACTACACAAAGTACTGGAACAACATTACAGAGAATGCTGCACAAATTATTTTAAAACTGTGGCATTACACTTAAATAGGGTGTTAAATTCTCTGCATTTAATACTGGGCTAATAAAAACTCCTGTGTGATGGTCCAGAATGTTAGTAATTAACTTTCACCATTTTACAGTGCTTAATTTACTTTGTCTTATTAGGAGACTAAATTTACCACCGGATGCTGCATGTCATACATACTACCCAAATCCTCTAAACCCCAAAGGTGTAAATGGGATTTAAAGACTGGAAAGGCTTTACCTGTACAGGGCTGGGCTTTGAAACAAGTTTAAGGCACTTATAAGGTGGACATTGTCACTAGTGTAAGTACTTCTAAACCCAATAAAAATTCAGACTCTAAGTGACAAATTGGGCTTTGACCTTAATCTTGTGAGGGTGTGTATCTGACACAAAAGCTCTGGACTACCACTTAAATTTAAGACACAACGCTCTTATTTCAAACCTAAGACCTCACATTCCCTGTCTGCTTACAGCAACATATGGTATTTACAACTGCTTGGCAGCTGTGCTCTGAGAAAGGAAGGGTGACAGATTTTGCTGGAAGTCCTGGGATATTCTCGCTGACAAATTTGAGGGGCTGCCAAGGTAACAGCAGGGTACAGGTTCCATATCTTCAGCCTGGATTGTAATCCAACGAAGAGGAGAGCAAGGGAATTAAGCACAGCTGACAGAAATGAACTCCAAAGCTGCAAAGCTGTTGCTCAGCACGTCAGTATGAGCTGTCAGGGCATCTGGTTTTTGGCACTTCTTTCCCGTTATGTGGTGATGCTCACCCCTGGCACTCCAGGAAACAAAAGTGCTTAACTCTTAGCGAGTGGTGGGCTGCCCGCTCGATTTGCAGATAAATGAGCAAACACAGGCAGCTGCCCCCCCGACACAGGCTCTTCACAAGGTCTGCTGGACCCCATGGACTTACAGGCTCAAAACACAGCACTACCCCTACACTGCTGCCTCTGCTTCCAGAGCACAGTGGTGGATCTATGCCAAGGGGACTGGCCAGGCCCAAGCTGTGTGAGCCCTGAGCTCTCCTGTGTCCCTGGCAGCGAGGTTTGCTAGCTCCAGCAACATCCACACCATGCTGCTGCATGACCTTCTGGTCCCTACCCAAATCCACCCCACCAGGCTTTGCTGTGCCCACACAGATCTGAACCCACTGAAAGGCTTAGCACACGCTTTTCCCTTTCAGTTTTCCAGCGTTATCCCAAAGAATGGGAAGCTGGCATAATAAACAAAGAGGGGTCTCCCAGAGGCTTAGCAAACCCCAGTTACTGAGCTTTTGAACTTCTGAGCTTCAGTGCTTTCTGAGGTCATCTCGTTCTGTTCCATCACTTGGACAGGATGGCTCTCGAGCTTCCTACACCAGAGAGTACCAAAACCAACAGGATTTTTTAGAAGGCTACACGGTGTTCAAGCATTTGTAAACCTTCAGGAATGTCAAAGAAGGGGATGCTCTCCCAGCCAGGAAACTGATGGACACCTTTCAAAACAGGAAACTGCTGAACGTGCCAAGCTAACCTGAGTTATGCTCAAGATCATGCAGTAGGACAGAACAGCATTACAAAGAGAAGCTGTACAAGGCTCTGGCAGAATACAAGCTAAATTGGCCTATGTATCATGCTTAATCAGCAATATGGGACTCAACCAGGCCATCAAAAACTGCTCTGAATTTTCTAATCTGCACTACTTATTTCTCCTGAAAGGGATTTTAGGTTTAAGACTCAGCTTTACACTTTTAAAATATTAGCTTTCCAACCTCATGTGACCAGAAGAATGTTAGCTTGCTTTCTTTGTTCAAAGACGAGCCCATATGAGCAGGAAAGAAAAGCATTCAAACTATACTCTTTTGTTCTCATAAACAGCAAATTGTTTTCTAATTGCAGTAGAAACTGCTAATTAACCAGAAGCAAAACCGTATGTTGAAAAATACTGTATAGTTAATTTTTTTTTAACCACTGCAATTATCTATTAATTTCTTTTGGAGCAAGTTCTCATGCTACTGACCATATCTGGCAAATTCATATTCCAATAATGGGTACACACTTAAGCTAATAAAATACATTTCAAGAAACAGCTGTGATGAAGAAAAATTAAATATGAATAACACCTGCCTTCAAGGTACACTGCAAATCTTAGAAGTCTGTTTACCAGGATCAATAGAAAAATGAAAAAACAAACAAACAAACAAAAAACCCAAACAAACAAAAAACCCCCTTTCAAAACAGAGAACACTGAATGCCCTGAAATGCAATATTCTTCCCTCAGCCTCAGTATATGTATGATGCAAAAAGTATATTGCACAGAGAGCTGCCTCTCCAACTATGCAGTAAGAATGATGGTGTTCTTTTACTCAGTTAAGAGAGAAGACAACCTTGATCTGTGGGGCCTTTTTTTCTTACTGAACTCAGCAGTCATCCCCAAGGGACTCACAGAGTAAAGTAACAGGAGATGTCCTCTGCAGAAAGAGAATCAGACCAACTACATGGACATTATAAAATCCCAAAAGATCCCAAAAGGATGCAAGACATGGCTGACTGCCCTCTACTGAAACACAGCTGAATTTAAAGTTGTCACCTGTTACAGACACTTTATCCAGAGACATTAGTGTATTCTACAACTCCACCGATAAGAACTATTAATTCATGTGGATCAGTATTTACATGTTAACTGTTTGTACCAATTCAGCATTTCAGTTAAACTACTCTTCCTAGAAAGTACTGCCTTAGGTACTGCCGTGGATTCTCCTGCTTGGGTAGCCTATGTATCTTTCCAAGACAATTATCACCTTTTTAATAAAACTTTATTTTATATTTCAATTCTAAAAAACAATTATTTGCTAAAAGGAAGAACCTGCTTCAGAAGCATTACATAGATACCTTTACAACATATATTTCAATACCAAAACAAAGGTATAAAAGCATTATCTGCAATCTTCTGCTCATTGTACTCATCCTTAATCCATTGTTTTTCCTGACACAGCAGTGATCTTTCAGTACACATGGTACATGACTGTTGTCACGCATTATGGCAACAATCTGTACTGAGCATTTTGAGATTACTACAAACCACATGCTAGGCATTTTATTTTATCCAGTCATCTACGGAACACGAATTTACCTTGCAACATTAACGACACCCACCTGAAGAATATGGTTCAGCTCTCTGCTTAATGTTATACAGTTGCACCAAGGTTAACTGAGTATCTTTAAACTGAGATGAGGTATTCCCTTTCCACTGTGTCCTTTCTTAACATCCTCATGTATCAGGCATTTACACATCTAAGCTATGCTAATAGCTCTACTATTTACACTATTTCACTCCATGATCATTTAAGTTGACAGCATGCAACTTTTAATAGTTCTGTTCCTAAATGCAAGGTACCCCATGAGATATTTTTTGTTTTATGATTAAAGTTTACTGTGAAAAAGACAAGAGAAGGTTTGCACAGAAAAACTCGTGAAACCTAGTGTTTAGATAATACAGAACAAGGACACAGTAAGAGGTGACAAGGTCATGTTTATCTATAAAATTAGAAGAAATATAAAAGTAGGTTGAGAAGCTTCCGTTTTTTTTCTCTTTCAAGAAAATCCTAAGCTAGCCTTCTTTCACTTGGGAAGAGATCTTGAAAACCTGAAGTCACTGCTAAGATTTATTACACCAGTAGATATACTGTTGGGTGAACTTTACTGCAGAGCACAGAAAGATCTTTTCTTATGAGGCTCTTAGTAGCTCCTTACTGTCATCCCCATGAAATATAACTTCCCTTAACATGTGACTCCAGGCAGTCAGACAATAAGGTTTGAGTTACTGCTGCCAACCCCTTGCTGTGATCTTGTACAGGGCCAAGTAGAACAAGCAGTTTTCTGAGGAACTGGGGTGGTTCCAGATGTCTCTGTGCTCCTAGAAAAGTCCATTTCCCCTCAGTCTGTCGGAACAGCCAAATGGGAGTCACACATCTGATAAACTAAATGGCAATAACCCGGGAGAGCCAGTCCCTTAAGAGCTGTGGGCTGCATTTCCATCCTTTCTGTAAAACCTTACACCTTACACCTCTTCAGCCAGCTGACAAACTAAAACTTAACTGCCTCCACTTCCTTTAAAAGCCTCTTCCAAAGCACCTAAAACAGTATCTGGACACTAAGATAGCTGGAAAAAAATCCTACCTTACACCACCTTTAAGAGCACTAGAAATATCCCAGCTCAGGAAGGACTGCCCCACCGCCCCTCTTAGGGTTATGCATGTATCAATATATGTTACATATCAACAGCAAAACATCTTTCACAAGGGGATGTATGGTGGCATCTGGCTAGTGTAATTTCTGTAGTTTTTTATTCCTATAAACCTGCACGAGGCCTCACAAACTAAGTAAGCTCCTGACACTGCTAGCGAAGCTATCAGTCAGGAATGTCATAAGCCCTTTGAGACTCTCTTGATTCTCAGACACAAAAAAGTGGCACATTTATCAGTACCTTAACAACAGCATTATTTTTACAAGATTTCAAATTGAGCTGTCATCACTCTAAACCTAGAAAACTGTTATATTCACAATAGTATCTTACACTTAACATCTAGACAGCTGGGCTATCTCCTTTGTTTACAAAGAACAGTCCTCTCTTTCTAATTACTTACAAATTAAAGAAACAAGAAAATCCTAGAAAAACAGCCAGACTTAAGGAATGACCGCTTCTGGCTCAATACTCACAGAGTAATTGTTGTCAGGTAGGGGCAACTGACAGAAAAACCTCCAGAAAATCTGCTTCTATCAAAGTGATGTGCTGGCATGTTCTCAGTGCTCCCCCACTGTACCAGATGCTCTTCGTTCTGATCAGAATTTCTCACATGAACCCCACTCTGTGCAGAAGTTCAGTGGGCCACCATGAAGTGTGCACCACCAAGGACTTCCAAAAGGAGAAGCAGATGTGAATTTAAAATATAATTATTTGCAGAAACGGTATCCAAGATACGATAAAGGGATGCTTAGCACCGTGCAGTTTAACCACCATGAGGATAAACAAAGAAAATGGAAAAGCTGCCTTGGAGCTTCGGAGTTTCATTCCCTGACAAGCCAGGGGTTAGGCAGTACAACCAGGAGGGGCTGGTTACATCAAGTACATCTCAGTGAGGGTGCATTCCACCTCCGACTCCAGATCCTTGCCAAGGACATCAGACCGCATGGATACATACAGCTCCCTGAGGAAGTTTGTCTCCAGATAAAACATCAGCCAGTAAACACCTCTCTTAGAGCCAAATAATCCAAGCACTTTCTTACCCACCCAGCAGCCCACCTGCAAAAATGTAACACCTCCAAGTGAATACAGGAGTGCTGGGGAAGGCGGAGTTGAAAGTCTTGCTTAGGGTGAGGCAAAAGACATGCACAGCTTTGCCTCATTGATACATCCAATATTGTCATCACAGAAATAGGCTGGTCAAGCCCAATTACTGTTATTTAATTCGTGCTGGCTATTTCCCATCACCTCCTTATTTTGTGTGCCCAAAAATGTGTTTTAAAAGGACTCACTCCATAATTTTCTCACAGATCAAAGTGAGGTTACCTCTATTCTCAAAACCTTTCAAGGATTATAGAGAGCAACCTTACTATGACACTGGTCAGTGTCCTCACCACTCTCAAAGCAGCTCATCTTATCCCGAACACTAGACTGGGGTCAAGATTTCTCAAGAGATGCTTGATTTTATTCTCAGCCATTGCTCAGTCTCAGTCATTCTCCTCCTTAAACTCTCTCTCTGAACACAAAGGCCTGGGAAACACTGTCAGAGAAGACTGAAGTGAAGAATTCAAGTGCTTCAGCCTCACCTGAAGAAGCAGTTTTGGCTGCTACTAATTTTCCCAGTCCATTCAGCACAGGCCCACATTCTCCTTGCTTATTCCTGTACTGCTAGTGCACCCGAAGTTTTTTTCAAGCACTCCTTGATGTCCATTTTTTCTTGTCCCTCAGCTCCAGGTGTGCTTTGACTTTTCTGACGCTATCCCTACATGTCTGGACAATCTATCTACATTCTTCCTTTGTAGCCTGTCCCTGCTTTCACCTCCCCTATGCTGCCTTTGTATCTCAGCTCAGTCACAAGTTCACTTTCAGACAGGGGGTCAGTCTCCTGCCACGTCTTTTCACGTTCCAGGACGTTCCATTCTCGTACTTGGGAGGATGCTGTCCTTCAAAACTTGGCAGCCTTCCGCAGCAGATCTACTCCTCAGAACTGCCTTCCTTGGTACCCCACCTACAGTTCCCTGAAGAAGCCTGAAATTTGCTCTCCTGAAGTCTAGGGTATGTACTTTATTCTAATATTTGCCTTCTTCACCTCCATCAGGATTTTGAGCCCACTATTTCACTCCTTAAGAGACTGTCAACAAAAATCATGATGTTTATTGAGCAGCCCATTGGTAACACTACTGTGCCCTCTAAGAGAGTCAGAATTATTCCTTGGGCCTGCTTTGCACCCTCAGGCAAAGCTCTGGAAGCCTGCAGACACCGTACATTCAGCTAAGCCAGAGAAACAGCTCAGGTGGTGAGGACAAACCTCTCGATGTAGACACAGAGTGTTCCCTCACTGAGAATATCCTGAGCAGCACCCAGGAATTAGCATGTTCTGCCAAAATTATACATGTGCTCAATTAAAACGCTGAATATTGCATTCTAAGACAAGTGACGACACAAGAGGACAGTGTCCATCGTGGAACCTATATCCATACATGCCAGGTAATAATTTTCTGATGAAATAAATATAAATAGCAATACATAATTTATCTAGCAACTACCTTAGACGGCTGTCACTAACCAACACCTACTGCCACTGCACCATAAACTTAATTTTCCTTTTCTTTAATTAAACACCAAGCCTGACTTTTACACCACATATAAGGGATTAAATGTGAAAAGTCCCTTAGCAGATAAAAGATTATTTTCTTCTAAACGGGTGCTCACCTTGGAATGCTTGTCAGGTACGTCAGGACATTCTGAAACTCTTTTTCAGGAATCTCACTGAAAGCTGGATAGTCTGGAAAGGTGATAACAGGACACCCATCTCCCCCTCTTCCACCTACAAAAGAAGCAGCAAATGTGTTTACATTCAAGTCTCTACCAAGACTGAAATAATTTCCCAGTAATAAAACAACTGCATTTTCTCTCTCTCTCTCTCTCTCTCTCTCTCTCTCTCTTTCTTTTTTTTTTTTTTTTTTTTTTTTTTTTTTTTTTTTTTTTTTAGCCGGGGCTCCTGTGTGGACAATTTATTCTGAACAGTCCCTCTCTTCTTCAGTGCTTAGGAAGTTGTATAGAAAGGGATTTGTCACATCCCATTCACCACATCAGATTTTTTTCTGGACAAACGCCTTGGCTCCTGTGAGCAGTTCTGACGCCAGATGGCAGCGCATCTGCCTTTTGATGAACTTCAACCACACATAAATGGAAGCAACTGGGAGAAAGAAATCAACTAATTCAGAAACAAAAAAGTTAATTCAGAATTAAGTAGGTGAATCTCCATCTTGAACTGAATTCAACCCTCTTACCAGCTGTAACCCATTCCTGCAACACCCCCTACCCCGCTCAGCTGGCTGCTTTGCTTCCAGGTTGGTGAAACAGAAGGGGAAGAACATTAAAAGAAATGGGTGTAGGTGTTTCAAACGAGACTTCCCATTCCCAGATTATGTACAGAAGGTAAAGCAGAGCTGAACACCTACACTACAGTAGAGCTGCTGCTGAGTTAGATACCATGGCGTTTGCACCACTGGGTACAATTCACAGGCACAATGCTTCTTCATGCACTTCACACACATGCAAAATGTAATAGTTTATTTTTAAAGGCATTACTAGTGTTTCACGTCTTTAGCAAGTATAGATTCATAAAGACAGGAAGGAGAAGGGGCTTGCTGAGCCCTAGCAACTACATGAAGTTAACTGTTCTGAGGTGGCAGGAACGTGCTGCTGGGAAGTTATCTTTGCTTCATAGTTCAACAAGAGAAGAAAACCAGAAAAAATTACTGCTATAGAACAACAAGGATATTTTTTCCAGCCTTGAAATCCGGTAACTGTGCAGACACCAGCATTAAACCGTATTAACAACACCAATTATGAGAGCAACAGTGATTTGTGAAGATTATTACCCACTTCCAGTCTCTTTCTAACCTCACAGGAAAAAGAGAAATATTTGACCTCAGATTCATTTGATAAAAGAAATCACAACTTCCCTCCAAACCACATGTAATTAGAAGAGATCAAATAGCATCTTTATGTTAATTTGTGGTGAATCTCATTTCCATTTACCAGCTTACAGACGGCATGGTGCTGTCATTGTGAAACTCTTGGAATCAAAAGACATGGAAAAAATAATGTGCTCTGGATGTATTTAAACAACAAAAAAATGCAACTATTATGCAAAAATCCTAAGTTTGCAAACACAAGCTTTATGACACATCTAAACATCGCAACACTGAGTAAAGAGTGCTAATTTTAGCTATACAAATATTCACAACACAAATGTAAGTTAAGACCTATTTTGATTCTATTGGTTTCTGTTCCACACAAGCTCTCACAACTAAAGCATTTTCCTCTTGTTAAAAGCATGATAATGATTATTTCTGTTGCTTATGAGGTGTTCTGCACTCTCTAGACTAACTATTTTTAGGCACAATCATACATTATTTGTGATATCTTCATTGGCTACTTGTTTTGTTCTACTTAATTTCTATAAATAGGACATATGAAACAAAAGAACAACAACAATAGACGTGCAGGACATGTCCTAAAAGCAGAAGTCTGGACGATGATTTTCAGGAAGTTCCCAGACCACCACTGATTGTCAAGGGCAAATAGAGCCATCCTGCCTGGTGAGTGCCTATTAATTTCCAGTTTCTAGCACATTCATCTGTGGCTATCTTGGGTGGAGATGGCTCTGCCCTGACCTGAGCTCTTAGGATGTTGTTCTTCACTGATTATCTTTTTCTTCGGTGTTTCCCTGCGGGGCCACTTGAGCACACATACACCTCCAAATGCCCCTCAGCTGCTTTTCCTTATCAGAACCCCACTGCTCAAAAGAGTTTAGGGCAGAGTGACCTGAAATGCTACACATAAGAAATTCTGTGAATTTTAGCTTTAACAATACTGACTTACAGAAGCTGCTCTCTGTATTGCAACTTTATGGGTTGGACTCGATGATCCTGATGCTCTCTTCCAGCTTAGTGATTCTGTGATTAAATACATGGCCACTCTAGGCAAAACAGCCGCTGCTTTAAAAGGAGCGTTTGTCAGAGACATTTACAAAAAGGGCTCGGGAAATAAAGCAAAGTAAAAATCCTACATATTAATTTTGTTTACATTAAATAATAGAAAAAACAGTGAGTTCATTTTTTAAAGCGTCCTTTATTTCTTAAATGAACCTGATGCAGCAAGAAATTATTTTTTCCTTTATTCAGAATAATTCTTTTCTTCCACATTTTTCTTCACCTCTGCAAAAGCAGCATTACACAGTTCATAAAATTAGCTGTGTAAAATGTGATTTTCTTCTCTTCACCCAGAAGTAAGTCAAGCCACAGAACTTAGGGGGAGGAGATAAAAAGTTTAGGAAACTAATAGGGGTTTTATTGTCGTTGATCTTGGTTTTAGTGAGAGGCAAAGCATTCAAGTGAAAAGTACTGAACAATTTCTCTTCTCTCATCCTTTTTGAAACACAAGTTTAAGGCAAAAAAAATCAAAACCTTATTAAAACTAATTCATATAATAATCTTTCAGCACCTCAGAATTATATACACCTGATTATGAAAAAAAGACACAGATGAATTTGTGGGTGCTACAACTCATGCAAATAATTCAACACACACACAGAGTAATTTTTAAAATTAGTTACTGCAATTATAATCATAATATAAAAAATTAGTAATTTAATAGCAATATTTTAATAACTTTTGGTTGGTTGGTGCAGTGACTACATCTAACTACCTCAGTCCTAACCACTGGAAAATCACCTCTTTTGCATTCCCCTCTAGCTCAGAGTCCTGAAGTTACAGCTACGGCTGTTGAACATCCTTAACTGGTTTGCTGGACAAGTTCTGTCTGCAGAGGCACACACAGTCCCGCTCTCCTGTTTCTAGTCTTACACCGGGATGCGCTACACAACTGGAATTTAATAGTTTGATGTGCTTTTGAGACAGTCAAGTACCCAAGAGCAATAAGAGCATTTTCTTAGACTAATCTTCGCCTTTTTTTTCCCTTTAAACATAAATTTCTGAAAGTATAATAAATCCCCTTATTTTGGTTAAAAAATTATGAGCACTGTTCTGACTATGATACTGTCGGATTGAATGGATCTAGGGAAAACTGCCTTTACCATGGCAGGGTAGGGATAGCCTAGATGATCTTTAAAGGTTCCCGCCAACCCAATCCCTTTTGTGATTCCAGGAAAATGCTGAAATACATTCAGCATCATTTCTTTACGAAATATTAAACAAATGCCACTTGAGTGTCAGCTTTAGTTTTTTGTTTATTGCAAAGAGCAGATGAGAATGCATCAGTCCTTAAGTGGGTTCAATCAGTCTGCAGACATATTACCTGAAACAATTCCCAAGAATTCCTTGATGCTTGTCTTGTAACATGCAGCTCTGAGAAACATTCTGCAACTGAGAGGATGATTAGGCTATAAATGGAAGCATCATAGAAGTAAAGAGGACTGAAGCTTATTTCAGCAATTAAATAAAATAAAAAGCACCATACCACTTTAAATTAAGCAGATCTGCTTCCACCCTACTTCTGTGAGCATTCATTAATGGAAAACTTTGTTATTAACTGACTTATATATGACTTTGCCAGCCTAATCACATGAAACTTCTTTAACAGATTTAGTTTCAAACAAAACAAATTGCCTCCATAAAATGGAAAATTTTCAGTGCATAAACCTCGACAAATCTAGCAAAGCCCTGTTAGGTGGGACTCTTCTAAATAGATCTATGAGCCTTGGTCTAAGGTCAGTTTTTATAACAGTGACAGCCCCGTGTTTTGGAGAAACACACATTTTAGAAACATTGAATTGTACTAGCTCCACAGGTTAGGCAGCCAAATGACTTAACTGTGCTTAGAAAACAACACTTCATGTTCCTGACTTTTGAACACAATTAACACCAGCAATATCACCAATTACTAAAATGTGTACCCAGAGCATCATGGCCTTGTGGATGAAAACAGTAGAAAAAATAACCATGAGCTGTGCTATTGTGAGATGGGATTGGCAAAGTTTCCCTTAAGTTCCAGTGATGTAGCATTTATTATTTTATCTTCTGCATCTAACTTTTCCCACCACAGTTGCTATGTCTTCTGCATTTGTTTTCTTTTTTATTAAGCAGGTTGGGTGATAGAGAAGTGCTAATCCAAGGAAATTGCACAGTATTTTCAGAATTTCTAATCCAGAGGCGTGTTAGTAACTTGGTATATAAAAATAATCTCAAATGAGACGTAATTAATATTCTCTTCAATTTAGAAAAGCATTAACATGGAAAATTACAAAACTTGTTTGGAACATCAGCTAAAAACCACAGACACAAGTGCACAGGCACACACAAACACAGAGAAGAGGGTAATTCCCCACAACCCTGTAAAAGACAAGCTAGTTCTCTGGGGTTTTGTATGGACAGCAAAGTTGACAGCAGCAAAGAAATTGTTTAGACTTACTTCCAGGAAGGATGAGTAAGAGATTATTTTGTAATTGTTCCCCAATTAGTCTGCTCCTGTTTGCATTAAAAAAAAGGTATTCTCAAAAGTCCTCTGACCACCCCCACAAAAAGGAAGTAAGTAGCTAGATACAATTAGATGACAGAGCAAAGAGTCTTCTGGCCTGATTCTGTAATGCAAATGAAATAGTATTTGGCTATAAGAAAAGATATGATCTCTATGTTGATCAATGTGCACACACAAGATCCAAAGCATCATACTTGTTGAATGTCTTAGATCTATGACTTCAGTTCAAAAGACATTGCTTAAAATTTGCAGTCCTGTCAAAAGTGAAGTCCTCATGTGACTGAGAGAAGGGCTTACTTCTGATTTTTTTTTTTTACTATTGTAGTGGTACAGCTATTATGCTTGTGGATTTCTGATAAGGAGTTTCTCCTTTCTGTTTGCATAATATACTTAACTGGAGAATTCAGTATTTAAAATTACATGTAGATTTCAATGAGGGAGCGGGTAAAAGCTTCACTGCATATCCTTTGCAAAGAAAAACAGATTCAAGAGGAATTTGTTAAAATGTTCTTTCATTGAAATGAGAAGTTTTACTTGCATAACTTCTCGAGCTGCGTTTTGCCCAGGCTGATCAGCAACAAATATATTGGCTTAAAAATTGGATTGCAATACATAAATTTGCATCTGAACATACTTGAACTGGAAATCTCTTAGCTAAGGATTCACTTTTCCCCTTTATCTCTTCCTTTACCACATTTTTGCTTTGATTTTTTTTTTTTTTTTAAATCTCTACAGACAGTAGGCTTAGCGCAGTAAATAAAAAACAGTAGTTAAGCTTACACCTGTGCAAGGCAAACTGCTAAGAAATACCTCTTCCACTGTCCATAGACAACATAGATACTGTCTAAATTATATCAGCAACAAAAATCAGGCTGGTATTTTTAGCTAACTGTTGCCGTGTATGTGGTACAGGATCCACTCAGAAATTCTCAAATGTAATTTTACAGACTCAGCAGCCAGAGCTACTTCAATGGGAACTGTTTGACCAATGAGGAGTGGTCAGGTCATTTCCACAGAGGAAAGCAAGAGCACATCCAAGAAAATAAACTTAGACAAAGTGAGATACCTACTATTTACAAGGATAAAGGTATAAGCATGTATGTGTATATTTATAAATCAAAGGCATAAGCATTTTGAAAGCTAGTTCCAAAGTTAAAATTTTCAATGGCAGGAAAAACAACTAGGAATCAATAGACAAAAATGCAAATAGCATGAACTCATATTTGTATTTCCTTTAAGGGAAACACTTTGAAGTTGTCCAATGCATAAACAGGCATTCAAAGGAAAGGGAGTTAAATAACTGGTTCAGTACTCATGGTGTCCAAGAGTCTCATTTGCACTTCACACAGCTTGAATGATTTAAGATGCATGTCAACATCCACAGGTGTCTGTATGCTCCTCTCCATCTCCATTTATTTTAACACACCTGCACACTGTGATGGCAGACAGACACAAGGCTGGGTGGGTATGAGAGTCACACAGCAACCATGGAAAGAGAAGATACTTACGAAAGAAAACAGAAAACACGAATGAAAGACTGTGAGGAATACATAAGGAATACATTCTTCAGAGATCTTTTAATGGATCTTACACACTGTCCTTCATGGGATAAAAAACAAAAACAAACAAGCCAAAAAAAAAAGACCCTTTAAAATGTGGAAGAAAAAGTAGTTGCACTAATAGTAACTATAGAAAGCAAAGGTAGAAGAGGTGGAACAGTGAACCATGTAGACACAACACTTAGTATAGCCTAGCAACAACAAAAGTAACTATTTTAGCCCAGATAAGGAACTTGTTCAACAGAAAGGAAAAACTCCAAGGCAAAAAGTAAACAACCGTGCCTGAGGTAAAATATTAACTTTGGGGTTTATAAACTTTCTGTGTGAATGACTAACAACAAGCCTCGTCCACAGCTTGCCCCACCATTGGATTTAAACTGAACACCGCTGCATACTCACTGCTGGCAAGAGCCAGTCTGCAGGAGTAGTGAGCACCTTGATTTCATTGCTCTTTCATATATTTGCTGACAAACTGAAGCATTAGTGGAAGTTTTCACTATTTTTTTTTTTTCATTTCAAGTCTAATTTGGATGTTCCTGCGGCATTTCCATTACGATCCAGCACCATGAGGGACACCAGTAAGAAGTGACCCCGATTTAGACCAAGACACAGGAAGCAGGGGAAGGGCTACAGCCTTTAGGCACAGCAGCAGACTGGGTTTCATTCCCTATTCAAGCCAAGTGTCCCATGAGACCTAGATACATCCTATTAGAGAAACTAAAGCAAGTCTCAATGTTGACATGTTGACTTGCTGTTAAAAAGCCAGTAACTAAAATCAGAAATGCATCTAAGACACTCAGCAATACCTGCAAATATGCTGTTTTACCAAAGGCATTAGTAACCTATGGACTTTCATTGTAATGAGTTTTATGCCATATACTTAGATTCTATTTCCAAGGCAACTTAGTAATAAGCAAAAAAGTCCCATTCAGACACACTGGGAATGTCTCATGTGGCCTTAGAGCAAAGCCTCTCTTAGCTCAACTGTAACAGCAAATTGTACAAAAATCAAGCATCAAAGCATTGGCTCTGTTCCTTCATTCACAGAATCTGTAAAACCACTGTTGGGTACAGCACAGAGAATTAACCATCAACATCCTGCAGGAGAACACCAGAAAAAAAACCCAAACCTGAATTCCAAAATGAAACAGAAATGCCTAACACTCAAGTTTCCCAAGAATAATAAAATACAGAAATCTAGTCACAGTAATTTAGCTGACCTATTCCTTGAGGCAAATAAAATTCTAATTGACGTGAGTGGGAATAGATAGAAGAAACTCAAATGAGGAATGCTCTTACTAAGCTCCACTGCCAGGTGGATTTATTGAGTGCTGAAGATACTTGTGGATTTGTGAACTCAACAACTCCTCTAACCACAGTCACCAGTTTCCCCCCCTCACATCAGAGGGGCAAAATATAAACCCAGCTTATAGTTTCATAAATAGGCTGATTCTTGCATAAGACTCTTATGAGACATTTTCTGCCCACGGATAAGATTGAGCTTGGAAAGTCAAAAAAATAAATTTCCAGAGAATTGTAGCTTAAACACTACAATCTCAAATGAAGCATGAACAGCCAACTTCATAAAACTATCTTATTTTCCAAGTGCTACCACCACCCCACAGAAAACACAGTCACTGCTGCAGACCCACAGTTTAGCCTGTGTAGCAGAAATAAATCATAATTACTAGTTAATTACGAGTACAATAACATTCAGTGAGCTCTTGCAAAGTAAAGCATGACATTGTTTCATTCCCCTGTGCCTCTGGCTCCAACGCAGGATGGGATTCAGAGGAAGAGGGGACACTCAGAATCCAGCTGTAGCTCAGAGAGGTAAATTTGCTTTATGCTGAAGGATGCAGGGCAGCTCTGCAAAGCACTGATGCTCTCCCTTTTTGTGTACTGGAGGGAGGACAGGACGGGGCCATAACTCCAGCAAGTTCACACTGCTGCACACCTGCAAGAGCTTTTACAGGCAGAAGACAGGAGAACAAACTCAGAAGCTTATCACACACCTTCCACTCAGCCTGATCAGGGAGCAAAGGCACCATCTCCCTTTGCCCATTATCAGCCGGCCGTGGGCTCAGCGTGGAAATGGACCAAGCTCAGCAGCCAACACGTGCATGGCACAAACACCAGCCCCCATCACCCACCTGGCACAGGTGACCCAGGGGCAGAGACTCTCTGTGAAAGTGGCTGTGCTGCTTTTGGAGACAGCCTTACACCCGAAAGCAGGTTCCTTTGCAGAAGGCAGTCTGTAATACCATCAAAAACCCGTCCAGAACTCGATGCTATGCTTGTCTGAGCCCAGCACTGATGCTGTGGGGGAAAACATGGTACCATGGTGCTTGCTTCACCATTTTGGTGACCAAGGTGTCAGCTTGGGCTTCAGTATCAAACAAGACAGCAGAGCCCGTGGCAGCTGGGGCTGTGAGCTGAGGACTGAAAGGTATAGCAACCACCAGAGCATCCATGCTGCAATCTCCAGTTAACTGGGAAATTACCTGTAATTTTAACATTTCTACTATACTTTTTTAAAAAATCTTTTAATGAATCCTTAAATAATGAGTCTTGGTAGCCTGCATTTCAAGTTACTCATTGATTTCTCATATAAGAGTCCTCAGAGACTGTGAAAGGACAGCAGGCTGAACCGTGCATCTAAGCAACGTGTATAGGAGGGAACACCATAGTCTTACCTGACAGATAAGCAAATTGTTTCTTTAATTGGTCCTGAATATCAGCAGCATAGAGGGGAATGATATCCTGATGCATGATTTCATCTGTGAAGAGAAAAAACAAATTGCATTGCAAAGTCATTTAATGCAAAATTTCACAGCACACATTAAAACAAAAAATATATATAAATCCCTGAAACACAAAAACTCAGAAAACTGTCTAACTTTTGAAAAATACGTGAAAATCTTTGGAGCCTTTCAAGTGTTTGCCAAGGGCAAACTTTTCTTTGAATAGCACACTAATAAAAGAGTAATTTACATTTACTGACATTTAGAAGCAGTATAGACCTGTCACTGATCAAAACACTGTAGAACTAACATTCCTCAGGAATGATGTTAAACAGTGGGATTTTTGCATCTTAAATTCAATTTTTATTAAAATCTTCTCAATCAAACAAAACCAAGAAACTTATGATTTCTCTACTCTGACATGAAGATTCAAATACCCCAAAAAACAGGATTAAATAAGATAGGTAAAACTGACTCGAAACTGGCTCCCCTTGAAAACACACTCAGACACACACACTCACTCTACCTCCACACTGAAAAGCAATGCTTAAGCTTTTTTCTCATCCCTTCCACTTCAGCCTAATGACAACCACACTGCTTTCCCAACCCTTGGTTTTCTGTCCCAGTGTTTCAGCAGAGGCATGTTTCCAGAGGTCAAGCAGAAACCTGAGTTTTGCTGATTGTGACAACGACTGCATGACAGAGTTGCTTCATTCATAAGCTATGATCTCAGTTCTTACAAGGAAACAAGAAGTTTTACTCTTTAGCAATTCTTAAAAAATAATTATTCCACATAATTAGCCTCATTGAAAAGTAGAGAAGAGATAACATAGCTTTGTCTTTATTTGGTTATGAACATTTCTTTCAATCTGACATTGTACTGACATTGAAGTTTTGGGTTTTAATGTACATTGAAATGCCATTAAGATAGGTTTTGACACTCAGAGCTGTGAATGTGCACAGGAAAAGTAAGTAAAAACCTAGAACTGATGTAAAGATTAAGTGTCACCTGCACTGAAGTACAAGCTGAAGTAGGGCTCTGGTCCTCACAGACTTGTTGTCACTGAGGTCTTTCAAATGCTAGATCATGAGCAGACAGACACTTCTTATGAGCAATTCTCGCATACGTAAAATTCTGAGAACTGCAATTATTTGAGAATAGCAAAAAAGCCACTTTCAGTTACTTCTTCCAGATAAGCAAGAACTTATACTGTGAAACAGAACTTCTCTGTTCTCTGTCGTCCCGTTGGGCAGAGGAAGACCCATGACCACTTTCAAGGTCACACACTGATCAGGGCTATTTTCCTGTATCCGGTGAACTGCTGCCTGATCAGAAGACCTCTGCATACCATGCTGTCAAATCCATAAGTGAATACTCTCAACTGTCGAGTCATATTTCACCCAGACCTTCACTTATGACACAATTTCAGTGTTTTCAACAGAACACTGAACACAGATGTTTCAGAACTCCAATCTCAGATGGCCAAGTAATTTCCAGAAGAAGAATACCCTGCTTCCCCAAAGGACAAAGGATTGTAGAGTTTATTTTTGCTTGTCTGTGCCTTAAAATACAAAGACCCCTCCTGCAGCAGTGTTTAAAATTCTACACAGCCTCAATTCTACAAATCAATACCTGCAGGTGGACCCATTAACCTGAATATAAACTCTTATAGGATTAATGCCAATTTTTTGGTGGGAGAAGGGAAAAGGGAAAATAACATCATCAGTCCATAAAATACCATCCTACCTAAAGTCACAGGCAGACATAATTTTCATTGCTGCATAGCACTGCACCCTAAGCACGTAGTAAAATAGTTGAATTTTGCATATCTAAGTAAATACATGATGCATTACACTGATGGAGGAAGGACATTCCCAAGGAAGAGAAACTCTTTATGTCTCATTATACAAGGATCACTAATTCCCCACGTAGCCCTGTGATCAATCCCACAGCAATCTGGACATGTGCCATGTGAATACCCAAGTCTAGATTAGATTGCTCCAATGTTCCCTCTGATAGGAGCAGCAGCTTTTGCCACCTGCACAGGTCAGCCCCACAACGCTGGTCAAATACTGCTTCACTGAAGAGACAGTCTCTTCCTTCCCCTGGTTTTAAATTCATTTTAACTCAAATGTAAGAGCTCATCTGTTGGCAACTGGAGGAGCAGCACAGTGTGTCCACTGACAGACACCGAGCTGCCCTTCCTGCTGCACTCCCCTCCACCAAAGCAATCTCATCTTGCTCGTGCTGATTCGGCTTCAAGACATACTTCTAAAAGCCAAGTATGCACTAAGATCAGAGCTGATTTTCAATAATTTGAAACAACCAAGATAAAAGATAGCAGCACAAAAAAAAAAAAAGTGCAACAAATGCAACTCTTGGAATTGCTAAACAGGTCACATCCAGCAGCTTGACAGGAAAAACTTGAACCAAGTATTTCCACCCATGGATTTAGCCAGAAATCCCTCTTCAATATGTTTTCCCTCAGAGGAGATGCAATTGTAAAGACTCATTGCTCTGCACCATTTCCTTGACATTTAGCAAACCTCTGGAAAAGAGGGTTCAATCTGATTTCACTTCAAGGTTGTCCATCATTACTTCAATATGCTATTTCTTTGAAAGGATAAGGCAACAAAAGGCACACATGCTAAATAGACTGTGAGAGCACACACTCCTTACTCTCATGGCCTTTGGGGAAAATATTTTCTTGGAAATATTCTTTAAATAGAGAACCTGCCACCTGCTACATTTCCATTTTTGTGAAGCTAATTAGGTGCACATTAAAATACAGAATTACTGAAAATCTGCTCACTGTTTTGTAAGGAATTTTTATAGCATCAAATTACACTTGTACTTGAACAGATTCACATTGCCCATTATTTTCCCTGTTCTATCTTTTCTGCTTTACACAGTATTTTCAAATGCAGAGACCTAAGAGTCTGTCTGTTTTACCATACCAAAAATTCATTGTTGAATAAAGTCGATCATATCAAAAAAAGCTTGAATATCCTGTCTTTCCTGAGGAGCTCACTTAAGAAGCTTAAAAAGAAAGCCCCTGGGAATTATAGTGCATCTGGTATTGTAGGTGATAATAAACAGTAAAATAAGCTTCTCTAAAGTTAGTACTGCTTTTTTATTACTATTTTTAACCCCAACACAAAAAATAGCTGGGAACTTTTTCTAAGCTGACAACTGGAGGTTCTTTAAAAAAATCCCCACATTGTCTAGTATTCAAATTACGAGTGTAAGAGAGGGCAGAAGTGTCATCTTACTAACATAAAGGAATCACTTAAATATTTGGTTCTTACTACCAAAAAAGCCTTTCTCACTAAAAATGTGAACCACAATCTTGAAGAGATATCATCTTCTAATTCAATTTAAATCTTGCTTTGATAGTCCTGTCTCAATGATAAAGGATGACGGCTTAGAGGGACCTGACCCCATCCCATCAGAAGCACCTGACCACATTTCAGATGAAGCAGGATGACAGATTTAAGCACGAGGGCATAAAGATAACTTGTGCTTGAATTACCTGGTGCCAGCAAGCCCTGAAGAACTTGGGATCTGAGAAAACAATCAATGCCACTGCAGTCAAGAATTTCCCTTATTGATAAAAAGCTCCTCTTTCTTTTCTGATCAAACTAAAACTCATCATCATTTGTAGTTTGTCTGACATGCTGAAGCAAACCCATTTTCACAGAAGACAACATTTGAGCAGACTCTGAACTGACTGCGCCCACATTACACACAAGGAAGTGTAATGACTTGTGAGCCTCCCAACGTGACCGGTGAGCCTCCTGTAACCAGTTTAATAAAATTCCCAGCAAGCCAGCTGGAATTACACCACCCTTTGAGTAGTCCTGCAGGACATTCTATGGCCAGTACTTTATACCAACTTGAGAGCCATTCTATTTGTCCACATCCGGACACGGTTACGCCTTTCAGCACAGATCCCAGTAGCACATCAGAAATCAAATGACAAATCATTTTTCTTCCTCCTCTTTCTTGCTGAGTCTGCAAAACTTTCATGAAAACTCGTCTGAGACTTTTCTATGAAATCCATGCCTTAAACTGAAGAAATACTTTATTTTTCTTAACCAGTTTTGCTTTATTTCTCCTCTGGAACAGTTTACCCACCCAAAGAGTTGGATGCCTTTTATGAAGAGGGTCTTAATTTGAAAAATCTCTTCATTAAACCACCCCTCCCATCTGTGTAAATTATAAATGCAAGATAATGTCTTTCAGGGCAGTCCCTTCATCTCTCTCAGCCCCAAGGCAAATCTTTCATTTCGTCATTCTTCCCTCTTCACCTTCACCCCACAACCACCACTACTAACAGTCAGCTCCTTTGTGAAGCCCCACAAGCAGGGAAGAACCAGAGCAGCAGAGCTGGCACACAGAAGCCCTCTTCTGCTCCAAGCCACCTAAAACTAATGAGCTGCTAGAGATGCCTAGTGAGCTTTCCAGATTTAAAACTGACTTTTAAAAATCACCGCTGATTAGTGACAATGCCTGCAAGCTCAGTGCTCAGTATGCTCAGGCACAACAGCTGCAGACGAGGCTCCTCAGGTCCTCATGCTATTTGTAGCCACACCAAGCTGATGACAGGAATTTATGCAAGTGTTCATAAACTAAGATCTCACCAGTTCAAAATACCTTTAGGAAGAGTTCATTCTGATTTCATTTGATTACAGCATCATTAAAATGACGGACCAGGAAAAATGAGTGAATAAATTCAGAAATTTTCAAACAAAACACAGTTGTCTGTTAAAATGCAGTTGGGAAGGAAACTATCACCTGGGCAAAACAGTGCTTTTGCAACTTGTTTGTTTCTGGTGAGCTAAAATACCCTAAGCAAGTAGAAAATGCAAGTTCTTTGCCTCTACCAGCATCCCAGTTGCTGGCACAGAGATATAAAACAACCTAGCACTCCAAACAGCTTCATATGGCATTGAGTGCCCAATAAGCACTTTTAATTATATAGTTACATAAGAATTTTACTTGTAAGAGCTTTACAGACTACAGCTAAGCTCTATCTCCCATTTCCTCTCCTCATTAGAAAAGACTATTTCCTCTCAAAAGACCTGGCACATAAAGCAGGTCCTTGAGATACCTTTTCTTTTAAGAGAATCATGCTTTTTACAAGTTCCACTTCCACAGCATTACTAATATCAGTAAATTTTCTAAGAATGTCCGGCCCACTGTCACAATATGCAGAGAACAGCACTACTATATACTCGGTGCTCCAACAGGCTAGAATGGAATCCCATGCATCCTCAGTGTTAAGTAAGGATCTATTCGAGCCAAGACCTGGAAGTGGCACTGACAAAAAAAATCTAAAATCTTAGGAATAATGTTCCCCGTATAATAAGCTCAGGCACAGTGGACACAGGCACTTTTTGTTTGGGTGGTGTTATAAATGTCTAGTGCATCAGAAAATCTGACAGATCCTTCACAAAGTCCAGAAATTATATTTCTGCAGCACTGCTCGTATTTCCTAAATGTTAGTAATAGGTAAATTATTTCACTGAAATGAAACTAGGTAATTCTGTTTCGTTGATCATACCTGAAGAACACCACAGCTACTTACAAGACACACAAATTAATCCCCAAAGGCTACAACTCCAGAATTTAAATAGGAGAGGCAGGAACTTGTCATGGGTCAAAGAATAAAAAATAAAATCCATTATCTTTGTACAGAAACCTACTGAACCCCCTACTTTACTCAGGTAATTTCTGCTTTCTGCAATCACAATATCCACCTTCTTTGAGATCACGGAGCTGGGGATTTGGCACAAGGCTACCTACAAAACTATGAGAATGATGGTTTGGTTTCAGGTAGGGAGATTAAACACTGATCCTTCCTTTAAAAAAAAGAAGTTTTGAGGTATACAGCAAACGCAATGCTGTTGGCTTGGCCCAAAATGACAGGAGGTGTAACATTTTCTTGAGTCAAATTATTAAATATCTGCTCAAAAGCATACTTTGAGAGCCAACCAAGATTTTGGTTCCTTTCAAACTCTAATATTATTGGATTTGACCGCTTATTATACATACATGTCAAAATATGTTTTTCTCTTTCTTCTTCCACCTCCCGTTTTGCAAAAAGCAACGAAGTTCATTGTCTTATTCTGCCAAGATAAAATCCCCTCAAAGCACAAACATGAGAGGAAATACCCCCTCCCTTTCATGTATAATAGAGGCATCCACAGGATACTATGAGTGCTAAATACTACAGCTTCTTCCTCTCTGCTTCATCAGTCACACCTACTTGACACACTACTCTGTAGTCCACAGTTCATCAGGGATCACATTTAAATCTGCATATGGCTGACAAGAGAGACTAAACACCTGCTAATCTGTAACCAGAAGAAAATGGTGTTATAATAAGAAAGTCAATCTAGGGATCAAACCCCAAATCTAGTATTTTTCTGTTCTTGAAGAAAATCCAAAGTAAGACGTGAGAAAAAGGCAAGAGGGGTGTGCGTTGCAATTTTGCAAGACATCTCAAAGTGTTACCAGTTATAGCATCTAATCTGTTTTACCATGCTTTTGCTGCATACATGCTCAAGAGCACCTGTCAGAGTCCAGGGCATTCCTTTGGTTGCCCTGGAGGGTCAGAGACCTGGACAGGGGGGTCTGGGACCCTGGCACAGAGCCCAGGAAGACACTGGCTTTGATCCCAGTCCATGGGAGAGGCTTCCTACACTGCAATAAGAATTACAGGCCACAAGAGTGTGAAAGATAGTAGTTTAGCTTATCACAGAGTGAAAAATCATAGTTTTGGGTTCTTTAGTATGGAAGTGGATGGGAGCAAGATAAGAGGATTTTGGGCATTGTTTCTTGCTTCTTCTTCCTCTTCCTTGACTCCATTTTCTGCAGTGACGGTGGCATAAAGTAGTTTAAGAAGACTGGGTAAGAGTAGAGATGACCTGTTTAGTATAGGTCGTAGGTATTGGCAAATAACGATAAATAAAGAGTATGTAACAATTACTATAAGAGGCAGTGACAGCCCAGTGCAGGGGGAGTCGTCAGATGCCCGAGCAGCTGCACAGATCTTAGTTGGGCACCGAGAGAATTGTAAGATAAGAAACAATACACAAAGCGCACAACCTTGAAAATCAGAACCTGAAGACTCCATCTCTTTCTTGCATCTGGCTCAGGGCTTTGCAGAAAGCAAAAGACTCTAAAACCACCTGAGTCTCGGGACAAAACCCAAGATGCACCCAGACCATTTTGGTGAGAAAGACACATATTTGTGCTATTTCAAGTCATAATAATTACTCTCTTTCCAAACTGAGAAGTAAGGGAACTTAGAATAATGCCACACAGCCATATTACAGCCTAAATTTGCATTAAGCACAAAATGGGCTTAGAGATAAAGCAGCATCAGTGCCAGGTGTACCTACAACCCAAATGTATAATTAACCTCATGCCTATGGCATGCTCTTACTATTGCAACAACAATATTGCTCTCTTCTTTCCAGGGTGTCCCGAAGGAAGCCAAGCCTGCCGGTAAACCCTCTTCTGTTCTTACAGGACAGTTTCAGACTGCTAGGAACTACACACTTAAATATTTCCAAAACTGCAGCATCATTAACTCCCTAATACTGCAAATCATGTTGAGTGTACAGAATAAAAATACTTCTAAAGCATTAGATGTACTTAGTCACCTACAGGCAGCAGATTTTGCAAAAAGCAAAGATTTTTTTTTTTCTTCTAATGGAGAAATAGTAGATAAAGACTGGGCAGCAGAGAATGTTCCCCTAGCCAGGACTCAATTGATAAGAAGGGAAGTGACCCAGATGTGTCTCACTCAGTACTTTAGCAAGCAAGCCTCTACAGAATAACAAGAACATTAGATTTTGCCAACTGCACTTTAGTAAGATTTAATGCTCTGAGAAAATTATTACAGGAATTTTGCTTTCTAAATACTAAAGCATTGCAAAGAAGTGGAAGTCTTCCAAATAGAGAAAATGGAAAGATCAACTCTGAATGGAAGAGCCACATGCAAGCTAAAGGCCACATCTTCAGTGAGCCTTAAAAACTAATGATGCAATCACTCAGCTTAAACACATACGCTGAAGGGGACGTGTTTCAGAGAATTAAACCAAAGATTTGTCTCCACCAAAACCACCTGCTTTCAACTCCTCCTCTTCAGAAAAATATGTATCTCAAAGCAGGCCCCAAAGCTTTAACTGAAATGTCAACACACACAGGACCAGCTGTGTGAATATGAATACCTGGCAATTTTACTACACAAAACACTGTTTTTCTGTGTTATTTTGGAAGCACGTTAAGATTTTAAATATTAAGTGATTTTACTCTGTTCAAAAAACAAAACCCAAACACTTTTATACGACAGCAAAGTAGTAAAATCTAATTGCTTATTGTACATATCTGTTCTGGAGATAAATTAGAGCAGTGCTAACAATTGTGAGGTTGCACAGAATGGGCTGGGTTGGAAGAGACCTTTAAAGATCATCTGGTTCTGACCACACTGCTGTAGGCAGGGACAACTTTTACAGGACCAGGTTGCTCAAGGCCCCATCCAACCTGGCACTGAACGCTTCCAGGGTGGGGCATCCTCAACTTCCCTGGGCAACCAGTTGCAGTGTCTCACCATCCTCATTGTAAAAAAAAAATTCTTCTGTATGCCCAATCCAAGCCTACTCTCAATTTAAAACTGATGCTCCTTGTCCTGACATTGCAGACCCTGCTAGGAAAGTCTTTTTTGACTTTTATCATTTCAACAACACGGAGAATGGCAAGGAAAACTTCGAAGAGACAATATATTATTTTATGGTACTGCTACACAAATACAGTTTTTAATGTAACTACACATCTATAATCCAATGTTTTGAAAGGGAATGTGTGAGTGTGAGAGAGAAGGAAGGGCTAAGTGTTCACTAAGAGGCTTGTCTAGAGCTGTGTACTAATTTTCAGCTAAAATATTTACTTGTAAACTCCCCAGTATTTGGACTCGGATTACAGACTACTCATAAAGAAGGGGTTGCTGAATTCATAACCCAACTGGCTGCCCCACCTTACCACACAGATGACAGAGTTGTTAATGAAGAGCTCTTGAAGCACTGTGGCTTACTAATGCCATGAAAAAGATGAAACATGTCATGCCTCTCTAAAGTCCTGCAAATAGTTCGGGTAGTTCAGAGGCAGGACATGGACACAGTTCAGGATCTCCCATACTCAGCTACAGAATCATTCAGTGCAATACAGTCAGCCTGCTGAGACCTCTCCTTCACTTAGATTTTCTGCTCTCTGCTGACTATAGGCACAAAAAATACTCCATAGAAAGCTCAGGAGGAAGAGGAAAGAACAGTGCCAGGGAATGGGACAGCCCTTCTGCCCACTTTGAGCAGAATGTTCCAACAGCTTTCCAGAAAGGAATGATCTCTGGCACGCTGAACATGCCCACAAGAAGCAGTAGCAGTCAACAGATGAGAATCAAGTCTTGGCAGTTAACAAAAGCCCTGCTCGCTTATTTCTCAGTGATCAAATACAAACGAAAACACCCTATTTTAAACCTGGCAATTTACACAAGTAGTCCTGGCATAGTTACATATGCACCACCATGATTTGACACAAAACACTCCCTGGTTCTACATTCGCTGTCTCCTACAGTAATCAGTGGTTTCCTAAATCCACCCCTCCCCTCTCAGGGATGCAGATGAGGATGCACATAAAGAACAAAAATTACTCAGGCTGATTACTCCACCCTTTCAATCTGGTTATCCTCATCTTTCTTAAACCTTTCATTCATTCCTCCTAAGCAGCATGCCTTTTAGTATTACCCCTGCTAGCATCAAGCACTGCTTGAGAAGCAGAGCACTCAGACTCACGTGTTGATAATTAGTAATACTAATTAAAGATTAGTAAGAAGATCCACCCTTTAGTTAGAAGACCCACCCTTTACATACCTGTTTTATTTAAATCTGACATTTCAAAAGGAACAGTATTGGAAGGTTAGACACCAGTCCATGGGCTTGGTGCTCCCTGTCTCCTCTGCAACAGTCACACACACCGAAAGTGGAAAACAGAACTGGGAATGTAGATTCAGTCGCAGAATAAGGACGCAATTTTTGCTTGTCCCTTTTCCACAAAACATGCTTTCATTTTGCAATGAACTGTGGCTGCACTATTAACAGCAAATAATATCTCTACTATTTCATTATATCTTAACAGAAACAACATTTCTATAGAAAGCTCTGACTGAAGGAATTAAAGAAATAATTCATTTTAGATCAACCCGCCTCTACTAACAACTAGGGGATGCCAAATTGTATCTTGTGAAAGAAGTGTTGCTTTTTCTCTATCTCCAATAGGGATCAGGAGAAACTGTGTATCTGATATTCACACAAAAGGCAGTGAATTGAAAATTAAAACACAGTAAACCAGCAGGACAGCTCTCTGCAACAGCAAATTCTCCCTGTAAGCTTTAGCAGCTGTTCTGATCACCATAATCACGGCATGAATGAATCCTGAGCAAAGTACCTCCCATGTAAAATACAGGAATAGAGGCTGTGGATACATATGGTATACTGAGAGATACATCTGCAAATAAAATGATACACTGCAAATTTACACAAGGACAGAACACACACACCCCCCAATAAATTATATTTATACATGAATGCACAAAAGCAGAATACAACTTTCGCCTTTGTACTAAAATACATCCCATTTTCCTCAGCAGGATAATGTTATCTGGCAAAGTTCCTGCCTGACCTGCAATGAAGCAACCAAGAAAATTTGAAATACTAGACACACCTGTGCATTTCTTCAGAAGCAGCCACAATTCAGCAATATCTTTGTAGAGCAAGGAGATCAGGCTTAAGGTCATGTTGCTTCTAATCGATTTAGAGCAAAATAGTTCCGTGGACAGTGACCTATTTATCTGTGAGCTCATCCTCAGTGCAAAATGAGAGCGCAAAACTCCATCTTTCACTCGAAGCCAAGCCACTGGGGGCACAATGCCTTTCTTCAAATTACATGCAGAGTAAGTGTGCCTGTCAGCAGGCTCAGAGGTCCTCCGAAGGGCTTGCTGGCTGCTGGCTACCACTTCTTGTCTTCCTGCATAAAGCCCTGGCATGCATTAGATGCAAGCTGTTTGCTTTAAATATGAACACATGCACTGTTCCAACATTATCAGAGTAAGAATGCATTAAAAAATTAATCCTAAGTGTGCCTTGTCAAAAAAACCTTCCCTTTAAAAGCTCGAATTTTGACAAACAATGGTACAGTAAATCTAGCATTATCATCTTTTTCTACCACCCACCTCTACTCCACACGGAAATTAACTTCCCAAGGGACAAATGCCCTTTTTCCAATGAACCTTTGGCTAGAAAGCTCCCCAGAAATACTGTCAGCTTTTCCTGCTTGTAAGGGAATTCTCATCAACGTGTCTTTGGTGGAACTGAACTGGGGTGTTTTCCTTGGTGGGAAACCCATCAAACACCTGCTCCCTATGAAGGAGCCTACCCAAAGCAGCAGGAGCTGACAAAAAGGCATTCTACTAATGTGAATTTGCAAATGGAAATATAACTGAAATCTTATGAATAAGACAATGGAAAATAAGGCAACAAATGACAAAATAAACTAGAACAGAAGTATTCCATATGATCTTTCAGACTGAAATGCTGAGCAGACTTGCTTTACCTGATCCTTTAAAGTAACTGCCCAGTGACAGACTACCTGTTAATTAATACACTTGAGATTAGTTATCGGCCATTCAGACTCACTAATACAAAGAGTGAGCCAAGGAGCACGAGTGACAGCAACAGCCACATGAAAACAAATGGATTGTTTTTCTTCACTTCACAGTGTTACACGAGTCCTCTCCCAACAAGAGAGGTCAAGGGAAGAGGACAGCGAGGATAAAAAGCTTGAATTGATGGTTACATCTGTTCACAAAATCCCATTTGCAGATGGGCAAAAACTCCATTTCTGCATCAGCACTCCCAGCCATCAACCAATCCCATAAAAGCAAACCAAAACAAGCCCAGATCACTCACAGACCACACCAGAAGTTATTTTCTGAAGCGCCCCACATCGGTGTTCCCACCACTCAACTGCCATGGGGCAGGAACTGTTGATAATCCCACGCCAGTCAGATGTATTCTAACAAATCTACCATCTATACAAGCAGCTCTATTCAGGGCATGACATTAATATGTGACCTCAAGAATATAATCATGGTAATTTATTTTCAATTCTGCTAATTAATTTTGGGGTCATTATATTTTGTAGTAAGCCAAAACACAGGAGTTTTCTAAGAAATACGAGATGTTTTTACATAAAGGTAGATTTAAAAGAAGTGACACTCCTTAGAAATATTTTACTTAATTATTCTGTATTTTATGAGTGATTTGCACATTAGACTGTACAGAGAGTTAAAAATTAGTGAATGAGTCTTCATATCACTCCCAGAAGTCATGTAAATACTCTCACATGTGAAAGCTGAGATGGAGCAGGTGACCTCTCTTAGATCAGGTAACAGCATCTGTTGCGCTGTCAGACACAGGATCTATGTCTCGGCTCTAAGCCCGGACTCCCTCCTTTCCAGGACAGCCTAAGCCGCTGCATGGAGCGTGCTCCCAGATCAGTGTCGTGACTTGTACTCCTCAGACAAAGATCACCATTCACAGCATTTTTATTTCTGGCTGTTGTGCTACAGCACGGCTCCAGGAAGAACAGTCTCAGATACCTTATGCAAGTACACACACTGATATTAACTTCTTACTTAGCAGCACCAAGCTGGTATCAAACAGTGGGCAGAAAGTCCACTTAATATGCTTGGCTGACCAGACACTTCTGTTAGCAGAGGCATGGGCTTGGTGTCACCTACAGCACAGCATGCAGGAAATGTAACCCTTACTATCTGACTGATAATAAATGATGATAAAGCAGACATGGGAACACTTTCCAAACATCCATAGAGAGGGAGAGGAAGTTTTATAGCCAGCCTTCAGAGATTAAAACCATGCAGAAGAGGAGCTCCACCCTTCCCCAGATAGGAATTACTCCCATCTAGACCCACACAATAAGATCCAGGAACCAGGCTGGCTACTTCCGTAAGAAAAAAGAAATAAAAAACCCCTCAATGAATGTAAAAGAGGAAAAACAATGATGTATAACATGTTGGTTGTGCTTGTTCTCAGTGTCAAGACAGAGAGGAACTATAAATCCTTATATTAATCAACACTGACTGCTCGAGTCCCTTCATGTTGTACCCAATGCGGACAACCACATTTTAACAGGCTTCTGCCTTCAGATTTCGCAGCAGGGAAAACAGTGAAATCAGTCATTCAGGTGAAAACCCAGTGCTAGTTTAAAAACAATTTAATTTCTTGGACAAGCATGATATATACATGGAACAGTCATCCTCCAGGCTCCCACCTAGATTACTCCTTCCTAGCCTTAAATCTCCAAACCTCACAGTTACATATATTGTAGAATCATGGAATGGCCTGGGTTGGCAGGGCCTAAAAGATCATCTAGTTCCCATCCTCTGCTGTGGGACACTTTTCAACTAGATTGTTCGGAGCTCCATCTAACCTGGCCCTGAACATTCCCAGGGATGAGGTTTTTTCCCAGATTGATCAAGATGTAATAATGTCTGTGGCTAAGAGCACCAAAATAACGCACTGTACGTTCCAAACCTGTTATCTTTCAATCTTGACTAACGAGGAACATCTTCACCTCCCACTTTTAGGCACCAGTGTCTTTAGACTTAGCAACACATGTGAAGAAAAAGTACATACAGAGAGCTCAGCCTTGGAACCTGGTCCCGCTCTGCTGGAGGGACAGAAGCCCACTGAGTGTCTCTTTGGAACTTGGTCTCAGATGCCTGGTTAAAACTTGCTCAGGCAAAGGTGACTTTTTTCCCTAGCAGGTTCATTCGGCATAGAAAGCTGGGCTGATGATACTATGGGCTCCTGGAAACTCTTCTGGTAAAAGAGGGTTCCAGCCAGTAACCAAAAGGCTTCTTGTGTTAGCACTCTGTTTTGGACTGCGTGCTGGAGAAATGTTTGCTCTATGGCTATAATACCTGAATTCCTTGCTGTGCATTTCAGAGAAGAGCAGAAAGAAAGAGCAAAAGCATTGAAGCAGAAAACCTTTCCCTGGCCTTCATGATCCAGCTTAAAATAGAACCAGAGATGAAAACTGTGCTATGTGGGTATGCATGCTAGCAAGAAGACTTTAGGGCAAATTTAAGCTCCATTAAAACACAAAGAAGCAAGAGCCCTCCTGAGAAAATCCTGGTGGGCACAAGAGTACGTATTTATAAATGCAAAGAAATTAATTTCAACTCTGCTCAAGCTCAGCACTCAGCATGGGATGTGAGTGACAGGCTCCAGCCTGCAGAATGGAGGAAAACACTGTGGGAGAAGCTGTTAAAGGATGGATGCAAAGTCAATTGAGGTTAAAGACTGTGTTATCCTAGTTTTATGAAACCCAGAGAAGGAAGCTATGACTATGGCTTAAATATACAAGATACTGTACCTGCTTTATAAAGCACGTGCAAGTGTGCAGTACAATGTTCGTGGTAAAGAATATTAAAGTCTGGCAAGTTCAACATTAAAATATAATTATTAAACATATTTTTCCTTCAAGGGTGCTGTACTTAGCAAAAAGCACAGCAATAAAATAATGTGGCATTTAGCATGACAAGAGCTATCCTTATAGGATCATCCTCAGTATAATGCAAATATATACTCTGTCCAAAAAAAAAAAAACCAAAAAAAAAAACCCTAGCAAAAAACACCTAACTCATACTAGTAGCTGCAGAATTTATAAATTTGTCGAGTTTTGAAGACATGGAGCAATTTGATGCATAATCTGTTGGCTTCTAGTTTAGCATACTAGACTGTTTAAAAGCTCCATTCATTTTCTTCTTCTACTCCTTCTTGATGCTTTTTTCAAAGAATGGATGCAAAAGAGGTTTCACTCTTTTTGAAGTCATCAAGAACTCGAGATTTACAATTCTGTCTGGTTTACATCAAAAGATTTCAAGGATTAAAAATAATTTATACACTCATGATTCATACACACACACACAAACATATGTCTGTATAAATCCATTATACTAAGCAGCTTGTTAAATCTTCACACAGCAACAAAACTAATCTGTTTTAAAACTGCTTTGGCAATTTTCACCTTGGATGCTAAGTCATGAGAAAAGGTCCCTGCATGATATCCAAACTTAAATTTAAGCAAGTACAACCAATCAAAAACCATGGTCAGGAAGCAACAGCAAAAAATCTAATTCAAACTTCCATCCATGAAGAAATATACTCCTTCCCCTGGAAATGAGCGTGCTGGTAAATACAAATAGTTGCTGGAGCACTTAAAAGAAAGGAATGCTGTTCAGTCAAAAGGCTGAACCCTGTACTATCTTTCAAAAAGATTATGCCTGGAAAAAACATAAGGAAAGCTGCTGAGAAATTACATCTTAAAAGTACACTTTTCACTGTAAGACAATAATAAACTTCAATATTTTGAAGATTACACTTCATTCCCACCAGGTTTCTAACATGTAAAACAAAAGGCAAAAGCACATGTCAATAATTTTTAAGGCAGAGTAACACCATATCTGGGATGGTACTTCTCTGGCCGCATGGCTGCTCTTAGGGGCTTTCCCCAAAGCCATGACAGAAGCCTGGCCACTGAATGCAGTTATCAAACATCAATTTCTAATTTAAAAATTACATTTTTCTGGTGTTCTGTGAACTGAATTTTAATCAGTTTATACTTTTTTATTTACACGTCCTTTCTAAACAAGCTCCTCCAAAAAGTCTTTAATCATAGGCCTCTCCTTGGCTGTGCTGCAGGGTTTACCAAGGTTTCTTGTTTCAGAGAGAGACACAAAAACTGGACTTTTTTCAGGATTAATTTAATCACACAGGATTTAGTAAGTAAGTAAGCACTTTATCCTGCAGCATTCGGTGACAGTTCCCTCTGTCCACAGCTGCAAAGCCAACAAAGAAGTGGATGTGACCTTTTTAACTTCACAAGCAGCAGCAGTACTCACAACAGCAGTGCCTACACAGAGATATTGCTAATTCAGACTGCACTGGTGCGAGGAAAAGAGGAATTCTGGCCTGGGGCTCAAGGTTTCTGCAGCAGTGTTCAAAATTCAGAGGTGGGAGATTGCAGTCTGATGACAACTGAAAACTGTAATTAAAGGTGGAAACCAAATCACTGCTGAGCTTGGATAGAAGGCAGGACTAAAATTTGGAAAAATCAAGAAGATAAGATCCATTTTTATGCCGGCAGTGGGGTTAAAGGGGCAAATGAAGTAGGAAAAAAGATGAATGTGGAGTTCAGTGGCAGCAGAACGGAGAACTCTGCTCAGTGAATAATTCCAACAGAAACACACGATGAAAGCAGCACAGGAATTAAAATTAGGAAAGGAAAAACAGTTTTATTATGTATTCTGAAACATATATATTAGTAAGAATATTATTTCAGTAAGCAAGGAAAACTATCAGAGACCATTACAACCAATGAAATGTTGTGCCACAATGACAAATACATTTACAGCCACAGTATAAAACAAAACTTTGTCAGCAATAGGAAACCCTTTTTATGACTCTTAAAGTACACAGAATCTTTTTTTTCCCCCAGATGAACAAGATACTCGAGAAGCAGAAAAACTTTCAGGTCAAAAGTTGTGGGAGAACCGGTTCCAAAGAAAATATCATATGCTCCTGTAATACTGATGAACACAGATAAAGGCTACAAAACTATTTATTACAAAGGAAGGAAAGGAAAAATTGCAGAAATCATCATTTCCAAAAATCCATAAAGAGCAAACAGGACAAAGAGCCAAGAAGAGAGACCTGATTTTGACCTGAGGCAAAATTAAGAGCTAAAAAAATATTCATTCCATCACATCTCTTAAATAATCTGTTGGGGTGGGTTTGGACAAGTTAGTTACGATATTTTAGTACTGAAGGATTACTCATAGCTTCAAATGGAATAATTAAAAAAAAATGGTTATGAGATCGTATCATTACTTGTCATCTTAGATTGGCAAATATAAGCAAAATTCTTCAGAACAGGCCATCAACCTGAAATCCTTCTTACACTGTATAAATCTCACCCACACTGTTGTGAGATTACACTTGAAAATGGTAAAATCTACATAACTGATAGGATAAAAATGCCACTGTCTTCTTACTTATCAAGACAGTTTTAACTCATGATTTGGAATTTTTGTGGCCTAGGCATGCACACTGCAGCAAGCTGTCTGAGGCTGTGCAACCCACAAAGTCCCCACACATGGGAATAGTGTGAAAAAAATGCAAGCGAATGCACTGAGCAATCCTCAAAGGTCACCATTCCCCCCACTTAAGTATTTCTAAAACAGTATCTCAATTTCTCCCATTGCCAATTCTTTCACCCTCCTTTGCTTCAACAAGCTTCGCAGTTTCCTCAAGACAAGAAGACAATACCAGCAAAAGACAAGACCATTTCCCACTGATCAAAAAGGAAAGAAGCAGAAAACAGACTGACCTCTTCTGGAGAGGCAACCACGAGAATTGCTTTACGTTCTCAACAGAAATTCACTTCCTTTAAAGAAAGAAAGTCTCACTACAACGAGAGGCCAAAATACCTTATCTCTTGTAATTATCAGCATGATATTCTTAGTTAAATTTAGTCAGTGGAAAAGAGGTAAAGCTCACAGGAATTGCTTTCTGTGGAAAGATATGACATAAATCACACCTGACCTTTTTATTTTGGAGATGCAGAACTTCAAAGAAACTACTAATATATTTTAAAATATAGTGATTCCTTTAATGACCCACTTCAATAAGTTAAAAAAATCTAAGCCTGCAAAGAGCTCTTGTAACATCCATAAACAACTGCAGCACAGCAGCTGTAACCGTGTCCTGTTTCCAGTCTCTGGGATCCAAACAGGAAGCCTATGCCCTTACCTGATTGAAAAAGCAGCCAGCCCCTGCGATTTTAATCAACCTAAAGCAACAGACATTCTTCTTTTCCAGTTTCCTGGGATGCTTCCTGGCCCACTCAGGAAAGCAGTGTGAAGGACAAGCTTTTTAACAGCAGCATTACCTTCATTTTCCACATTACAGGCTGCCACTTGCCCTGTCACTGCCTTTACTTTTGGCCCAGGTGTGACAGCGCAGGCCGGCTTGCGGCGTGAAACAACAAAACCCCGCCTCTGCCAAGGCTGGTTCGAGCGCCAGCCTCTCATCAGGTCGGATTTTTCAGCACACCTGAAAAACCTTCACACTGTTTTCAGATGAGCAACAACAGAAAGAGATGCACCAGCCATGTAAGATGTAATTATGCAGACTTACATAAACTTGGCAGCCAACCACATCAACCTCCCAACCTCCCGCAATTAGGATGTCACAATTAACAGAAAGCAATGCTTCTGGGGTCCCCCGCATCTGCAGTTCTAGGAAAATTGCCTCAACCCCAAGAGGCTTTTGAAACAGTTTTGCGTTTCTTCTCCTTTCCGTACGGAGAATGAAGATGTAAAGAAAGATGAAACAAAGGCCAAAGAGCAAATTCCACCTGTTCTGACACATTCAGCAGCTGAACTAATGCCCATGAATCTCACAAGAGTAAGACACAACAGAGACACAACTCCCAGTCATTCCTTCTGCTCTTCGCCTGTTGACTCGGCAAAAAAAAAGCATTTGTTTTCCGCCAGCTCCTGCCTTACCAAGCACGTACCTGATTAGTTCAACATAATTTGAACTGAGCTCTTACCCCATATTTGCATTAAGCGAAAAAGCACAAGGCAAGTGGATCAAAGGTGAGAGCACTCTTTGTAGTTCCCTGCACTATGGTGGCAGCAAATGAGGCCTCTTCAGTTCAGGTCTCATCCTACAGTCTATTTTTGACGTATTTAAATGTGTCTTTTTACCATGGCAGGTTTTATGTCCATTGCCAAAAGCCTCCAGCTCTCCATGCTCAAACACAGCACATCCTGTAACTGCTGCTGTTTGCAGCCCCACGCTACAGCCAATTCAGCTAATTCAGCCAATGCTGAACACACAGACACCTCCCCAGGACACCAAGAACAACAAATGCAGATACCCACCCAATTCAAAGGATCAACAAAGAACCAAATACACTCCTCAGACAAACAGAACCACGGCAGAGTCATATTAAGAGTGTTAGAAGTACCCCCACTTTCCAACGAGGATTTATTTGCTGAACTATATTTTTGAGGGAAGTTTCAGGGCAAGAAATTGAAAACTTCTTTAAGAAATATCTTTTACACACTGCTTCAGAGCATTTTGGGAAGGGGAGTAAGCTATAAGGGGCCCTCAAATATTCCAATTTTTCCTCATTCTGAGTCTCTGGAAATCAGTTCTCAGGATTATTTCTTCAAAGGAATTTCTTCTCCTGTGCTATGAACAAATTTGAAATGGCTTACACCTAAGACATATTCAAGTCCCTGCTGTTACTTACATGTAATTCCTTAGGGCACAAAAAATCAATGCATATCTTATTTTTAATAAAAAATAAGATTTTATTAACTAGTGAAGAAAACTATTTTATCAGCAGCTCAGCTTCAAAAAGGTAACAGCATGTAAGAATTTTAGTCTACACAAACCAAGATTACTTCATGTTTTCTTTTTCAGGCAAGGAGAAAGAAGCTCCCATTGTACCTGAGTGGAAGGAAAAAACTCATCTCTCTTATGAGCTTGCCCAAAAGCACTTGCATCTGCCTGGCACCTCCTGGCAGCTGAGAGGTATTCAGCTACAGCCAGCCCTGCTGGGGCAAATTCACAGGCATTAAAGGTTTACAGGTGCAGCCACCAGCACTTGGCTTATAAAGAGCTTGTGCAAATTCCCTTCTTGCAAGGAGGTCTTTAGATCAAGCGCCGTGCTATGAACCAGCAACCAAAGTTTCCCCTGAAGCCTGAATGCTGAGAAGTAGACCTAACGCAAACCTGTTCCCATCTGCCACAGCAGTTCCACTGAAGTTATTGCCTCCCATGAAACAGCAGAGATTGGCAGCTTCTCAGTGTATTTCTGGTGTACTTCACAATTTGGCACACTGCAACCCAAAGCCTACTTTGTCACGTTTTCTCTGGTTTTATATTATTATTTTATACCACAGTGCCTCCCCTCACTTGCATAACTGTCTGCACCCTGCTCTAAAACATGTCTTCTCTCCCTGAAGCACTGATGCCTTTTGCAGGTTACAAGAGCAACCTCTGTTTTTTCCTTTCTAAAATAAACATGGCCACATAGAGGAAATAGTTTTAAAAAATTTAAACTATTTAAGAGCGAACAAGCCCATTGTTTGCAGAGGAGACTTCAGGGCAGCAGCACGCTACTGTGACTATGCTACAGAGCATCCACAAAAACCCTGTGGACCACAAGGGTTCGAGGCTGGCATGTCTGGGACAGGGAGAGGGGACAGAGCATTCTCATTGTTTAAACATAAACAATAACAATAACAGGGTCTTGTAACCAAGAGAAGGAAGCAAACTAATGTGGAAAACAGCAGTTATTACTCTGTTTATGACTCCTTGTTCCCAAAAAACATTCTGGGTTACTTTGTAATGCTGAAGGGGATAAACTGAGGTGACCTGAAGCTGGACAAATGGCCAAAATCCCAACTGATAAGATGGGCTTGGGAATACCTTTCCTCTTTTTTACACTGGAAGCATGCCAGAGTGGAAAACACTAGGTGGAGGATCCATAGCTCTTGTGACTGTAAGACTTTTATCTTCAAACCCCCAGACAAATTCCAGTTGTTTAGGGATTAAACACTGCCAAATGCTGGCTTCAGGGAGAAAGCTACTACCTGAGTCCAAGCACATGATCCCCAAAACAACTTCCAGACACCTCAAAACCTAAAGTTCATTACAGATTTTTCCAACACACTCAAGTTCTCTGCATAGAGTCTGATCTGTATTTAGACAACTGAATACAGAAAGAAATTTCAAGGGCTGGGCCAAACACCCACGTCCTTCTTCCAGCAAAGGCAAAGAAACAGGCTTCACTGGGAGTCACTAAGACAGTTCTTATATTTTTAGGCTTTAATATTAAAGGTACATACCAGCAAACCTCCTTTAATGCTTTCAGTGAATGTAGCAGCAGAGGTTAGATTTGTGCTGAACTGGAGGTACATATTATTCATACTTGGGAGCATGCTAATCAGCTTGGAACAAGATTCCAAAAAACTTGGAATCTTGAAATTTTTTTCCCAAAGAACTGAGTCCTAAAATAACTCTCTAAAGGTAAATGGCAACATCTGCAAAAATTATTATTACAATTTACCTTCCAGACAAAGAACATAGTCTTCAATAGCTGGAAGTCAGAAAAAAAAAATCAGAGAAAGAACCGAGGTCAAATGCTGTCAACCAAAAGGGGAAAAGTTTACACTGAAAGTAGTAGACACTACCTGTACTTGCACCTGAAGTCCTTAAACAGTCTTTGATAGCCATCATGGTAGATGACACAAATCACTACCTGTGCTCCAGATGCACAGTCAAGTTAAAATGCCTGAAGACATCACTAGGGATTTGGATGGTCGAAGCTAGAGTTTGAAAGAAGACTTGAAGGAGAGCTGTGCTCTCTTCAGAAGGACATTTCAAAAATGCAGCTGTAACAAGCAGTATTAGAAAGGTAAAGTTTCTCTAATGTAAAAAGATAGAGACAACATCTTGAATCCTTCATTTCACATACTACCTCTTTAAAAACAACTGATGTATTCATCCTTATCCACTTTCTCATACACACCATTGGAATCCACCAAAGATGGTAAGAATTATGTGTTTGGCTAAAGCAGAGAAAATGTTTATTTTTTAATCATGATGTCTTAGGAATTAGAGAGTATTCTGCTCCACAGACTCACTGCATGAAACAAATTGCTGGTGTTTCATACACGAAGACGAAAACAAAGGCAATATATATTGCATATTTCCTTCAAATAAAAGCTTGAATAGCAAGTAGCTCTTTCCCCAAAAGCCAAAAGATACAGATAAATGAGTTTGTCCATTAGGTCTCTGCCACACAATCATATAAACTGTATGTCACATAAGAAGTGTCAAAAATCACTTCTAAAGTGATTTTTCAGAGAAATAAATCAAGAGAGGGAATCATTCAGAGAACTACTCATCACTGGCACAACTAAGCAACTATGTTAAGCTTGTCCATCTGAAACTCCTAAAGGTTCTCAGAATATAGCCCTGTCCAGGTTTAGATTACTGTAGGTAATTCACACATCACAAGATCTGTTGTAATCCAGGACAACTCTAAGATTAATTTTCATGAGAACCGTACTGGACACAAGTTTGAAAAGTGTACTCTTGACTAACTGCTCACATCTGAATTTACTCCCTCCCAACTGCTCTACCAACTGCTCTTGTTTGTTAAGTGGACAAAATTCCTTACTGAAAGACAACTACAAGCCATTACCACTGAGCCCTTCAGGATCTTCATCTAACTTGGTCTCTTGACTCACTTTTTTGCGACCTCTATTTATAGAAGCTCCAGAGTTGACTAGAAACTAGAAACTCTGAAGTTACAATGATGGGTAAGACTGATAATAATTAGATGAGGCTGAGATTCGCTGCATGCTGTCAACAGTGTAGGTGGAAAAATCTCACATTTTTTCCACCTGGGGGGTAAAAAGGGAGAAGAAAAAGTCCCTACAGAAAATTCCCAGATCCTTCAGTTAGTTCTTTGGCCACTTTCCAAAAGGAAAGAATGAACTTACTCAACAGCCTGGTCCCTCACCCTGGTGAGCAAGTTGAGTGCAAGTTGACAAACTCACAGTCAATGACACCAAAGACTGCTGATAGATATTAATCAAGATAAGTATACGTGAAAACCAGAGTCATCAGCCCTTGGCCATTATTTTCAGAAAGAAAACACCAACCAACAAGACCACAGAAGGTTTCATGCCATACTTGAGTCCAAGTGCAAGAAACAAACTGAGATATTGGTTAAACTGCTGACTAAAATAAAACCTTTTTTGGGGATGTTTTTTAGATCACTGAACAAGAAATGAAACACACAAAAGTTGGACTGATCTCTGCTTCCTGCTTTGGAAGAAGATGTAATGGTTCCAAAATAAGATAATATAAATAAGTAAATACAAGAGCTAGCTTTAGTCAGGAAGTGCTGGAAATCTTACAATAAACTTTGATCCTTTTGGCTTAGGTTGCTTCAGGAGGCTGTGTGTGTTCAACCTTTTCAGGTAGGCTTAACCTCTGAGGTTGATTTGAAGATCATGTGGGATTTCGTTAAACACTGTAAGCATACACAGTAAGAGGAAGTAGTGCAAACCGTCCTATTAAGCATGACTTCAGCAGAACTAAACAGATTGCAACAGCACATGAGACTGGCAACTTCTTGGAAGAACAATGATGCAGATAAAGGGAGTAAATAAAGCTACATCCTGGCTCCAGGACTGGTTCTGCCCAGAGAGTAAATATCTACTTGTTGACAATTCTCCATGTGGAAAAGCAAAAGTATAAGAAAAGTAAGTACTTTTTTACTCTAAATTATTGAAGCTAAGTCTCTGAGATTATTGATAAGGGCAACTCTTAAGTTCTTTTTTTCACTATTGCATTTTTTTTTCCCCCACATATTTTTCCGTGGCCATGAAAGCAGGAAAGATACAAATTCCTACTAGCTCACTGCCTATTATGGTATAATGTCATAGATAGCTACTCCCTCTAATTAAATGGGCTTTTCAAATAGCACTAATGGTCAAGAAGACTTTTTTTCCCCCCATATCAAGAGTCAAAGGCACAGTCAGATTTCATTTTCTGAGGATTCATTTTACATGTACTGAAGCAACAGAACTATTTTTCACATTTTTTTTCCTCCATTCACATGTGCAACCCTTAATGTCTGTCACACAACAATCATCCTAAGAATAGGTCTGTTCCCCTAAGCAAGAAAACTCAAAGACAGCTTACATCTTAGCAAACAGGGAAAAAAAGAGGCTGAAGAGATCCAAGAGAGCAGGCTCAAGGAGTTCAGTCAGTGTGGATCTGCAGAAGAGGAGCCTAGAGGCACAGTCTTGTACTGCCCCCAGTTCTGTGTGCATCTCTTGTTCATTAGAGAGACTCGTAAAAGCCTTTGTTTTCTTGGAAGAATCATCATCTAGGAGCCTAGAAGTGGTGGTCTGTGTAGCAGTATCCCAAAGTGTACTCCTTCCTTATTATGCACACAGCTGGAGAAGTAACATCCATTCCTCCAAATTAAGGCACCAAATATTTGGAAATAGTAACTTTTACAACAGCACAATTCAGAATGTTCTAATTTTATTCAAATCACTTTTTTAACACAAAAAATAGGACATAATAAGCAATTTCAGGAATCTTGAGTGGGACCTATCTCCCAAATCTGCTGATAATGTCACGCTTTTTAGATACTTCGACTTTCTATCACAGCGTGCATCTCAATGTATTGTAAAATACACGTCTCAAATCATGCATTTCCTTCCCTTTTACTTTGTAACACAAAGAATAAAGATTTTAAAATTTAAAAAAAAAAAGCCAAAAAAAGCGTTTTTAAAAAAGGAAGCTAAGGTCCCTCAGATTTATAGGACAGGTCAATACAGACACTTAAGTGAAGGAAGAAAAATATTTGCCAGTGTTGCTGAATTGGTATCTGAAGAGTAATAACCTCTTTATCAGAAAACATATACTGAACACATCCTTATTAAATTATATAATGATGCTCTGAAAATTATTTCAGGGAAGAAACAGTTCACTTTTGAGGGAGATCCTGCTTGGGACCTTTTTGTCTTCACAAGGATGTCGGCTGTGACTGGTTTTGCTGATGTGCTCACTTTTCACTAAGTAACTTGCCTGAGCCAAATAAATCAATTATGTACATCACAGTTATTAAATGGTAGTAAGTTTGAGGAATGTTATCTGAAAAAAAAAGTCTATAGAAACCTTATATGAAAATTTAAATCCTAGAATACCTGATGTTATACTTCCTTTGAAAAAAGGGGTTTGAAGTATAACCCAAATTTACCATTTACCACTCAGACTCTCCAATGATGTGTTTTCTATGAACAGTGAGTATTTTCAAGAATCAATGAGATAGCAAAGTTTATATTAAGACTCCTGAAATACATGGCGTTTTTTGGCCCATATAAAACATGTTTAAAATACTCCCAAGAGCACAGCCCCAAGCCACACACATTACACACCCCTGACTTAGCAGACTACACAGGTCTGTTTACATTTACAAGACCTAGGAGTTATTTTAAGTTAAGCCAACTTACCCTGCGCGACAAAGTCCAGCCATGAACACCATTCTGAGAAAAAATAGTAACTCTTCATTTCTGCTACTGAAATTCCTCTCTGATTCATTATCAGAGAAGAAAAAGCTTCACTCTTCCATTCCCCTGCTCAGAACAGACTGCCCCAAGAAGGTAAGAGTTTTTGTATTACCTGAACTTTGTTCCATAAATGCAACAGGTGGCACAAGATGACTTTACAAATATATTTTCCCCCACTAATGCCATTGTTCTTGTAATTATCTCTTTAATTATAGTGTTCTCCCCTCGTGACCCCGCCCTGAATATTTACAGACTGCTGATACACCCAGTGTCTGATACAGTATATATAAGCATAAGCCCTTAGCCTATTTTTGTTCTTGTTAGGCTTTAACAAGGCAAAGCAAAAGTGTTTTTCATGCAGATATTCACAATGCTATCTGGAACTAGTCATACTGAATTGCATACAGGTACAGTTTATCACCTCTGCTATGGATTCACGCCTAACTCTTTTCTCCATCTTTCTGACTGAAAAAGTGCAAGAGCATTTCAAGCAGGACAGGTCAAAGTATCGAGCACGGAAACCCAAAATCTCAAATGAATCCCTTTTAAACACCTTTATGCAGAGGGGATGTCAAAGGCATGAATGCAGCAAACAGTAAACATAGCCTCACACACCCGGACCTATCTAGTGTGGGACTAATAGTAATCAAGGTTTTGTGGCAGACTTTAACACTGACCAGAAATGTCAGTGTTTGCACAGGCTCCAGGCAGGCTTTGGCTATACTGAAGCCTTCAGGTACTTAAATATTTCTATTTTTGTGTGTTCAGTCTGACATTTCCTGCATCTGCACATTTTGCTAGCCTGTCCATAAGCTAACTCCCTCTCCTGTTACAAGAAAGACCAACATCCAACAGTAATACTCATACAGCTTCAGGAAAATATGTACCACATCTGCATCCCCTTAGCTGACACAGATGATGAAGTACCCTTTCTCTAGACTCTTCTTCACTCTCGGTGGTGGATTATTCAGGTTATGGATTAACCAAGCTCTGTCTGACTCACTATGAAAACCTATTAGTATCAGACACCCACACTACAGCGCTGCTCACTGTACCTTTTCGCAGAATTCCTTTGGATTGGAAGGATCCTGTGACAGTCTCCTCAGCCACCCATTCATCACACTCCTAGAACTACAAGCGAAAGCAAACTGCCCTAGAGCTTCAGGCATCTTTGTCAGAAAACCAACCTGAATCCAGAGTGAAAAGATGCAGACTACAGGATGCCTCCAAAGATACTCCCCATCCATACCATGCACAGACTGAAGACAGATGTCTCTGGCATCTCCACTTGCCAGACTTGTTCTACAGCTCTCGGTTCAAGCTGACCTACTGTTCCCATTTGCTTAGAGAAAACGAGAAGAGGGAGAATCTCAAAGCAAGGTCTGTGAGCACTGTGCTGGGATGTCCATCACAAAGCCCACATCACATTAGCACCTTGGAAAATCTCCCCTGCTGATGGGAGACAGGTGTCCCCGGAGAAGACTTCTCAGAGCCACAGCCTCCCAGGGCTGAAATCCTCCACAAACCCCCACGGCTGTCCCACCTGCTTGCAGTCAGAGATGAAGAAACACACCAAAGATACAGAGGGAGGGATGGATTCAGAAAACATGGTGCTGTCTCCCAGCACTCACTGTACCAGCCTGGGCCCTGCCTGTCCAGGCAGGAGGGGCCACATGGCACCTGGTCCCAAACGTTCCAAAGAGCAAGTGTTGCCAGAGCCAGGGCTCAACCAGGGTGAGCAGATAAAGGCAACACAGCCTGCCCTGAGTAAAAGACACCTGCAGAGAAGAGCACAACGAAGATTAGGCCAAGGAGGACAGATCCAACGGTCAACAAGCTGTAAGTAAATAAAGTCTGCTTTGTTAAAATGAAAATAAAACAGATTTGATGGATTTGATGAAGTATGATGACTCTGGAAGCCAGCCCAGCTTCCCTTATTAAGGTAAATAAGGTAATGCAAAATCAATATATGAACTAGGACATTTATTGTTCAGTTAAAGGTTTCTATATTCTATATTAAATATTTTAACATGCAGGGAAAGGATGAAGTACAGCAAAGCAAACATGCTCTCAGCAATTTCCAGAGATGCTAATGAAGAGAGAACAAAGCTTTGTGAGACTTGGGACAACAGGATAGAGCAGCTCAACTTTGTCAAAAGGAGAAGGGAGGTGCATACATCATGGGATTTATAGAGTCCCATGAACATTTACTTTGGAAACACATTCTGCCAAAATTGTGACTTCACCCAGCATAGCTACAGGACAGAAACGTTCCCAGGCTGGAACACCTCTCCCCTTCCACATCTAAAACCTTGATCCACCTTCTGTGTAACATTTGTCTGCAAGTACCACTGAAAGCTGAGGTTTGCTACCAGGAAGGAGGGAAAACGTGAATCAGTCCAAAAGGCCATAAACCAGCTTCGACCAAAACAATGGAGTAATTCTTACTGGATATACAAGTTTAACATTAAAAGCCTATAATTACTTTCCTACTGTCAACATAAAATGGGTAACAGGAAGGAAAGGAAACAGAATTTTTGCATACTTGAAGACTTCAAACAGAAAAGGCTGCCACATGATCAAAAAGAGTTTTGGAATAATAATAAAGATGGGTGGGAGACAGAACAGACAGCTTCCTACAGAAACATACTATTTTCTGACTATACACACACCTCTAAATAGTGAAAGGAAGATGTAAGACATGATTGCATATCATTACAAGACTTATATTAAGGATCTTTGCCTAAAGGAAATTAGGCAAAAATTAGGAATAATATCTGTTAGAATACATTCAATATATTAAATTTGTGGTTTTCTCCTGTGAAGTCAATTGCCTATACTTTGGATTTGCTCCAATCCATTAAGGAATGGCCAGCGAGTGCTTGAAACTCATAAAAAAATAAATATCATAAAATATTTGGTAAAAGTAGTGGCTTTCAAGGCTACACTATGGACTTGATTGCAGTGTGAATGCTACCAAGGGATAGTTGAATCCTACATGAAAGTAAGACCAAAATTTGAGGAGACCTTATTTTGTTTTGCTTTACAAGGTGACATTCCATATGGTTAAAATGCTACTAAATTTTTCCTGATTTTTCTTTACTGTTATTAACAGCAATTTACATCAATACTTTTTCTAGTTTCAGCTGAATAGAATTAATTGTTAGATTTTGATAATTTACTAGTAAGCACTCCTAAAAGTACCAAATCTTGGCCTCACAAATACCCAGAACTGGTAAGTCAGGAAAGGTGAAATCTTTACATTTCAGAAGTTATATTTTAAAAGTGTATTAAAAAACCCTTATTATTTTAATTCCAAACACAATAGTTGACAAAAGACTCAGTGAGCATAGTACAAATGAAGGGGTAAGAAAATCAAATCACCAGAGAGGCATTTTTCTTTTCTGAGAGTAAATGTCAACATCAAGAAAGGGTTACTGAAAAGCCTTGAAAACTAAAAAAGGTAGTTCAGTTTACGTTGATGTAGATTTCCAAATTAATTTTAAAAGAAACAAAAAAGTCCCTTTTCTTTTTTTTAAAGATCATAATAGGTCACTGTGCATAAAATAAACCAATGAAGTTTTAATGAATTATTGAAAAATCTACTTCAGCTTATCTTCAGCTTAGCCAGCCAGGGTTAACTTATTTCAGAAAAAAAGAAAAAAACCAAAATGTAGCTTTACTAAACACAAAGATTATATAATTATCATTTGCACTAACACATACTATATGAAATGGTTTCTGAGACTAAGTGGTGGCAAGTCCTAAATTCAGTACATTACAGATGTGATCAGAGGCTCCTTGATTTTTTGAGCACAGTTTTAAGTATTTTCTTCTGCGTAAATAGGTTTACTTTTCAGGAGAGGAATACTCAAGCAATGTTCCTCTAGAATATAAAAGAAGGGCTGATGTAAAGCTTTCAAATCTATGTTAGATGCAGTCACACACTTGGAAATGCAAGAAAAAACAAGGTATAATGTTTTTCTCCAGTAGGTACTGGTGACATAGAGTAATTACTATCATGAGTAATACCTCATATTGCTAAAGATTTGTATTTTTAACTGTAACAGTTGCAGGAACCCTCTATGAGTACACTTGCAGAAAAAACCTGCTTTTCCTGCAAGAATCATCAGTTGAAAAAAATCAGTAACATAAATCCTAGGCTGCTTACTGCTCATATTCAACTCACATGCTGCTCCAGTTTAGTTGCAACATTCTGTGTACACACACATCACACTATAGGATCACGTACACATTCACCTCACCAGAGCATATTTGATGTGGATTATTTCTTGAGTGCCTTCTGCCATGAGGGATTTGGAAGAATCTTTGTAGAATCCTAAAAGGACTTTCATGTCCTTCTCTTAAAAGGCGGCGTTGAGACATGGGTGTATCTTCACCAAACTATTCAGCAAAGAAAATAAAAGAACTCCTCTTTAGAATTACTTTCTTTTAACACACTGAAAAATACTCTGATTTTCTTTTTAAATGTCAATGGAGTGTGAAATGTCTTTGTTGGAAGATCTCAAAAATTATGAAAAAAGCCTCAGATTGAAAGTCCTGGAAGAGTGTGCAGTTATTTGTATTGCATATGCTTTTCTTCAGGAACCAGTACCTAGTTCCACTACAAAGGAAAAAGAAAGTTTGGTTGCAGTTAATGCACTGAAAATACCAAGATGTTTTCTGCATGAAGCTACAACACCCTCTCAGCTCCTAGCATGCTGCATTACAGCAGACAGGACATCTTGCCACAGCTTCAGTCTCCTTTCAGTGTGATCAGTATGAATAAAGAAGTCACAGCTCCTCACACAAGCAGGTCAGACTAGCAAGTGACATCTTGAGAAAATAAAAAAAGGTGCAAAACTGTCTGTTTTTTAGTGTTTTATCCAAAATAACTACATTCAAGCTAACAGCCCTGCGCTGTTTAGGATGAAGGAAAGCCCCCACAAAACATCCAGGTTGTCAATGCACTCCAGCCGCACAGGGGGATCCAGCTCCAGTGCTCATCCCAAGCAGCTGGTACAATCACCTCCTTCTTCTCGTCCTTCTCCTTAACGTGAGGGATGTTCAGCCACTGCAAAGAAACTTGCGAGGTTTCTCCTGAAGAAAGGCAAGTTGAACGTCCTGCTTTTAACTTTACAGTCTTGCTTGTAAGTTCACGGCTCCGCACTCCAAAGCCAGAAATCTCACGCTGACACTTGCTGCATTTCCTACTTTGTCTCAAGCACCCGGTATCCTTCAGGGACAAGTGCTATGCTCATGCCAGCAAATGAAAAGAAAATACCATCGTGAATACAATGCTGTCAATTAGAAACTCCTCCTCAGTTCATCTGCCCAAAGTCAGACTCCCATCATCAATACAACTCCTCTTCCTCCCCCTGTATTTGCACAGAGGACTGAGCCCTTCAAAGGCAGAGCCCGTTTCCAGAATATGTGATCAGAGAGGTCTTATGAGAAAAACCTGGGTCTTCCTGGGAGTTAACAAACAGCTAATAGGAAGGAAGGGAGGGGAAATGAATCCCAGGCTTTCTTAAAACATATCAGGAAACCCTACACTGTCTGCTCCCCCTGTCTCTTCCAGTGCAGGAGAGAGGAAATTGATAATGCTGCTTTACTTGGCAGTCAAGATTTTCCTCTCAATTCTGTTTAACTATGTCCTGTATGGCCACAGATCTGCCAGGACCCAAATATATACCATTATGCACATCACCCTGAAAAAGCATTTTAAAATATGATGTATCATCTATTACTCTGAAAGCAAATTCAAAGAGACAAACGTTAATTAAGTCACATTGAAGTAAATATTAAATACGTTATTACAAAATATTAGTTTGCATACACTGTGTTAACAGAGGAGAGTTGTTACAGTCCTGGCTGGAAGAGGTTCAACTTTTGTCATGAAATCATGGACAAATGTGACAATCTTGAAATGTGACAACCAAGAAGAATATTTTAAAAAAAATTAAGAACAGATGAGTTTCATGCAAATATCACTTGTTTTGCAAATTCATTATATCAAGCAGATGTACCACTACTGCATACTGCAGCTGTGTTACATGTCCTGGATCAAAGGCTTTTCAAGCTTATTTAAGTACCCAGAAGTTCACAGGAAGGAAGGAGGGGAACAGCCTGGTGGAAGGAAGGAGGGGAACACCATGATACACACTGCCAGCATAATGTACACTCAGGGTTCAACCAAAAGAGGAACTGAGGTAAGACACAGCATCCATATTAGGCAAAATTCTGCATTTTCTTGTGCTGCTTGTCACTGGGGGCACAGAGCAGCGGTTCTGGCCAGATAAAGGGTAACAACAGCATCGGCAGAGACAACACTGCAACGTGTTCCTTGCTGAGATTCCCAGCAGAGGCACCAAATGTGACTGGGGATGACTGTGGCCATTTGTCAGCCAGCAGGGCTTTCCTCCTACCTGGCAGGATAGGGGCTTGTTTGGGGCTTTTGGGGCACATCGGCCTCATGACCTAAGGACCTGTTCTGACAAATCAAGTGGGATGAGGATGAAACTACACATCTTCTTTCAGCAGCCAAGCCTCACTAGAAAAGGAGGCAGAGAGGATAAGAGAAAACAGCCTCAGGCTGCACCAGAGAGGTTTAGATTGAATACTAGAAAATATTTCTTCATAAAAACATTTGGCAGGCCCTGCCTGGATCAGGCTGCTCAGGGAAGTAGTTTAGTCACCATCTCTGGAGGTATTTAAAAAGACATATATATGTGGCACTTAGGGACACGGTTTAGTTGTGGACCTGCCAGTGTTGGGTTAACAGCTGGACTTGATGATCTTCAAGGTCTTTTCCAACCTAAATGATTTTATGATTCTATGGAAAGTGACTCTTTGTCCCAGTGGTGTTTTGGGTGTGTGTGATGACACCAGCGGCACATGGTGAAAACCTCACCAGCAATTCATGTAGAGGATTATTAGAAGGAAGAAGCATGTTCTCCTTTCTTTCTTTCTTCACATATCAAATACATGCAGAAGATTGATGACTTAAACTGTAACGTTGGTAAGTACACACAATCCTACTGAAATCTAGCCATTAGCTACATCCCTGTCCGCAAACAAGCTTTTAATCTTCTTTCAAGCACTCAAATTTGTGCCTAGAAGCAAAGAAATTAATCACAACAATGGCTATGGTAGTGCACAATCAGAAGGAAACAGATGGTGTAATGCACTGTTTTACAAACAGCAGCAGCCTCTATCTCCAGGAAAATAATCTGAATATTTTCCCTTGCTGCTGGCATTGCTATAACAAAAGCTCCTATTTGAAGGACATCTCTGCTCTGTACAGCAGCATGAAATTACACCAGAGTTTACAGACAGCAATATTCTTTGAGTATTAGTTGGCAGAACCAACTAGACTGCACCTACCTCTCACATCACATAAACAGCAACATTCAGTGGGTAACGCCCCTCCAATTATCTTTAAATGACTGCAGACAGCCTGATGGAATTAACACAATTGTGGCAATGAAATAGGGCTTATTTTTCTCATGCTTCATTTCCAGGTCTGTTTCTGACCACAGGCAGAGTGTTGCACCCTGACAAGAGAAGCAGCCACGCTGACTTACAGCTGTACACTCTGATTCCTCCCTTCCCAGGGACTCACAGAATACTTTAGAACAATAACTTCAAGTTTTCTTGGGAATCATTAAATTAAGATGCCATCACTGTCTTCTCTACCAAATGTTCCTACTGTTTTTTTTGATCTTTCTGTTTGTACAGGGACCTTATCTTTACAGGACATCTCAAATGCCCGACTGTGATTTTCCCTCCACATCCTAACAATTATTTACAGGCCCTTCCTTACATCCTCACATTTGATGTGATGGTGAAAGATTCACATTAAGGAGCATGTATCCCTCCTAACTGTACAGAGCAGGAGACTCTGGCAGCAGAATCATCTAAATTTATTCCATTTTTCCACACTTTTTTGTGTCTCCTGATAAGCCACTGACGCTGGTTCTGCTATTCCTCCTGTTGTAGACCTAATTTTTCGGGAAAAGAGTACATATCGCAGACAAGAAACATGGCAGCTTTCATGCACTTCAAGATCTCACCACACACGCAGCGCACAAGGTTGCAATCTTTGTCTTCCACTCACCCACTCGTTTTCCCTGGAGTTCTGGCAGGTAGGAGAAACTCCAGCACCAGAAGTGCCTTCACATCCCCAGTAACAACCCAGAGGGCTGCAGGACTCATCTCACATGAAGAATATAAAAGACTCTGAAAATGATATGGGGAATTGCATCTACCATACACATACGCAGAGCTCAGAAATTATTGCTTCTTGGATCAGTTTCTAAAAGCAAATATAAGCTAAATGTTGCCGTGTGGATCTTCCAGCATCAGCATGCTCACTAACAGTGGAAATGAAATGAGGGGGAAGAAAAGTGAAAATGTTGTTTAGATTTTTCTCTTTAAATCATGTGTCATCAGTTATGTCCTGCATATTTATTTTGTTGAGAAAAGTCATACAAATGACAGATAAACCAGATTCATGCTACACTGTGGTACAAACTGATTATTTTGCATACATTAAAATGTAGTATACAAGTTAATCTGAAATGTAAGTTGTTTTATAGAGTTGAACACCCACACACCATAACAAGTTAGCACTGATTTTTATTATGCTTAGTCCTGAGCTTTTTTATAACCCTATGTAAGTGTTGAATTATGGCAAGCTGGTTGTGTCAATTTTTAAAATTGAAAACAACTTGTCAAAGATTAATCCGTGCCAGAGGCCAGTCACTAGGCTAAAACATTAAAGAATCAACTAGAGGCTGATTTTAAATGAAAAAGATAATGTAGCTGAGACGTTAAAGACGCAAAGCTTGATTATTTTTACATCCACAAATCCCACAGGGATCTTGTAGAGCAAAAATCGTGAAAAAACTTATCTGAATATCCAAGAAATAAATCATTATTCTAGATTCTTGAAATACAAGAAAAGACTGAATCTTTCTTTTTCAGTGTAGAGGAGATTAATATAATTGGACAAGTGTGCTTATATTTCACTTTCAGACTACTCTAGCAGAACATTCTAGCAAAAAAATCAAAAAGGGGTCCCATCGAGTATTCAGAGAATCTGTCATCTGAAAATATATTTAATAAAACACCATTGCAGCAGAAGCTGGAGTGGGAAGAAATTTCAGAAATAGGTATGAATGAAGATATATCTGGGTGAACCTAAAACCCACTGCAAACAAACTCAGTATCTCATAAAAACACAGAGCTAAATATTCTTAGTATTTTGATGTTGAGTTATTAAGGGCTGGGAGTTTAAGGAATTATTTGGTATCACAAGAAATCTAGACAGAAACCCTGAATTAAGCTACAAGAGCGAGTTACAAGAGTGAATTAGGTTAGTTGTCCAAGCTTAATCCTAACTGCATGTATCTGCTCCGAGACAAACCACGATTGTAATAAGCATCAGATGAATATAAGTAGATCAGGACTGAGATAAATGGACAGCTTGCATTCTATTTATACTTGCACATGATGCTGCTGAGCCACTTCTGCCAATCTTTCTTTACAGCAGAAAGATGTCTGAAAAAAATTAAACTAAAATAAATCCTAAACCTAATATAGAGTGTTTCATAATTTAAATGTACAGTAACAAACAAACAATAAATTGCAATATATAAGATTAGGGTTTCAATATCCTCAAAGTGTTAACACTTAACTGTCAAGATAAAAAGCTCTTAAAGCCTAACATCTGTCCCTCTAATTTAGGTAATCTTATATTGCATGTCTGAATCTCCTGAGGGTTAGCAATAAATGCAACCCATCTCCAAAAGAACAAGTTCCTTCACCATTAGCAATAGAAAATACTCTGAAATCACAGTGGATCAGAGAAATAACTAGAGGAGAATGTTTTTTATGATCTGCCACACAAGGTGAGGCTTAACATCTAACAAGACAGCACTTCCACTCTGTCCTTTAATTTGAGTCCTTTCACTTTTGAAGGCAAACAGCAATCGATTTCAAAACTTCAGACACATTCCAGGAAAGAGCAAGGAAACTGCATGTACCCTGACAAAGACCAGGAGGTCAGAACATGGGGAAAGCCTGACTAGCAACCAGCGCCAATGCAAAGCAACAGGTAAATGACATTGTGATATTGGAGCTAATTATGCAACTGCCACCACCAGTTCAATAATTAAATACTACCAGGTAAAATTACCTGGAAGGTGACAGTAACAGGCTGTGACTGAACAGATCTGTCAGAGGTATGAAGTCTATCTTTTTTTGTCAAAAGTGAAAACACGTGAAGAGGAATCTGCTCACATAGGAAGCTCCTGGAAATTATTTCAGTCCTAAGCTTGATGTGGACCCTGACTTTCACCCAACCAGAGTTCAGCACCTGAACCGTGAGCCCAATGCACGGGAGGGAGGAGACCATGGCAGGTGGGGGCCTGTAGAGAATGGATTTTCACAGCAAGTCAAGGAGAAAGAAACTGATGGGAGACCTTTGGTGCCTGCACACTGTGGAAGCTGCTGATGATAATCAGACAAAACAACTGAGAGCAAAAAGAAGTGCCTTTAAATGGTTTATCAAATACAGTTTTACTGACTATGTCCTATAAAGATACTATTGTTTTGGGCATATCAGCCATTCCTTGCATACACACGCTGAGGCACAATGGTCGTTCCCATCATGTGCCAGCTAATGATCAAACTCAGCGACTCAGCATAAGTAGCTGACTTTATACATTGAGTTACGCTAGTGAAAGCTCTGTTCAAAAATCACCTGCATCTAATATGTGCATATACATGCCTATGCAAACACATGTGAATGCACAGAAATCAATGCAGTCAACAACACCAGCTGACTGATGTTCCAGCAAACAGGTCCAAAATTGACCTCTGTGCAGAATGAGCTGAGGAAGAGAGAACCAAAATTTGACACTGGAAAAACTCTGGCTGGCATTTAGGAATCTTTGATTACGCTTAGAATAGAATTCTAGTTCAAAGCTGTATCTTTTAACAAGTACAGCAGGTACACAGTACTTTCCCACCAGGTTTAGTTCTGGCAGAAGCAAGCAGAGAAGGGGTTTGAATGCATTTACACTCTAGACAGACACTGCTGCTTTCCCCAACCGGATTTGCCGCATTTGAGATTAGCAAACAGCTCACTAATGAAATCTGCGCTTCCATTCTTTCTCAGGAGACAGAGCACCTGGGAACATGTTTCTCAAGAGGGGCTGATTTTTCTAAGGACCAAGAAAATTCAAACCCCATGATTTTCAGAAGGTCATTTCCTGCAGATGATACCTTTGACAACTATGAAATACGAAACATTGTATAGACCGCTGCTGGATCAATGCATCCAAACAGCTCCCAGCAAGGGTGAGCCCTGGCTAGAGCTTCAGATATTGTCAATAATCTAATGTGTACAGAAGGAGATCACTGCTGAGCACCTACATAAACTGAGGATGCTGTCTTGCAGTGCTGCCACAGGCCAGGAGCACCCTTCCAGCTCTCAGTCTCTGCTTCCCTAAACTTTCTTCCTCTGAAAAATTTTCTCAGTTGCCATGTGCTTTGGACCCAAGGGATTCAGTGCTTAGTTCTCACATCTTCTCTTATCAGACTTCAATTCTTCTACACTTTTCACAATCCCTTCTTAGTTTCTTCATGAATGGGCTATTAATAAAACGAGAGTTTTCAGTTGAGTGGCTGCTTTGAAATTCTTCTGCATGCACTGTTACAACCAATTACAAATGTATATGGCAGTAATCCCCTCAGCACAGAAGTAGTGCTATTAATACTTTACAAAGCTTGTATGCAGCTGTAAGTAATACCTTTATCAAAAATGCTGCACAAATCTCTAGGCAGTAAGAACTTCACACAAGTTTTCTCAGGTTACTGTTAGGATGCAGCACAGCAGGTTGTGCACTGCAGTCTTCTGAAATAGTTAAAGAGATAAATCAAGTGTTTGGAGAAGGAATGAGATTTTCGTAACATTAATGAACATTCATTAACTGAGGATTTTTATGATGCTCATGTCAGCCTCTAGCAAAATAGTACTTTTCCTGTGTACAGATAAGAATGCTTAATTGAACTGGGATGAAGGGATTTCTGGTGGGATGTTCAACAGTTTCCTAGACAGTCAAAGTTTTAGTTTGGTCTGAGTTAGTCTCATTCTGCTTATCAGCTACTCAGTTTTAATAGACATATTTTATTTACACAGTCATAATTAAAGACATGCAAGCAAATATATTTAAATACAGTGAGCGAGAGACCATGGGTCTTTATGCCATCTGGAACTGCAAAGAACTACAAGTCCATGCTTCAGATGAGTAGTGAAAAGTTCCTTGAGAATTAAGAATCAACAATTTCCTTCTGAAAACCTAAAATAAATGCTGCAGGATATGCAGTTACTGTAACTATAACCTTTAAAATTACTAAGAAAATCATTCCATCTATAGCATCCTAACAACAAACACCAACACTGAATACAGGCACAACCACATGGGCACTTTGTTTGACCTGACTCCACACTGCTGCCAAAAGGAGGATTCCTGCGCCCAGCGACTTCTTGCTTCCTTTGTGTGGGCATTTGCATTTGTGCAGCCTAACAGTGAATTATGCATGGATACATTCCAGGTAGGACAAGCAGAGCAGAGACATGTGATGTGGTCCCTGGCTGAAGAAGCCAAATATGATGGTACACAAAGGGGCATGTGGAAAGCTGCTGAAATTTTAAGTAGCTATTGATTTCCAGGTTGGGTGTATTATTTAATGAGTATTTCCCAAAATAGTACTGCAAAACGTGCTTGTGTTTGGATTCTTCAGCTGAGGTGTTCACATGATTTCATAAAATAGCACTATTTCATAAATAAAATAAAATGGCACTAATAGCATAAATAATGACTATTTATGGCTGTACACTTAAAACCCAAATAAAGGCACAATGGGTAAATACATCAGAGTTACAATTGCCAAACAAATTATTACATCAAAATGTGTTGAAAGACACTGAAGATTTTGTGAATAAAATATACGAAGTAGAAATAGGCAGTGATGAAATCATGGCTCCTCTTGACATAGTCATACAACATGGAAACACTGGGGGCAACAACATTGTTAGTATGTAAACTACTGAGGAAGAAAAAGCCAAGACATTACCAAAAAATCACAGGTTATACCTCAGCACATTCTCTGATGTGACTAAAGCCTGCAAAGGGCACAGAGTGTGGGTCCCCATAGCTGTAGAGCCATAAAACCAACAGTTAATGCCAGCTAATAGTCCCTTTCTCCCTCCCAAATTTTGGTCTCCTTTGTTACATTTGGATTCACAGATTAATTTTTTCCAGACATTCTAAATGCTGTCAGTAAAGACAGTATTGTGACAGAAGTTTTTATGTGTTCCTTTTTTATACAGAGGAAATGTTACACAGGCATGCTCTTCTGTCCATTAAGGATGTGTTTCTGAAAAGTCTTATCACTAAAAAGGTTATCTCATTGCTTCAGTCTTCATCACCAAACTGACTTCATGAACCCCAGCTTGTTTGAGGAAGATGATGATGACACTGAAGATGGAGCTATTGAGGAAGAGGGGCACAAGTGCTCCCACTAAAATACTGATACTGAGGACTTGGTCTCAGGGATGCAGCAGCCGGGATCTTTAAGGAGGGTGATCTGCTCCAGAAAGCTGGCATCTCTTCCAGGTGACAATTACTCCATCCACCATGTCATATATATTGTCCCTGTGCATTTAAACTGTATGTAATACATTTAAAATGTATTTTAGTCCCTGCACACATCCCCACAGAAATAGTGTTTTGCTTCCCAAACAACATCCAGCACTGGGCGGCTGACAGCAGTTAGCAGAGCAGAATATTCAAGAATCAGTAGTGGCATGCTAAACCCAAGGACAGGATCATGTAGGGAACTGGTCCTTTCCCTGTGCAATCCAACACCAATCAGGGACTTGGTCATAGGAGGAATCTTCGATCAGATTTGTGATGTGTAGGCCATCAGCACCAGGCACCTCTATTAGCTACGTACAGGCCTGCGTGAGATATTTTTTATCTTGTATCTGGAAAGCATCATGCAAACTGATTTTCTCCTTCAGAATGTACAGGATTCCCAGATACATCCCAGGAGTGAGAAGCAGGTAAGAAAACAAAACAAAAAAAGCACAGATACTGCAGTTCATGTTAAATATATACAACACTCAAGTATTTCAGAACTCCCCAGCTGCTCTCGAATCAAAATAAATTCAGATCAAAACCAAAGTAGTATCAGAGAAAAGGCTGTTACTGAGTGCAGAAATTTTACAGAATATAGGTTTAACTTTCGTTTATAAAGCTCTTTATTAAACCACAAATTATGCTCTGCTCTGCTTTGCAGCTACATGTCTGGACTTTGCTGCTGTTCTGGATACTAATAATATCCCACCACATTTCCCTACGTGCAATCATTTAATTCTCTTTAAACATTTAAAACAATCTGTGACAACTACTACAATATATACTGTATGAATACGGCAAAACAAAAAGACCCACAGTAAACAACCAGAAGAAACAACAGGCTACTATGAAAATTGACAGAAACAAATTATTTTAAGTTGCAAGACCTAGAAGCCTTCATAAAGTCACCATGTCTTGATCTATTAAAGAACCATTCAGAGCAAACTGCAGACTCTTCTGCTTGCCAAAATGACACTGGAGCACTTGTCCACCTTGCTGCAAAAGTTTTAACCTGCAAGAAAACTTCTAACACTGCAGAATATCACCAAAATCCACCAGCCAGCCAGGCAACAGGTCTGATGTGCCCTGTGTATGTACCCATGGACACAGGAGACTCCTGAAGGCCTCCATCCTGGATCATCTCCACTGCTGGAGGCACTCAAGACTCAACCAAGCATGTCTCTAATAAGTAGATTGGCTTTGAGCAGGTGGTTGGACTAGATGATACTCACAGAAGCCTTTTCCAATCTAAATTATTCTATAATCATCTTGTCCATTTAGCTCCCTCGCTGCTACCCAGTTGTGTTCACTGCTTTGATTCCCACAGAGGAAAGGGAACCATTTTCTGCGCTTAATCTATGTCGGTTGTTTCAATTTCCCAGTGAATTAATAATTTAGCAAAATTTTATCTTCCTCATTTCAGAGTTATGTAAAGAGGCCAAGTGGGAAAGTAAAACATTAAATTATTTACAAGCTGTACACGCATGCAGATAAATGGTGCATCATATATTTAACAGTTGTTAGAAAGTACAAAAGAAATGGGCACAACAGTCAAAGTCCTTTGTCTAAGGAGAGAAAAGTAATCTTCAAGTTTGTGTTAATTTTTTCAGGCATAAAAAAAGGGATAAAGCAAATGTATTTAAAGTAGATCCAAAGTTTGTAAAAACTTGAGGGCTATCATATTAAGCAGTTTCTGTCTGCAAATGAAGGAATGAGGCTCCATTGCCCTGCTGACAAAATTCTTCACAAAAGGCCATTAAAACCCTGTTCTGTGTTTTAGAAAGATGGCATTGAATAAATCACAAGTGTGCAGAACTGTCAAGTGTTGGCAGGTGATTAGATTATCACAGACTGGGAGAATAAACGACAAATTCAGTTGTAATGGGTGGACAGTGCTATAACACAACAAAAATATCCTAAATCCTCAAGTGTCCAAATACCAACCGTACTCAGTTTGCCCGAATAAAAGATTACAACTTCTTATTTTGGTGCTCAAGAAATAAAGAACTAATATTAAACTGCTGAATTTTTATACAACTCCAAATAACCTCTACACATGATGAAGACAAGGCCAGCAAACATAATTCCTCATAATTCAACCTTTTTTAATGCATTTACTGCCTTATACATGCAGCTGAACAACTTCCTTCAAATAAAACTTAACCAGAAATAGGTTTGAAAAATGCAAATAGTTTTGAAGTACCATGCTCTGAGTATTTTCTATAAAGGAACTGTAAAACAGAATGCCACCACACTTCCCGCCCGTCCCACCGTAACTTCACATTCTTTTTGAAAACTGATTAAAAATATATTTCTTTCTTAATGTGCATATATTTTACACAAAGACCTTCTGTTAAAATTCATCTGGCTATCTGAACCCCCCCTTCCCCCAAATGCACACAGAGAGACATAGTCATTAAAGGATTGGCAGAACAAGATCTCCTTTCTTTTCTGAAGGGGGCCCTACCAACAAAGACCCTCCGAAAGTAGTCTTCATTGTTAGGTGCTGGGTGATGCAATCTTCTACGGCACTGAAGATCTGGGATCTACTTCCTCCGTGTCCCAACAAGCAGGCACATCTCTTATCCACACTGTATTAGCCTTCTTCCATCCTGTGTTTCTGACAAACCGTTCTGACACGTCACTGACTTTGAGCTCAGCAGGATCCCCTCGGAGCACCTACAAGCAGCTCCAGCACAGCCAGGTAATCTTCTGTTTTCTGTAGGGTGCTCAGCACATAAGCTCTGCTGCAATGACAGCACGTGAAGGGGTTAAAGCACCTGCGGCCGTGGGGCTTGCCACGGCTCCCCAGAAACACTCCGTCTGGTCTGGAGCCCACTCCTTTCCCTGATGCAAGCCCCTGCCTCCTCTCACTGGTAGAAAACCCACCGTGTGTGGGAGGTAGAAGGATCCCGTGCAGAGAGCACGGCGCTGCTGGCACAGGGTGGACACCAGCCCACAGCCTGGGGAAGGCTGGGCCGGGAGACGGCAGCAAAATGGGAACGGAGGCTGGCCAGAGTCAGCTCGTAGTGAGAGGAGACACTACAAGCAGGCCTGTGGAAGGAAAAGAACTTGGTACTGGGGAGGGAGAGCTGGGGACTGACAAGGAGTGAGGGCAGAGGAGATACACTGGGAGGGGAGGTGTGGTGTGAGCTGGGTGCGGCAGATGGACCTCAGGCAGGAGACCTGAGGAGGGACCTGCTCAGGACAGCAGGAGTGGGAGCAGAGGCCAGGGTGAGAGTTAACCTCTCACGGCTCTGAGCAGAGCAGAAAGCACCTCTGCCATGCAAAGGAAACTGCTCCTGGCTTTGCCAGAATGCCCCTGTGCTTCCTGCTCAGTGCTGGGGGCTGATCCTTCACTTGGAGCAGCTGCTTTGCTGTAGCATCTCAAGAAAACAGGCGAGGAGGACTTGGGATCATCCCGTTCATGCTGCATCGATACAGAAATGCTCCCTAGCATGCAGGCAGGGACAAGGGGGAGAGCCAGGAGTGCACGTGTGCAAACAAGACATCATAATAAGGAATAACATCATAACATCATAATAAGGAATAACATAATTATAGTTTATTTTGACAAGTTTTGATGGTTTATGGGGTGCAATTTTTAATAAAGTATAAAGCACAATGCCTTGAGTGAGAGACCTACTCTTTCATGATCTTAGAGATCAGCAGAGTAAAAAACACAAGGACTCAAAGGAGCAAACACTAGGCAGTCATACAAACCTAGATGTACCTCGTTTCCTTTTCAGAATAAATCTCATGCCTCAATTCCATGATTTAAAGCACTTTTCTCACTGAAAGAAGCAATTTAAGAGCTTGAATATATTCTCAAACTGCAACACAAGAACTGATAGCAGACACAACGTATAAAAATATGAATCTCTCATATTAACTTTGCAAGTATTATAAATTAATAATAAGTTAACCAGTAAATGACAAAAATGTTCTCAGATAACATTTACAATTAATTATGTAGCACTGAAAAATTAAGTTTATTATGAATATAGACTTCGAAATGAATAGACAAGCATCTTATATTTCATATCAAGGCTAGAAAAACAGCAAATAGCTGCCACAACATCGTTTTTTTCTTGGACAAATGGCAGATCTTAACAATATTTGTAGCTCTCAACAGATGGTTTGGAAAAAATAAATAAAAGTATAATTAAGAAAAAATACTTCTAGCTCTTCTTATCATTGCAGTGGATTGCTTACACGTGCTTGAAAGTTTTTATTAATATAATGTACATTTTGTCCCTAGTTTAAGCAAACTATTTTCTCTGATTTTGGACTCAGCTAGGGCAAATCTGTAAATTGATAAACTGAACCACAGAAAGAAAGAAAATGAAAGTCACAATAAAATGTCACTTTTTAGACTCAATGTGCACACTCAGCTTTCAGCCTTGTGTCTTCCCAGATCACCATCCCACTTGTTTCTTTAGACACAGTGCAAGATGAAAATACAAAGGGCAACAGAGTCTAAGTCAGTCGCTGGTTGCACATCTATCCTATTTACTCACAAGGGGAGCTAAAAATGTGGTACTTGAAGAAATTCTAGTATTGGTTTATACATACTGGAATCTGAATTTCCCTGTAATTTCTAACTACAGTTTTGCTCTTCAAAGTAAAATATTACTTAAAGCATCATGTATTTGTTTAAGAGGTGTGAAAAAATGAAGAGTTTGGATAAGTGGTACCATAAGAAATGTAGCTATTTCTACCTTTCACAGCAATGAAATAAAATCTTGTGTGAAAACAAACTGTGTGCAGATATCACACCTCGAAATACAGCAGTCCTTAGTTACAGGCAGGGGAGAGAATGAACAGAAATGTCACATGTCTCTATTTCACACAACATGGAAGACCAGGAGCCTGATACTACACCTACCGATATGAACTCCAGGATAATGGAGAGCTCAAAATTCAATTAAATCTTGACAGAAGCATGCATCAAGAAGTGAAAAGACTCAGTCAAGAAACTGGGCTTAATGAGCAGATCTCTGCAGAGATCCAGTACCCGAAGTATGGTAACAAAGAGATCAAGCAGCTCCTCTCTGCTTTGCCAGTCAGCAGAACAACAGCTATAACCTCCAATACACGTGCAGCAAACCAAGACAGTAAACTTCCAAAGAGATGATTGTACTTGATTCAGTTATGCAGGAAACACAAATTACAGGAGATTGTCACAGGAGTTTCACCATTTCTCCTCTTGACTAACTGCAGATCACCAGTGAAGGAACAGTCATACCCCATCCCTGTTCCTCCAGTGCCATGGCCACGTGTTCTCACTCTTACCCTGGTATCAGCTCAAATATCTTCAGGATGAGTCAGGGCAGGCTACAGATATGACAGTGAGCATACTTCTCTCTCTCCCCACAAAAAAAGCAAATTTCTGTTTAATCAACCACCAGTTTAATGGTTCAAACTACTGCAAGGTACCCATCTCTCACCTGATACAAGAGAAATCACGGGAAGCCAAAGGCAAGGGAGAGAAAAAAGTAGATGTGCTTGGAAAAGTGGTTTGAGATCAACCATTTTGAAAAAGCTTAAAAAAATCAAAAACTTTATTAGAAATTGTTGCTGTTGGGTTTTTTGTTTGTTTGGGTTTTTTTAAATGGTCTCATTTATTAGGCAGCAGCAACACGGTTTATTAATAGCAGTCAAACTGCTGCTTGACATTAGAAACTTGTTCGTGGAAACTGCAGTTCTGTTGGCTGAACATCTAACAGCTGCCAGAACCTAATAAGCTCACCAACTGTTGACTCTACACCACACAAACCCACAACTCTCCATCAAGTATGGTGAATTATGATATTCTACGCCATTTTTTGAGCAATTTTTCAAAAACTAGGGGAGGAAAAAAAAGCGCCAAAGATGGAAACTAAAATATTGGTGCAAAAATGCCATTTCATGTCTTAACTGTTCGTAACATAACTTTGGTTGCTTGCTGACAGAAGCAGCTGAGGTGAAGAACAAGACCAGGTAGCAGATATCCCCGGATATCCAAGTTTACACAGAGTCATCACTGCCCAGACACCTCCCAGGCTGCCTCCGGATGAGACAGGTGTTCCTGTTTCCCTGAGCTCCCACCCTTGCCGTGCCCTGACTTTATCAGGGGAGGAGGTGCACAGGTGCCAGGCTCTGCCTTGCCCTGCTCCCTCCCATCCCGCCTCACCTCTAGGAAAGGAAACCCAGCTGACTGAGCTGGGCAGGAGCCACAGCTGGACTCTCACCTCTGCAAGCAAGAGGACCAGACCTACCAAGAGATACCATGGGGCACTCACCCCTTGTTCTCCCAAACAAGAAAAACTGCTTGAAGCCCACTGGCACCACTGTGCAGTGATGTGCCTGACCTTATTTCTGCTGGGAATGTTCCTCCCTCCCTCCCTCATCAATTCCACCACACTTGTCTGATGTTTCCTTTTCTGCTGTGTCAAATACAGATAACAAGTCACTCGAGGCAGGGATCTGTCAAGAGCAGTATAGCTCATCATCAAAGGGTTTGGCAGGCTGTACAAAAAAATGGAGCAGAGCAAACGACCAGCCTTTAAAACAAACAAAATTTCAGTTATTTATAGCTTAATAACTTACTAATTCATCGCTTAATGTGTTATTAGCAACACACTTTAAAAACCAGGCTTTGACCCTCAAAACTCCTTTCTAAAGGCACAAATAGTTAAACTAAGTTCTTCCCTCTGCAATTACCAATGCACTGGTAATTTTCAAAGTTTGAGGAGTCCAGCATTAATGATCAAACCTAACACTTTTAATAACTTTTTCCTGAGTACTTTTCAACTCCAGTAAACTGTAGCCAGAGCAGCTGCTTATGAAGCACTCTCCACGGGATGAAGGGGCCCTGAGGGACAGGGGAGCCCTTGCAGTCCCGGACAGGCTGTAGGGCAGGGTTAGCAGAGAAACAAGGTCTGAAATCCTCAGCACAGCACCCACCATGGCCCTGCTCCCTGCACAGGAGAGCAGCACACAGGTGGCAAGGATTGTGAGACCCCCACAGAGCCCAATGAGCTAAAATACCCCCCTGTAAGGCTAACCCACAGCTGATCTGCTGCCAGGAGCAGGAAGCAGAGAAAAGGGATAGGAAAAGAGATGAGACTGGATGTACACGTCTTGCTTCCTTTTTTTTCCCATGAGTATCTTCAAAATTGAATACTATAAACTACATTTGTTGCTATTTAATGACACAGGTCTAGTTCCCTGTACCAGCCACGCATCACATGTCCCACATGTCAGGGAAACTTGCAGACTGGTTGCCAAACCAGCAAGACTGCTGGTCCAGGGTGGTGGTGATACCGAGGGAGTGGGAAAGCTCCTCTATCCCGTGACACTGCCTGCTCCTGCTTTCCTTCTCAGGCAAGGTGCACACCAAAGAGCCACCAGCCACGCTGCAGCTTAGGGAATGTCCACGTGCAGAAAGTCAGGAGCTACTTGATGGGAAAGGATGGGAGAGGAACTCCTGAGGGAATGTGGGGGAACAGGAGGGGCTTCCCCGTAATCCAAGTGCCAAACGGTAACACCCACATCCCTTCCTGCCTTGGCAGTCGCACATCAGGACTGTCTCAAATACCTGTATTTCCCTTCAAACTACTCTTGGACCTCTCTAAAATCTCACCCTCCTTTGGGGATATTTAAATCCCACCTCTTCCCACCAGCTCCAGTAAGAGTTTCCTGCAGCATCATATGAATGTCAGGGAGTCTTTAATGAATTCAGCCCCAGACAATTATCCTACAATAATCATTGTGGGGTGTTTAAAAAGAGTATTGAATAAAGCCTGGAGTAATTGTTCTGTTTCCATGTTTTAAAACGCATGTGGTAGGATGCTGCAAAGTTTCTTCCTGATTTTCTGAAAGCTGAGTGGGAACTGTTAGTACTACTTTAGCTGCTAAGCACACCTCACAAAATTAGCAATGTAGTAATTAATGCGTACCTTTATTCTCCTTAAACCAACTTATGGCAGCTCTCTGTGCCACCCGGACCTTTTTAATTCCGTTAGATCTTCAAAAATGTAAACAATTGCTTTGAAAAACACCTCCCACTGCCACACTGAAAAAACTCATCTTCTGTCTTCATACAACAAAGAGAGAAGCTCTTTCTATTAATATCCCTCTCCCGCTCCAGGCTTTGTGATCTCAAAGCAATTCAGGTATGCAATTTTCATAGGAATTGACTTTGAAACGATGATGGCACTGAAGTCAGACACAGATTGCAATGTCCTTGAAAGACAAGTAAAGCATGAGCTGGGAGTAAGAAACACTGAAGATACTCAGCAGAAGGAAATTAAGAAAGTATGGAATTAGAAAGCTAAAAATGCTGTGTGTTGGTTTGTACTTTTTTCTTACCTTTACTTCACAAGTGATTTATCTGATGTAGAAAGGTCTTTTTTTTTTTTTTCCCTGTCAGCTGTTGGTAACATTTTGAAAACTATTAACAACTTTGATGACTTCCTTTTGATCCCTCCAGTGCACTCAGATGCTCCTTGCCTCTCTCTACCTTCAAGTCTCTGGTATCAGAATGCCAATGTACATCCCACAGGTCACTTGCAGCCTCAGCAGCTGTTACACAGAACCCAGAAATGGAATTTTTGTCTGTGGCTGCCTTCAATAAAACCACCTGTGCCAGGATCACAGTAAATATCTGGGTCCTGAGCAGACTGGAGCTATCTCATAATTAGAGCCTGGCATCTACTCAAGCATGAATTAAGGAATGATGATGAATTTTCATCACTCCTGTGATTCTGTGAATGTAGGTCATATTCCATCACAACTATTGAACATAAAGCTATTGTTTTTCAGACAGTGTATTATGGGGACCTGGCTTCATGTCCTACTAAGTGCCCATCTATGAGCAAAACATCCAGAGAATCTTTTCTCATCACTTCGTTTCTGCCAGCTTTTGGTCTTCATCCAGGCTGCATAACCAAACATACCTGTTTTGCTTCCTTAGCCCATCTCTCCCCTTCTCCCATTGTCAACAGTCCTCAAAGGAAGTTGGAAAAGTTTCTTCCCCAAACACAAACATGCTTTCTTATCTGCTTTGTTTCACTGTATGTTTGGGTGGGAGCTTTAATTTTGTTTTTAAGTATTATAACAAGAATAGAGCATTTCATATAAATGTACTTTGCCATTACAAATATGCTGAAAGGCTGAGTAAAGTGTCTCAAAAAAGTGAAACGCTAAGTAAGAAAGCATCAAGCTTCCTTTTGGTAATTATCCATTTGGTAATAACAACCAAGTTCCGGACTCAGCTTGAAACTGAAAACAAAAGCCAGCAGAAGAATTGCCCGGTGTTTGGAGAGAGTAATTCATGTATGTATCAACAACAGGATACAAGATGGGTAAATTCTGCCCTCCCTCCCACACCCCAGACACCTGCCTGAGAATTCAGGCACTTCTTAGAGGCAATCAGGGAACCCGAAAAACCCACTCAAGTTTCCACCTCACCACGTGAATTGCCAAATGAGTCTCTTCACTGCAGTAAATCTGAAAATTGCAAATGTTAAGACAATGGAAATAGAGAACAACCAATTCAATTACAAGTATTCCACAGCAGCAGGATACAGAGCCGTAAGGAACACTTCAGTTTGGCAGGGCCTTTCCACAGCAGCTGCTTTGGTGGGCATCATGCCTGTAGTAACACACGCAAGGTAAACGTGGAAAGGGGAAACAAATCAGTAACACAACGCACTGGTTCATTTGGTTCATGGGCCAAAAGCTGATACAAGACTGGTTTTACAAAGCTCTTCTTCAAACACTGGCATGTGACATGAGGTAACCTCAAACGACCGGCTAAGTAACACATGGTTACTCGGGAGAGAAAACCAGCAGCCCAGGACAAAATAGTGACCAAGGGAAAGGACTCTGCGCATCCCAGAAGCCAGACATAGGCGTGTTTACAAAAAAGGCTGAAATTTATTATTGATATTTTTAACAATGAAGGTTGTAGCCTGAAGAGTAATTTTTTAAAATCAGTTATGTGTATTCTCATCATTTTCTATTTACATAAATTATCTTGGCATTTCATATGGAAAGCCACCCTCCTTTTAAATCCATCAGATCTTGGGCAGGAATTGAAAGAAAAGGAAGATACAATTCTGGCTCAACAGGAATTGAGACTTTAAAAGAACTAGGACAGTCACTTCTCGGTGCAAATTTTCTGCCTGCCACATGAAATGCTGAAGGCAGAAAGACTTTTAGTAAAACTGTCACTTTGCAAATGCCCCAAGCTCAGGAAAGCTGACAGCACTTACAGCCCTGAAATAACAGTACAGGTAAAAAACAGGAGCTTACTTTTTATACAGCAGTGGGGTTCTCAACTTGCCAAATACGTGTTTGCCCAGATTACCAATTTCAAAAAGGCTGACTGCTGCCAAGCAGCATTACGCACTGAAATCTTCAAAACCTAGCAGTACCATGCTGCACTGTGCTTTATCAGCTCACCACAATTTGAGTGCTACGTTCTACGAGAAAGCTGCCTTGTCGTGTGTCCTCAAAGGGATTTAAGTGCCTAAGGCACCATCACACTGGCTCCTACCAAGCTCAAACACCATCATCCTTCACATGAAGGTAGAAACATTTGTTGATGGCTGTCACAAGGCTTCTCCGTTTCAGCCTTCTCCCATGCTGAAATTCACAGCCAGTTACACCTTTTGTGTGATGAAGTTTAACATTTCTCCATTGCAGCAAGGGTTTAATTGAGTCCCACTCCCTGCTGCTCCAGGGAACCATGTGGAAAGCTCAACAGCTAGCTCCATGCCCCTGGAACACCACAACTCAAATAGCATTCCCATCAGCCATGAAGAAATTTAAAGCATTACAGAAACTCAAAAGCCACAAAAAGAACAGCAGAGGCAGACTGAGGATATAACTAACATGTGGGACTGCTGTAAGTAAGGGGATTTATTGTCTAAAACTGCCCACTCTGTGCAGGAAGTCAAGCTCCAAGATGATGTTTCCCTCTCTACCTGCGCCCAGGTCTGTGTGCTTAGGCTGACTGTTCCACAAGGCATGAGGAGGCTGTACCCAGGGTGCTGTTAAAGGCAATTGTTAAAGGCTGGACTTCCAGACAGTTTGCATCACCGCAAAGCTGCATTCCTATGTGTGGTGAGCCAAGTGGCTCATGCTTGAGCTATGTAGTTGTGGGGATAAGTAATTAGAGAGGGGTCAAAGTAGTTAACACAGTATTGCAGGGTTAACTCAAAAGACCTACAAGTAATCCCATATAAAAGCATTAAAGATCCTGCTCTTTCTGTCTGAAACAAGCTGCTATTTCATGGGACAAGACAAAGAAACAGTGGAACTAAGCCAGATATTGTAAAACAGGAGACTCAAACTTCCAGATGAAATGCAGTGTTTCAAATACTGAAAACCTTAAGCAGTTGTTGGAGGTGACACACAAGCAGCAAAATCTCAAGTAGCTGGCTTGATCTTCATTAAATGAATGAGTGACCCAAATGCCTCCTACTCCCAGGTTTTGGCTAACACATCAGCTTAGAGCAGACACTTTGAAGACAACACAGTCTGTGTTACATGCAGACACTCCATCCCTGCTCTGTGCTGCTCCCTTCCTGCAGAAGTCCCCTGTTGATATGCACGAGGTAATCTTGCAGCTTGGCTCTCTGTGGTTGGAAGCGTGGCTGGCAGCTGTGCCAGGCACTCCTGCCAAGAAAATATTCTGAGACACCATGGTAATAAAAACGCATCAAAGGAAAAGGCTTTTTTCTTCTTTCATATCATTAAGTACTTAAATCCAGGCAAGGCTTTCCCAGCTCTGCAGGCTTTAAGTATATATACCCAAAGTCCATCAACTGAAGAGGAGACTGACAAACATGCACCCAACAATGCTCTGAAAAGCCATTCCAAATGTGCCATCATTTACTGTTGAATACAAATTTTTGGATAAGAAGTCAGTGATAGGTGTTTTCTTGGGGGGGGGGGGTGGGGGGAGGAGTTGTTATGTATTTAAAAAAGAAACCTTGTTGTGATGAAATGTTTTGGGACACAATCTTTAAGCAGCAATAGCTATCAAGCTAAAAATAAAATGTAAACAACCTTAATGTTGATCAAAATATTTCTCCTCAGATTCCCAAAAAGGCAGCCAGCTCCTTTTAATAAGGACAATTCTGTTGCCATCTCTGAACTTTACTCCCACTAGTTTCACTAGTTTCAGCTGTTTCAGCAGTGAAATAAAGAGTTTGGTTTAGGCCAGAATTTGCTAAGAAATGGATGCCATGCAGGTGCTCCCAGAATCCACAACAGTACACCCTCAAAGAAAACATGAGCAATCCACTCCTAACTGCTTGTGTCTGTTCAACTGGAGCTCCCACCCTTCCTTTCAAAATTTTAAACCTCATGTCAGGAAGGGCATGCCTACTTTTTCTACTTTCAGCAGAAAAGGTGAAACGAAGGGCAAGCAAGTTAACACCAGGCAGAGGCATTCCCCGCTACCACTAAAGGCCACCTGGGCACAGTGGATGTGCCAACAACCTGCGGATTTTGGAGTTCTCACATGGATCTCTCCAACTCTACCAGCTACATAGAAAGCTGACAAAGTTGCCAAGTAGTAAATCAATCCCTTCAGGCTCAGACCTGCCTGCTTGCCAAATTAACAGAAGCATACAGAGCGCTCTACCACATAGAGAATGACTTTCTGAGTTCCCAAAGTTGAAAATGAAGCAAACCAAGGACAGAAGCTACAAGGGTAAGAGAGAGCAGGCAAGCTCACAAGAGTGTAGAAATGGGGAGGACACACAGAACAGGTCCTTCCAGCTGCCCACAACTTTAAAATGTCCCTTCAGTATGCCTGAGGATGTTCCTGTTTGCTCTTGCAATAGTCCAACTCGCCTCATTGATTGTGGGTACTTGGAGACGGTGTGTGAGTCCCTTCCTCACACATCTGTGCCCCATTTGTCAAGACAGGTGAGCCAGCTTTCAAAACTTCAAAAGCCTGCCTGTCAAGAACAGAAAGCCAGGGAAATGTAATGTAAAGTTAAGGCCAAACTGTGATTAAGACGGAAAATGTGGAGCTACTGAAAAGCGACTGAGGCTGAAATAGCTCTGGGATGCTACCTGTACTTAAAATACCAGCGCTGCATACATATTTACTGAGGAACCACATGTTTTCCTCCTTTGGTTTGCAGATGTTTCTTCTTTCTGCAGAGCATTAAAATTGTGTTTGAGGAGAGGAAACAGATGGTAACTGTAATAGTGGCACTTTTCCAAGGTGGAAAGAAACCTTTTCAGTGGGGCTTCCACATGCTTAAGGCTGAGAATGTCAGATTTGTATTGCCTGTTTGCACGAATCAGACAACACATCACTGCAAGGCTTCCAGATGATGCACTTGTGGGGTAGTGACTGACACTGAGAGCCAGAGCTTTAACCCTGTTTCTGTGTCAGTCAGAGCCAAGGGAGTCCTAAGTTGCACTCCCACAGCAGTCAGGGGTACGGACAATCCATGAGGTCCCAGGTCAGAACTGTTCATCATCTCAGGCTTCAACCTCTGAGCTACTGTTCCACAGGGAGGGGAGGTCCTGCCCATAAACAGGAATTTGTGGAAGAGGGTTGAATTTAGCACAGCAACAGAACTGAAAAAGAAGAAAAATAAAAACTACATCCAAATAAAGAGAAATGATGCCATTATCTATCAAAACAATAAACGTGTGCAAAAATAGGATTTCGTTTTTCAGTACCAATAATAATTTCACAGGGTTTTTTTCTGAAATAACCTCAAAATTCTAATGGAAAATAATAATTAAAAAACCAATCAGAGAATTTTTTTAAATAATTTCTGCCTTTTATGGATTTATATGAGAACAGAAAAAGCAGTCTGGTCATCCAAGTCCAGGTGGCCAGAAGGAAAGTGGATGGGAAGACTGAGGAGAGTATCTGGGAAAATATAAAAGAAGATGCCATGGGAAAACCCTTTAAGGTTGTTGGAAAAGTGTAGGGCACATTTTGAACTGCAGAGCAGGAGTCAGAGCTGGAATATGAAGCAGATGATAATATTAATCCAGGGAGCACGATTTTGGTAGCTAACTATGTCCAGAAGGAGAAGATAATCTATCTGTAAGGTGCTGGAGAATAAGGTGAAGATGAGGAAGACAAGAAATAATCAATCAAAGCTTTGCCAGAGGAAGCTGACCAGATTTGTGAGATGAGGCAGAGGAAGGCACTCGAGGGACTCAGTGAGAGGATCACACCTTGGTAAGAGAGTAAGGAGGGTCAGTAACATACCATGGGGGCTAGGAATGTGAGTAAATCAGAAAATCTGTAAATCAGAGCAGAGGGAGCAGGATCTCTAAGGCTGCTGTGGCAGTGAGGGATGAGTGGCCCAGAAAGGTTGTGTGAGTGCCAGACTGGCCTTGTCAGCAGGAAAACAGCCAGAGGCACAAAGGATTTTCTGGGAGAAGAGTGAAAGATTACAGACACACCCAGACTCACCATCCCTAACCTCAGGCACTGGGAGATGCTAGGCTGGGAGCTGAGCTACTCCAGGCTTCCTGGCCCCCAACCCAGTCAGAGGAACGACCAGCACACCTTAAAGGTGGAAGGGCTTTCCTCCTTAACATGCCCCCTTCTCTCTGGTCAGCACACCAGGGTTTTAGAATTCCTCTTCTGACTCAAAAGCTTAAAACTACCTGGGATAAATCACAGCCTGCCTGTAATATATTTTGGCGGGGGGGGCAGGGGGGGGGGGAATATACAAGCTATGGAAGAACACTTTTTGGGGGTTTTTTCACCTAGAATCCCACAAAGGAGAAAATCCCTTGATGCCTGAAGGTGGACAGGGGGAAGCCAGGGGAATCTCTGCATTTCAATTACTCCTGAGCAAGGGGCTATGGAAATAGTCTGAACATGATCTTGGGCTGTTAAGGAAATCTCTGCTTACAAAAGGTTTCTGAATCAAGAGAACTGCTGTGAAGCCAGACAGAGGATGCTTAGACCCAAGGACAGTGTACAGCCCTAGAATGGGAGACAGTGAGACAGAAACTGTCTGAGCAACCTGAAAGCAACAAGGGAGGGAGGGAGTGAGGGGAAAAGGAAACCCAAAACAGTCACCTCTAAATACAACCACTGCCTGCATGAAAGTGCTGCCTTTGGCCGGAGAATACCTGGGCAAGGATTACAACAGAGATGAAGAAAGAGAAGGGGGAGGAGAGGGACCAGATAAATCACAATAACATGGGACTGGCTGTAAAGTAAAGGCTGCTTTTTTTTTTTTTTTCCCCTTCTTCTTTTTTTTTTTTTTTTCCCCCCATTCCTTTAAATATGGAAGTTTAACAAGCTCAAAACCAGCCGCCAGCAAGTATGAAAACAGCGTTCGGAGCTGCTGATGGTTACGTGAAGGTCACAGTGTACCTGCAGCTGCAGAGCTGAGAGACAGGCAGTGTCACAGGCAAAGCTCCCTCTCTGCAACCTCCCTCTCCTTCAGCTCAGGAAGAAAAGGCTCCCACATTCCCAACCAAATCCACCACACGTTTTTAAAATTTATCTTGCCACAAAAAAAAAAAAACAAAAAAAAACAACCCCACCCAACCTAGATCAACATTTTCACTGGAATGGAAAAAGTAATGTGAATATTACTAAAATAAACTGCAACAGACAGTATGCCCTAGCAAATATCAGACTGTCTTTCTTAAGCATTCAGAAAACTAAAACAAGAAATGAAACAAATATCCAGATATTTAATAAAGACATGTTTTGAAAATAGGAAGATAATCAATAGGAAAAACAAGGAAGGAGAAAAAATAGTGTGTATGTGACCTTGTAATTTAATGCTTGTTCTTGTCAGAACAAATCTTGTTTCCCCCCCCCAAAAAATGTTAAGAAGGTAAAATACCTTTTCTCCCTATCCAAGAAAATAGAGGCAGCTGATCTCTTCATTCCATATTTGTCATTTAATCTATGTGTTCATCGGACTACCAGCATCAGCCATCTTGCTAATTATCTCCTTCCACCACATGGAAATTGAAAAAGATGAAAAAGTCACCCTTAGGAAACAGAGGACTAGGAAAATGGGAAGATAAATTCCAAGTTTTGATACTGCAACGAATAATACCTTATAATATTCTATATTTTCAAATCACTGTTTTCCCTCAGATGACAAGAAGATGCAAGACTTCTGTAATCTGGAGACTAAGAATAAAGGACAAACCAAACAGTTTCAAAGGATGCAAAAACCACCTCTCTTGTCTTTCCAGGTAACTTTTTATTTTGAAATATGTTCACATCTCTGCATGAGCAATAGCCAGGATAACACTCCTAGAGCTAATCAAAGATCACCTCATTGTGCACTGCTTCTCAGTTCTAGTTTTGAACACACAAGCATTTACATTTTCAACAAATGTAACAAAACAATCTCAGAAATTTACATAATCTTTCTACAGTCTCAAACCATTTGGGCAGATCTGCTCTGATTTTTAATCCGTACAGACGTGAAACTACATTCACCACCCTTAATTCATGCAACTCTTCATTCTCATGGAAGTGCAATTTAGATCCACCCAAACCCGTAAGCTTGCAATGCTTGCAGTTAGCCGAGCTTTTCGCTGCTGCTAGACAAGCCTACAATTCCCTCAACTTAGGTACAGGCAAGTCAGATAAAAAGGGAAATCAAAAAATGAGAATCAAGACCCATTTCGAGTATATGACTGGGCTAACATCAACCAAAAACTACTCGAAACGTTGTTCTAAAGCATGCTTCAGGAATAACTAAGCACTAAAAAAATGTTAATTAGTGTTAATAGCAACGACAGTTTAACGTGCTGACAAAAACTCTTAACGTTCTCTTTCCTCTTAATGACAGCATGCATAAAGAAAGCTAGCCAGATTGCCAGGATTTTCTGTAAATCCTACAAAATCACTAACAAAATCACTAACAGCATCGACACAACACATTATTTTAGTAAGACCAGCAGCTCCTCCTACCAGCGCACCGGGAAACCGCATTTAATCTTTGCATCAATTCTTCTAGGGCCATTTCTTCAATTTTCAGCCAGCATCTCATTCTCAGATAAAACAAAAAGAATCCACAGCAAACATGCCCTCTCCCCCCTGCTCAGGGATTAAAGGAGGCAGGGGGGGCGGAAAACCCCAAACCAGCCCACTAGGGCAGCGCTTCGCAGCGCTGCATTTCCATCGCTCCGCACGGCTCCCCGGGCACAAAGGAGGCGGGAGCCCACGCTCCCTGCGGGCAGCCCGAGCCGGGCACGTCCGTGGCAGCGGGACCGCTCCGCACGCGTGTCCCCGCGCGGCGTGCGGGCTCTCCCGCGGCGAGTCCCGACGGGCCGGGCCGGCGCTGGGAAGGGCCGCGCCGCATCCCGCGGGAGCCGCCGCGGCTCGCACACCGCCCCGTCCCCACTCACGTGAACGCCCGGGCTCCCCCGGCTTCCTGCCGGCCTGCCGCCGGCGGGAGCGGCTGCCAGGGAAAACGCCTCCCGGGAACAGCGCCGAGGAGATCGCGCTCCCTCCAGCCCGCAGGGTGCCCCCACGTTCCGTTTGGAATGGTCGGTTTTGAAGGCTTTCCTTTAAACGCTGTCGAGTTTCCTTCAAACACAGCTGTCTCCTGGAGTCTTTGGAGGAGTTTGCTTAAATGCTGTTCCACAGCTGTCTTACAGCTCTGTGAAATCTCTTTATTTCCACAGCAACTGTATTCCCACCTTAGGCAAAGGGGTTTTCGAGCCGGGCTCTATGGACCGCCCAAGGTGTATGGCAACAGAACTGCTGCAGAAGGCAGCCAGGAAAACCAAACCTCATAAGCAGTGAACTTCCACTTACTACATAGGGTACAGTGCCACTGCAAAACTTTCAGGGACACAGAAAAACCTACAAGACTGGAAGCAGTGCAATGCTCCTCTACACAACCGCTCCTCATAACCGATTTTCACTGCTTCTTTACAGATTGTTTTGCAAGTTTGAAACTATGACGCTTTTAACAATTTATATTTTTTTTTCCAAAGATCATCTTGATGCCTATTAATTTTACTGTTGGCAGGATTTTGCTGATGGTCAGCTGAATTCCCCCACTCTTCTCATCATCCTATTGGTTTTACCCTAATTTTTAAGCAAAATTCACAAGTTATCCATGGATAAAAGAAAAAGGGATGGTTTTTTATGTTTAAAAGGACTGTGCTGCATTATTTAAGATAAAGATTCTTTTCTGCAGATTGCATACAGCAGGTAAAAGCTGCAGCCTTTCTGAGGGAAATAAGTGGACACCTGTGATGAGATGTTCATAACTCTCAACATTACCATTAGAGAGGACACGAACTAAAAAAAGTTTTTTAAGAGAACCCATCAAATGATCTAGGCTTCTTCTGATAATAAAATCCATTTATATAATTCACTGACTACATTAATTCACATTATTTCCACTCAAAGTATGACTGGCCCACAGCAGCTCCATGTGTTAGACATGACTAGAGCTGTATATGTTTCCATTTCAATATTAATAGAAATGACAAAATGAAGTCTTCAGTCAAGCTTTTCCATAACAAAGTATTACCACTGAAAAACAGGATCTGTAGGAACTCTGTAGGCAAAAAATACTTTGTTTCTGTGACTGGCACTTGAGACTGCATTTATGCAAAGGAAAAAGTGATGGGCAGCAAGACCACAATTACCAGACCAGGCTCTTGCCTTTCTGGTGGTGACCCAGGAGGAGCAAATGCATGAGAAAAGGTGTGCAGTCTGCAGGGGCACTTGAATAGCTGAGGCTTGTTATCAAACAAAAATTGTGTGACCATACTGCATCTACAGACAGCCCAGGGAGATGGAGACTCCAGGTGCCAGTCAATGGATTCACTATTGCAGCAAGTTAAAGGCTTAAGGCACTTTTGCACATGCAGAACAGCAAAGTTCACTTGTAAGATTACACTGTTTCTGGGTGCAGCAAGAAGTGCAGCGAATGTATTCATTCATAAGCACCTACTGCAAGATAGAAAATGATAGTTCAAGCCCAGATTTCCCTGAGTGTCCTGCCTCAATTCAATAGTAATTTCATGTTTTTCTTGGAGAATCAGCAGACTGCTTAAACTTCCCGTATATGAAAGGTCCATCTTTCCATGAGTTTCAATGAGTTTCTCAGTGAAATAACAAATTAAAAGGAAGGCAAAAATGTAGTGAAGAATTTTACCACATCAACCAGTCAAGCTTCAGAATCACAAGCACATAGCTTATACTTGTACAAAATGAATGGAGAACCCTAATAAGTTAGCTAAACCTCAGTTACACCAACGATGGCCGCTTTATATGTACTTTCTACATCTTCAAACAAATTCCAAATATGCAAAGTATGAGCAGAGCATCCGTGTGAAAGTTAGTTTACCTAAAAGTGGGTTATTTGTAATCAAGTACTTGTTTAATCATGTTCATTCACAGCAATCAGGCAGCCTTGTCTTCCTAACTAAGAAGCTTTGGCACAGCTTCTCTACTGAATGAAACAGGGAGTATTTGAAGACACTTAACCAAACGTGAGATTACAATCTCTGCTGGTTTGAAACAGGATCATCCATGGTTTCACGAACAACCTCGAGTCAGACTAAAGAAACAGACCTTAAACTAATTAAAATCAACTCTCAACAGGAAGACCCAAATGAGCTTTCTTGCAACATGAAGCAATCCAGTATCTGACCGTGAGCTATGTAAGGAATCAAAACAGTCCAGAAAGCACATGACTATATTTCAGGGAAGAGCTACTGCAGTTTTCACTCTTGAAGTTTTTACTTGATCCCTGCATCCCTTTGGATCATCATAACAACCATGTTATGGAATTAACAAGCCATTTCAGTCCCACGCATCTCATGCCTAACTAAAATTTGATAGTGAAAGGACTGATGCTCAGTTCTACCACTGAGAGTCTGTAAAGACAATAGGAAATGTAATTTTTCAGATACAATATGATTATTTTTAATTATTTTTTAAATTAAAAATTCAAGCTGCTTCTGGAATTCTGATTTTTAACTTCTGCTTATGTATTACCTTCAGCAAAATATCTTCAACAGTTCCAGGCAATCCCCTGTTGCAACAGAGAAATTCATAAAGAAATTTAACGAGTACACAGCCTCTCAGTTCTGTCTTAGATGTTTAAAATGCATTGGAAGCATTTTCTGTCAAATGGTCTGTACTCCTGTTTCTTTCAGTGAAACTGCAAGGATAATAAGAAAGGCACAAATGTATTACAAAATTTAATCAATCGATTTCCATGGCTGCACGGGTCTAATATTTGACGTGATTTGTATTGACATTTTTCTAAACTTCTATTAGATTTGAAAGCCTCATCAGCATTATTTTTTTCCTTCAGTTCTCTACTTTACTCTGGTTTTGGCTGTAGTCTTCAGCAAATCCTGCTCAAACACAGCCAACACCACACATCTTTATTTCCAAACAGTTTCACCCAAATAGGATTACCTAGTTTTTCAAGAAAATGTGGCTATTTTGAAAATGTTCCAGAAGTAACACACAGCTATCCACTCATGTGGGGGGGGGGGGGGGAACAACACCATAAGTCATTAACATATAATCATGTAATGAGTTTTGCTGGAGCAAAAGATGCTTTGAAAAATATGCCTAATGATTTCTCTGCTAACTTTACATTGATCTCTGTAATATCAGTCATCAGTGAGCTCGAAAATTTAATTATGTGCTGTGTGAAAAACTGTTTTTGTTTAAACTACCTTCCTGGAAGTTTTCTGTGTGCCCCAGTTTCTCTTTTGTGAAGCAGTGGAAAGAAAAAAAAAAAACAAAACAACAAAACGACCCCAAAAAACCCTACAGGAAATGAACACTCTCTTTTCACATCCCCAAGCCATTCATGACTATACAGACCGCCACTGTAGGTGATATTATGTCTCCTCCAATTGCCTGTTTTCCAGACAGAAAATTTCCTCCACTAATTACTTCCCATTTGTATAAAAGCAACCCCATACCTCTGACCGCCTTCCCCGTTCCTCCACATACACTAATTCTGCTCTGACAAAGCAGAATTGACAAAACAAAACTGGACATGGTGCTCCAGAAGCAGGCACAGCAGAGATTACTCAGCGACATAAGGATTTTGCTGTTCTCAGTTTCTCTCTCAGCGGTTTGTAATGTTTTGTTTGCCCTTCGGACCAACAACGAATGCCAACCGAGCTGCTGCTGTTTTCGGGGAACTACCCACAGGCAGTCAAGGTCTTTCAGCGAGGACAACAGCTTAGCTTACAGAATAGCATTTTCTTTTCTCATCTCTATTGCTTGTACCAACAATTAATTTCACCTTCTCTACTGATCACTGACTTAGCACCACCCATTTGTCCTCCAACGGTCTGAACTCAGCATTGGATTTTGCTATTTTGAATAAATATTTTCACATATTTGCAAATTTTCCCTTTCCACGCTTTTTTCAATTTCCATTTCATTTAGGATTATGTTGAACAGCTACAGAAACCCCTGCATTTCCTCCACCAGTAACTCCCCCTCCGCCCACAGAAAACCGACCACCTAAAGTAACTCTCCATTTCCTATTTCTCAGTCAATTGCTAATCCAGAAAGAGGGCTTCCAACTTAACCCACAGGAGCTTAGTTTCTCCGTGAGCCCGAGTGGCTGCAGCAGAAGAAAAGTTATGTAGACTATAAAGTAGGAGTAAAGAAAGGAAAACACACAGAGGTTTCCCCGCTGCCGCTGTGCACGGGCCCTGCCACATCGAGAACAGGCAGAGCACATGGATGGTTGTGCCTGTGCAGCTGAATCCCCTGCCAAACATCCCATACAGCTTTCTAGTGATGCCACATGGGCAGCATCAGGCAGCCAAGCCCGCACGCTCTTTTCGGGATGCCCCCACCCACCACACGCCGCAGAACTCTAGAGATTGTACGAGCAGGGAAGCCGCAGCATCCATGGCACACCGCGAACACAGCCGGGGAGACTCACCTGAGCTGGGCTCCTGCAGAGAGGGAAGAGACCCATTGAAGGTGGTTTTCATAAATTTAGGTCCTCTCGGGTCCTACAAAAGACTGCCACATACACCCACTGCACAAGGGTGATACTGATCCCCAGCCTTACAGAAAAGGGAAACAGGACAGTTGATAGGAACGATCCAAACAGAAGATGCATTTTTAACATTTCGGCCTCCTCTTGGCACGAGTTCTTCCCTCATGAAGAAAAGGGATTTTTCCCTTTTATTTCCCTGAATGACTGAGTTCTCTTGGTAATCAGCCCAGTTAGGCTTTATTATGTAAAGCATCTGGGATTTGAAACTGGGATTCATAAGCAGAGATGGCAGTATTCTGGTTTTGGCAGCACCTCACTCTTTCACAAGGAGAAAATTGTTCCTAGATTCACGATCTTAAGGAATACAGAGAACTTAGCAAATACATGGAGGAAGGAGGGGAAACAAAAAATCAAAGTTTTTCTTCTTAAAAACTTGACACTCAAAACACTCCAACAAAGCCAGAGTACGGGCAAGGCTCATTCATACAGGAACACAGACTAAAGAAGATTTCAGAGCAAGAGCAGTTAAAAGAATAATTCCATCAAATTTATGCCTTGTTTAATTAATATATTAATTTACCAAATCTCCATCAAGTCCTCAGTGTCTCCTCAACCTCAATAAATTTATCTTTGAGAAAGCACATGTCACACAGAAGAGGTCCCAGCAGCTGCCCTCCAGGTTCCCTCATCTGGGATGTGTGATACCCCGACACAGGGACGAGGTTGAGGTGACACCCAGATCAAGTACTTAGCAGTAGGGGAAAAGCTTCACCCTCCCCTTTCTTTTCCATTATTGCTCAGGCCCACGGCTGAAAAGAAGTAAAAGATAGATTAAATGCAACACACTCGTCTCTACTGGATTGCCTCTTCTCCAGTTTAGCCCATTCTTGCTACAATCCAGCTCCCTGTACTTTCAGTTGTCCCCAGCTTGCTTCCTCCCCCAGCAACTGCAATCTAGCCTCTCCATTAAAAAAACCAAACCAAAACAAAAAAGCAAAAACAAACACATCAATTAGCTCTTAAAGCTTAATTTAGTTACTAACTTTTCCTATTTTGTTTCTTTCATAACCTGTCTCTCAGCTTCACACTACAGCACCATTCCTCATACTGCTGTGAAGTTTCGTAGTAAGGATCTTCAGCCTGAATTAACTTGAAATGATTGAGCACATCACAGGTTTCAAAACTTCCTAGTGTAACTGGAAGGGCCTTCTTTTTCCCCAGCCTCCCCTTGCTTGGATGAAATGTCATTTGAATCTCTTCTGCTTGTCCTCTGTGTTTCTAAAGAGTACCGAGTTCCATTTTAAGTGCTTCATTCAGATTTCGTCTTTGTCCTTTTTTGCCACATGGGATTAAGTAATCACTGCAGAGCCAACAGCCTTGAAAGAGTTTATTTAATTTAACACCTCCAGTTGCCCCTGCTCCGGCTGAGGAGTGTTCCAGTCTTTTATACTTCTTCAGTCTGAGGAGCTAAACTATCCAGATGTGCCCACAGCTGCACTCCTCTAAAAGCAGGCATGGCAATAAATGAATGAATGCTGCCTTTTGCCAATGCAGTGCCAAGACCCTTCCTTTCTAAGTTTACTGAGATAACCTTATAGATGAAGGAAGTACTTTGTGTAGGAAGTTAGGAAGACTGAGAACAGGAAGCATAAAGGTGAGCAGGGAATGAATTTGCTGAAAAAAAGGAGTAAAATGGAAGGAAATGAAGCATCACTGTTATTTCCCTCTTTGGGAAATAATCCCTCCCTTCCACATATATGTATAGTAAAGGAAAGGCCTCACAAGGGAAACTACTCCAACCCTGAAAGAAATGAAACCACAGTACTTTAAATGTAGAAAAATAAAATAGTGGATGCCAGGGAGCTCTGGTTTCAGAAGATCAGCTACTGGTACCATTATAATTAAACAGATGGTAGAGTATAGATGCAGAGACGCCACAGTCTTATTCTTCCACAGACTTAGTATTATGTATGCAAATGCTGAAATTAAATGGATCCAGAAAACACGCCCCTTTTGTATTCTGTTGTTAGGGTGATTTTATTTTCAAAGGAAATGCTGGATGAGGGGTCATAAAATTAATTTCTTCCCTCCAAAAGAGTCCAACATTTTTTAGAGCTCAAACCTAAAAAGTATTAGGCTTTAAATCAAATGACATGCGTGTGTTCAGATTTTGAGTATTAAGAGTCTGTAATTTATGACATGCCCTACTTTGTAAAAATCCCTATTTCAAAAGAACAAGCTGCACACATAAAAGTTCAGCAGGTCTACCATTCAAGTCAGGATTGATTTAAAACATGCAGGAAATTTCTCTGTAACAAAAAGTGATATTTAACTGCCACATATAATTGTTAATTTTACATACAATCAACGATATAAAAAGTACTCAGAATAAGAAAGAAAGTACTCAGAAAAAGAATTTTTCCAGGACCATTCAATTTGATTACACAGAATAAAACTGAAGTACTTACCCTTGAGGAACAGGCTGACAAATTTTAACACAGATAAAGGGCTCAGTAGAAGGATGTCAGCTTTAATTTGGAACTTTTTCTAAATCACAAAACTATTCGGTTGGAAAAGACCTTTAAGATCATTGAGTCCGACCACTAACGCAGCACTGCCAAGTCCACCTCTAAACTGTGTCCTTAAGTGCCACATCTACACAGATTTTAAATACCTCCAGGGATGGAATGGGATGCATCTTAAAATTTGACAGTCCTTTTCCACTTGTACATCTTAAAAAGTAGCATTCCGTGGAGCTTTAGGGTGACAGAAAGCTTTTCCCTTTTTATAAAAGGAAGTAGTGCAATGCTCAGAGAATGCACAGAGGACTTGGGAAGATTCAGTCTGTGGCTGGTCTGCCTGAGCTGCTCACCTCTGGCAGATGTGCTCCCCAAAGCTGCTTACCATCCCACACTGGGTGCTGGTATCTGGAATGCACTTCAAGCACACTTAAAGGACTTGGGCTTTCTCTTAATGCAAAACAGGAAAATTTAAATGGGAAAGTAATCTTTCTATTAATCATCTAGAAATCTATTCCCATTAATCATCTAGAAATAGGATAGTAATTTCCAACAACCACAAGGATATTGCACCTGTAGCCAAAGAGGTCACACCCCAAACAAGATCTCAGTCTTGCTGCAGAATGAAGAACACAACAGCACAGGTCCTGCAATGGTGCTGTTGTGTCCTTCACAACAGAGCTTGAAAACTCTCTGTTTCTTTACCAGATTTATTGTCCCTATCTATCTTAATGCAAAAAACCCTCAGTGAATAAAGCAGCATTATTTTCTTTTTTTTGGTGGATGCTTAATACAGCAGGTACCATCAAAAGTGGCAGAAGACTCCAGGTAGGGGAAAAATGCCTCTAAAAAAGTGTTTTCCAAACAATTACAACTTTTTCATTTCTTGTCAAGCAAAAGTCACCATATCCAATTTACAATGACTTCTTGTGTTGGGGTTTTTTTGGTAGTGTTTTTTGTTTGTTTGTTTTGTTTTGTTTTTTTTTTCATTAGGATATGAAATAGTGAATATTTTCAGATCCCCTTTATTTTCCATTTAATATTCTTCATGGAATATGGTACTTCTCAAACAAGCCAAATTAAGCTGATCTTTCCTGGGAGATGGCCTGCACAAAACCCTCAGTAGATGAGGAAAAATGCTCTTCAGTTTATAGTTATTCTGCAGCATTATGGTAAAACTGCCAGAAAGAAAAATGTCATCTCGATTTCTTTATATTGTAAGCCATATCCAAACCACCATTTCATGCTTTCTTGAAACAGAAAGACTGGATTTTTGCTTCAATAAGCTTACAGAAGTACTACTGTTAGTTTTCCTGAATGGCCATAATCCTAAACCGTTACTGTTTGGAAAGAAAAATATAAGCAAGAAGAACATATACATTTCCTTGTTTCTTTGATTACATATCATTGTTGTTTTTTCTTATTTTCTCTCTTTGACTCTTCAGAATTATTTCCAATCCAAAACAAGGATTCTCTTGTCATTGAGAAACTTAATACAATGCTGGTGGGTTTTCACTTACTTAAAACGCAGTTAAGTGCTTCTTGATGAAAAAAGAGGTTTCATGAACATCACTTTCAAATAATTTAAGCTTTAAAATTACTAGATACTTAAGAAGAATATCACAAGCATGATCAAGAGTTGGCCTATAAATCCACCAAGGTTAACACAGAAGGACAGGCTCACAGAGATGCATCCCTGAGTACAGTACACCATCTCCTAGTCCAGCTCAGGAGAGGTTTGTTTCTAACCCTACCCAGGTCAGCTGCAGAAATTACTGGTAATTAATCTCCAGGATGCACCAAGAAGCAAAGTATCTTCAACACTGGTGTTTTCAACAGTTGCTTTGTAATCATGCTGCTCTTGCACTGTATCTGTTTTCATTGAGTCACATCATGTTTTATAAGACCTAAAAATCTGAAGTGAGATTTCCACAGAATTTCAGGTTTCGTATTCTTGCTGTTTCTCAAATGTTTCAAGTTTGTTTCTGCAGAATTTTGCTCTCAGCATTCTTCTCTTTACAAGATCAGTTTCAACAGGCTGTAAATTACTGCTTCAGCTGCCAGCTCCCTCCCAGAGCCTCGAAACATCAGTGCCATGGCAAAGTTCGAATCCCTGAAGAAGAACACTTGGATCCTCTTCACCATTCCTACTTGTGTACCCACGAGAAAGAACATTTTCAGGGTTGAATACCGTCAGTGCATCAGCAGAACACAGACAAGCAGCAGGGAGAACAGGGAGGTGTGAGTTATGAAATGTAATTTAAAAGCAGAATTCCAAAGGATAGCATAAAGAAGAGGCTTAAGGATACCAGATACCATGCAAGGCCCAACTTGAAAATTTCGCTATAACAAGATGAACACACACGAAAGAAGAGTCTCTTTGGCCTAGAGATTGATCTGCATTTGCACCCCCCGAGGACCCATTTACTTCCTTCTAGATCTCAACCAACCCTTTAGAGAAAAATAAGACAGGCATTAAGGAAATAGTCACTTCTGCATCTGTAGTCCTTAGCATGGTCGAATGTGTCACTGCTAGCATCCCCTGTTACAGAAGCAAAAACCATTAAGTAACTTTGTCTGGAAGGCCCTATTTTGTAAAATCAAAAAAAAAAAAAAAATGCATAACCATAAACAACCTAACAACTCATGTTTGAAATTATGTCATCAAATACAGAAATCAGAGATTCTTTAAGAATCCAAAAGCTTTCCATAGCACAAAGTTACACGTATAAACTGTTATTCTACTTCATCTAAGTAGCAGATTTCTCTCCACTGTCACATGTTTGTGCAAACGGGATATCTTGTAGCCTAATACCAGTGGTGCAGTGGGTTGCAAGCAAAGAGTTCTGAAAAGCAGGGTAGTTTTAGACAGTTTAACTTTTATTCCATCACAGAATGAGGCAGCATGCTGTTCAAGAAACTAAACTGTTTGCTCTACAGTAGAAAATATATTTTTGTTGTCTACATTTTTCAAAGTGTAAAGGCACGAATACAACTGCATTGTGCAAACAGTTCTTTCACTCTCCTTTTGTCCCTTTTCTTTTCCCCTGACATTTGCAAGGGAGTATTTAAAACTAAAGACTAGTTTCTCATATAAAAGACAGTATCTGCCTGCTCCTCCCACCTCCTCAATCCCTCAACAGGCTTGGTTTGTACACACAGAGCTCATGGACCCTTCTAATGCAATACTAATAACTTAGAGCACCCAAAGCAAACAGTAATAAAAGAAAGTCCATGAAAACTTCAAGTCTTTTCTAGAGAGAGCGCTTCAAAAAGACATACCTCATTAATGATATTCAGTGTTATCTGTGGGGGAGACACAGTAAAGTCTCAGATTCAAAGGTTGCTTAATACTCATGAATAAGACCCCTAATGCAAAGAGTCTAGTAACTAAACTCATACATGATTTCATGTGAACAGCTGCCTCCTTTTAGAAAGAAAAGGACTTTATGAAACATTTTGAAGCCTATTTTTCAAAGTAATCTCACCATGGAGTCACTGCCAGACAGCTATAATACTTGACAAGATACAGCCAACATTTTGTCAACATGTGCTGTCAACATGGTTTTTTATACTGCTTAGTCTTCTCAGTACTGTATGTTATTTTCCCAATAAATATGGGAAACCCCTTTACAAACAAAAAGACAGTCACAAATATGACTTCTACTTCATGTACCTGTGAGCCAGGTACACACAATGAAGCTATGCTAAACATACTTGCTCAAAACCAATCCAACTCTTCAACAATACTTGCTTAACAGAGTTTCTCTTTCTTAAAGTACAAAAATACAGGTTTCAAATTAATTCTTTCTGGTATAATAACACAACAACACAGTTACATGGATTTTTTTTTTTTTTTTTGCCTCAAACAGTTGAAGCTGATCATAAGCATCACTAAAATCTTCTAACACAATATATGAAATCATACTCCTTTCAGTCAGAGCAAAAATACACTTCTGTGAGAACATATACATGTATCCCATATTGAATTACTTAGACAAATAAAACCAATTGCCAAAATTCTATTATATGGCATATGTACTGGCTGCTTTCAGCAGCTCTCTGATCTCCAATTCCAAAAAGCAGTTAAGACTCAACAATATGCAAACAATAGCACTGAGCTTTAAAAGGCAAGATTTTAAAATTAAGTGTTCAGAAAACAAGATGCTGTAAGGAAATATTTACACACACATACAGAGGCGATGTTTAGACTTGTAAATACCGACCTTTTTTGTAGTTTTGTCCAAAACCCAAAACATGTTGCACATGTCCTTTAATCAGGTATTTTATGCAAGAACAGCATAAATGACACAGCATTTGAGAAACTCATGTATCAAAAGGTCCAAGTGTGCATGTTAAACTCTCCTCAAATGCAGTACAATTGACAGGCTTAGTGCAGTGCATTTAGATTTTGCAGTGAACTTGTTACCAAGGAAACCAGCAGCTGCAGGTGTTTTCCCATACACCAGGGAATGAAAATTCAGCAGTGAGCTTGTCTACTCAGTATTTTATTCACACATTTTTTGTGTCTCAATAACAAACTATTTATCAAACTCTGTTAGAAGACCAGACCGCATTAAAAACAATTTTAAAACTTTCCCCTACACATGACCTTACTTAACAGCAAACAGCACCTCTTAAATGTTTTCTTCTTTATTCTCCTCCAGTCTCCTCTCCAGAAGTGCGCTACCTCCCTTGCTTTTTCTCCTTCAATAAAAGTGTGCAAAACCCACCCCGTGCAGTGGGTTCTCATCCCAAAATGTGCTTTAACAACTTGGCAAGGCTTCAGCTTCCAAGAAACAATGCTGACTTGGGAGAGGCTACAGGAATGCCTATTCTGATCGTACAACATAGCTTTGCAAAACTGTATCATGCTACAGAGATGTCACCATGATGGGTATGATTCGTGCGTCTTAGGATGAGGATAAAAATACAAATACTTAGTAAAACCACAATGGAGATTCAAGGTAGAAAATCCACTTTCAGTGCAGTTCTTCCACAGGACACTAAACCAGTAACTCACACAATGCTTAATTCTCATTTATGCTACATATTGGAAGGCCAATATATATAAATTAAAATACAGGCATGGAGTTCTTTTGTTTTTAAGTAGCCTCTTTTCTCTAAATAAGATACTGGAATAGTTATAAATCTTCTGAGCTCCTAAAGCATTTTTGTACTTGTCCTGTTTCAGTGTTACTGAATCAACAGCAACATCTACTGGGCACAGAAGGGCAAGATTCAATTCCTTGAAAGAGATTAAAGGGCCAGGTACAGGAGCATGTAATACTTACAGTATCTATTTCTGGATACTTTGGCATCACTGTGAAACCAGAAATGAACAACATTTTTAAATACACATTTGCTTTCTCTTCACCTCTTCAGAAGGAAAACAAACCCAACAGAAAGATGGACAGAAGGACAGCACTGACTCCTGGTTGCCTTTGGAGATCACATATTACATAATGACATACATATGACAAATAACATGTTGCAGTTAGGAATATTGGATACACTGGGCTAATAGAAACAGTTGACGAGAATTCCGCCAGTGAAAGTATTCAAATATTCTTCAGGTTCATGCAATGGAGAGATTTATTATTGATCTTTTTGCTCTTTAAATATATTTTTCCTCTTTAACAAGTACACAGATTTGCAAAATAAATAAATAAATTAATCCCCCCTCACCAAACTGATACCAACCAAACAGCAATAGCTAAAAAGCAACCAGATCAGACCGAGCAGAAGTTCTTCAAAAATTTACAAAGAACAACATGAACAGATGTGAACCTAGTAAATGCTCAGAACAGGGAATCCAAAGAACTCTGGCCTAAGAGTATTTGCCTTTCATAATAGAACCTATTGGGGTCTAAATTCCCTAACTAGAACACAGTAACTGGAGCCTTGTGAGAGGAGCACAGGACAATCCATATTTCTGGCATGCTCATCAAAGCAATCCAAAGAAAATGGCAGTGGGACAAGCTCAGCTTCATCCTTGTTGGTGCCCTTCTGCAGGGACTGGTGTTTCACCTGCCAGCTGAAAGGCACGCACCGATCAGGAGTCACAATCACAGCCCTTGCCTGGATTTTGACATCTACACAATTTCCTCTTTTAAGGCGCAATCAGATGAGAACAGGATCTCTGCTCCAAGCACTCACCATGCATCACAAATCAAGTGATTATTTATTAGAAGTGCTACTGCAAACTGAGAAAATTTCAAGACTTTCCTATTACAAGTTGGGGCCTCAGTCAGCGGCAAACCAAGTTTCCCCTTGCTACCACCCCCTCTGGTCTAGTGACTTCAGTTCTGCAGTAGTGTCCTCATCCAGGAGGAGCTCAGCAGCCAGACTGAGCATCCCCCCAGACTTCCAGGTGAGGAGGAAGCTGGAGAGCACTCTTTTTCTGGGCGAGTGCTCCACTCACTTTGCTGTAGCATATTGGGGTTGGGAACCCCAAAGCCACTGTACCCCTTCTGCATGAGGCTGATTACCCTGAGAAATGGTACACAAGCTGTGTGCGGGGCACATGGGGCTGCTCAGGAGCACCAAACACCAAACTGCAGACAGCCTTTTCAAGAGTGACAGCAGCTCTGGCCAAAGGCAAGACAAACCCGTGCTGAGGTAGCTCAGTCCTCATCAGAAAAACTGCTGACTGGAATTCCGCCCTCTCGGACTTTAAACACCCAAACTCGCCCAAAGTGCCCCAAACGTGGGCACTGTTCTCACACACGCTGCTGGGGAGCCTCTCCCTTTGCAGTGCAGGGAACAAGAGCCCAGCAGCGCTGCTGCAGCCCCAGCAGTCGGTAAAACAGGAAAACCCAACTGCTCCGTTTGGGGCTGGTCCTGGCTGCCACACACAGATGTCAATTTGGTACCTTCTGTAACCTCACCTTTCCCATGTTAAACGTGTTTTGCAACAGCGGAAAGGGCAGGCACAAGTCCTCTTCTGTGCACTGAAGGATGCCCAGGTACACAGTACACCACAGGAGATCACTGCTCTGCACTGAAACCTCACAGAGGCACAGCACAGTGCACAAACAGCAAATTTCAATGCACAGTATGGTTACAGAACACGCAGTCTGTGTTCTACAATGAGGTGTTTCTCAAAAGAAGCAATAGTAGGGAGGAGACAAAAGTACAAAAGCAAGCATGTGTAATGTGGCTTTTTTTCCCCTCTTTTTCCCCCATCCTCTGACTGCAAGCCCTGTCTATGTGGAAAAAAGCAACTGCTAGTATCTCACCTAGGAAAAAATCTGTCCTCAACACAAAGAATGCTAGTGAAGAGGACTTCAGATGGCATTAAGAGAGCTGACTCTGTTTCTAGGCCCCCCAGCCTTGTTTCAGTTGGGGTTTTGGCACTTCCTGACAGCATCACAGAGGTCCCTGATACGTTCTCTGCACATACCTGGCCTCATGCATGTATCCACACCTTACTGGAAACAAGCTGCTGCCCAGACTGCCTGGTTTTCAAGGACTTGCTCCCTACCTCAAAGAAACCTAAGCAGAAACACCACTAACATGTTTTCCTCTAAACCTTCACCTCTGGACATGTTTCCTTGGCAGCAGTTAATCCCAGGTGGCTCATTTTCCACTGAATCTGTCATTTTCAGTGCAGCTCTTTTTCCCCCTAGATGATTTTGGGATGGAAGTGACACATGTTGAAGGGATATCACAAGGCCTTCCCCTCCCTCCTTCACACTCATAGTAAATAAGTACATTTCCCCAGATAAGTCCTTGCAAAACAGGTCGCACAAATTTGACAGCAGGAAGTTTTAACTGACAGACTCCAGATACAACACCAAATTTACTTCCCTCTCCTCTATATAAAGTTGTTTAGCAATGTCAGTAGAAAACATATTAGTCTGTTCAATAATTAGTTTAGATGACATTTGAAGAGTACAATAATCTAATTATGTGCAACAAATTATTTTAAGAATCACCATTTTTCTAATGCCCCCTATGATCAACAAATAAGCTAAAACAGATATAAGGTGAGTTGAGAAAATAAAACTTTGCACTAAACAACTTAATTTGCTTCCAGCTAGAGCAGAAAGCAAAACTAGGGTTGAAAAGAAACTTCAATATTTTATTTCATTATTCTCAACTCTTTCCGTTACCAAAGTTCCATCCTTCTATGTAATGAGGGTTTGACCTCCTAAACACTGAAAGAGAGTGCATTGATAGACTCCAGAAAATCTGTGCATTTGCATGAAACAGCCCTGAGTAATTTCTCAGTGCCAGAGGCAACAACTGAACCCAACATTTAATCTGGATGTTGGCTAGAACTGAGGCAAAGCGATTTATTTCCATGACAAGTGGTGCAGCACAAACAGTCCAGCTGGAAGCCAGTGAGTCTATGTAACCCCACATTGCACCCTACAGATATGTAGATGACACTGATATGATATTAAGGCAGCATGTGAGACCTTGTCACTCAGATGCTTCCTACTGCACCTGTCCAAGACCTAACATTTATATTCAAACCTTCTCCATCTTCCCAACCTCAGGAGCAAGTTCCAAATCCAGCAAGCAGCCTGCCCTTACAGAAGAAGCCAGTTTCTAACACAGAGTTTGGGGTTTTTCTGTTTACTTATTATGATCAAGCAGATTTACAAAGATATCCACTGGAAAATGGGATTTACAGAATGCCTAAGCAGGTTAGACACATAACCCCTCCTGAATTTCAATTATACTGCTGCTTAGACACTTTTCCAATTTCTCTGGAGCCACCTGAGGCACCAAAAGCACAAAGGTACTCATGTCAGGGACTAAACAGAATTGACAAAGCTTTCCTGCTTTTGCTTCAGCAAGCATCCATTGCTTCATCCTGCAGTGAGAATAGCTGAAAAGCAAACCATGATTTAAATAAAAAGAGAAAGATTCACTACATTCAGATGCATCACAAAAGCCAGGAATTTTCTTAATAAACTAAATGTAACTGCTTTCCCTTCTGATTAAATGGCTATAGATTTTAAATAGATTATAAACCAAAGAACACCTATAACTTGTGATTGTGACATCTCTCTGAAATGTTTCTCAACAGAGTTCAAAGAACTTTGAAAAAAAATTAACAATGCTTTCATGCCTTTGATAAAAGCTAAGACCAATTTCAGGCAGGACCATTTCCTGAAAATGTTCTTTTCAGCAAGCAGCAGCTAAACTGAAAATCCATCAAGCACTTAATTACAAAGACAGACAGACAGGCAGATGCACACATACATTCACACACACTGAATTTTACTCCTGATATTACCAAACTACCTCTGCACAGCTCAGTTTTAGCTGGCCATGCCTTTTTACACTAATGAAGCTTTTCTGCTCTAACATCTTGAACTGAACAAGAAGTTATTTTTATATATTCCATATCTGCTGTAATTCCCAGGAAATAAGGACTTAGAGTAAGATGTTTAATATTAATTTCATTTAAGAGGGTGGTTAACTTGTATAGCTTAGAAGTCTTAAGACGAAAATCCTGACAAGACTCCTACTGATTTTAATCAGACTGGATTTCACTGCTCCATTACTCAAAGCAGCAACACGACACGGAAGAGGTTTCCCATGCAAAGGCTTTCTTTTCCGTGTTGTTAGATAGATTATTCCAATTAGTTTTAAACATGTCTCATTTTGAGGAGGAAAGCTCATAAGAATTTGCCAAATTCCCTCAGTTGAGACTCAGTTTTAATAAAAAGCAGCTCCTTTAGCTAACACATAAAAACACGAGCTCACAAGCACATGCTGAGACCAGTACCAGTCTGACAGAAGCCAGCAAGGGAGCAGGTTGTAAAGACATTCATGGGCAAATAGCCACCAACAATGGGAAATGCTAACCCTGCACACAAAATATTTGCTCTGTCTTACTTGGACATGCACTTCACATCAATCAAAACACTAGCACCAAACAGAAAGCTCTACATGGATTTTCTTATAAGCACCACAGCAAAACACAACCAGTTTTTAAAGGACATCTGACACCAAGCAGATGAAGAAAAGTGCACAGCAAAACAAATACCCTTTTCTGCCAAAAAATTATGTTGAGCCCAGATCTATGTTCATAAAAAAAGACAACAAATCCCAGGTCCCCCCTCCTTGAGCATTCTGGCAGATGCCACTGGGGACAACAATAGCTCCCAGCTACGTGCTGGACCATGTATCACTAAGTGGCTTGTGTATTACGGCTTAAGAGACTCCTGCCCTAGTTGGCTTGTATTTAAAGGTAAGAAAGGTCATGGGCTATTTAGCACCTGCACAACTGAGAAGCAGACTGAGGCTGAGAAGTGTGTAATGCCATCTTCATTCCACAGAAAATCTACCAATGTTAATCAAATGACAGTACACTGGTGTCACACCCATGAAACGAAGTGATGTTTGTGGTATTGCAGATGCCTCTGGAATTCTAACAAAGAGGAAATCTTCAACTGCCTCACATATTTTGGTCTTGACACTTTAAATTGGGATTTTTTTTGCGCATGCAAACAGCCTCATTAAAAATACCCGGTATGATATTAATAGCCTCGTTTTTCACATGTACCTTCTAGCTGTATCAATCTAGTTTATAAGGTATCCCCTAAAAAAGAAAACTTTTTCATAAAATTGTTAGTGTAAGCATACTGCAATGTACACAACTTTGCCCATTAAAATTAAACTTCTGTTAAGTGATTGAATCTGATAAAGCTTCTCAGAGAATATAAAATAGCTCCAAGAATCAAGGAACTTTCTAAATATATTGCATAAATGAAAGACTTCTCCCCAAAAATGCAATGGCACTCTTCTAGCTACCAATAAAAGCAGCTTCTAAGAGACAGTTTCATAGTTTGTTAATTAAGATTTTTAAAGGTTGCCTTTGTACACTATCAAGGCATAGAAAGAACTCGATCCAAACAGCATTAACTACTGTATTTCTGAAAAGTCACTTAATTTGAAAGAGTACAGTTATTATAACAATGAATACCCATTATGTTTCCCTTGTACATTACTTTTGAAACCTTGTATTTACACAGTTCTGACTAGTGGAAGCAAAGGGCTAACACATGTTGCTGAAGTTATACTATGTGTTCTGAAGTTACCAGATGTACAAGTGTTTAAGAGAAATGTTTTTTCCCCTCTTCTGATGCAGGTGAGGAGTCATCAGTGGTCTTGATAATGTAACCTGATCATCCTGTTCCAGTGATGCTGCACATGTATATAATTCAGTTAAAGCTGTCACCTTCAGTAATGCCACTGAGCAGTACCTCAAAGGGTGTTTTTACATGGAAAACAATGCAATTTAGCATTTTGAGATGGTATCATGCACATTTCTTTCAAAGAGCACGAGTGTAACAGACGAGTATTTCAAGTGCCTGTGAGTGAACTGATATTGTGCTTTGCAGCACTGTACCACTGCTGGCACATCACACAGTCACTTTGCTGTCTTTTCAGCTGCCTTGTAATTTCAGATGCAAAAAATGCCTAAAATTGGGTAAATTGATAAAATTACACCCATTTTATAACTTGAAATTATTAAAAAATATTTTCCTGCTCCTTAAGTATGTAATCTTATGTAAATTTGGATTAAGGAGACTTCAGATTTCAGTCAGTTGTCACCTGTGTTCTTGGATTCTTCAAAACATGGGCAGAGTCGTGATAGTCCCTTAGTTTTGTAAAAGCTTTGACTGTAGCAACCTCATGGCTATTTCCTACTACTTCAGCAATTTCAGCTCCCAAGATGTAACACTACCAAATCTTGAGACCACAAAAAGTTTCCTTTGGTGCATCATGGCAGGAAGCTAAAAACCCCTGCATGAAAAGGTTCTATTCCAAACAGACCTGAACTGAACAGGGGAAAAAATCTAAACAAATAAAGAAAAGGTCTCAACCATTTGAAGGGGATGATCACTAAAGAGAGAAAAAAAATAACAATTGTACGTAAATAGGTCTCCAAGCACATCACTCCTCAAGTCAAATGCCACACAGGTAGAACAACAGAAGAGTCACTGAGGAAATATAGAAATACTGGATTTTTGTTTTTTCTTTTATTATTAGTAAGGACTCATGATTGCGTTCCATGCCTCCATTTATTTCCAGGATCTTTCCATTCTTCAGGCTCTGCTGAAGACAGGAGAGGGAAGGCTGAATTACACACATCTGAACTGAAGCAAGGGAACACACAAGATGGTCTGATGTTATGTTTCCATCTCACTTGTGCTCTATCTTAAGCTGAATTTTGCCTGCTGGTTCATCTATCACTCTCAAGATTGACTCTTAAAGCTTTCAAGATGCAGCATCTTCTCTCTGTGTGTACACTTACAGACACAATGAAGACCTGATATTAATTATAACTTCCAAGAAGACACCGCAATAAAAATATTGCTGTTAATATACTACAAACAGCACAGCAGATGAGTTCCTGGGGAGGGAGACGAAATTAAAACTTCAGCAACAGCAACATATGGTATACATAAAAGCAGAAAGATGCTCTCCATCATACAGTATTATTAATCTGATGGGAGACTAACACGCCTCACATTTGCTTTCAGAAGTCAAAAATGACAAGGGAGAAGATTCCAACGTAATCTTCCATGGAAGCATTTCACTTTCCCATGAGAAGACTGTAAGGATTAGTTTCACAGAACAAGGCACTATGGCTCCCTTTACCAACAGAAAAAATACTTGCTTGTTTTCTTGACATAAATACTTGAGTAAGTATGAAAACTAGAGTAAAACATCATCTCATTTTAAATGTTCACCATGTTATGCCACTGTAGTTCTTTTCAAAGAAGATTCTTTTTAGCAGTCCCTTGATAAAGTCAGAAAATCTTATACAAATTGCGTTAGTTAAGAGCAATGATTTGTTAAAAATCAAACCCCAATAAAATATCCAAAGTGATTCAGTCAATCCTCAATACTAACAACAGTATTAAATATGGCACAGAAAGCCTTTCATACTTCATTTGCCTATAAAGTTTATGAACTTTAACAGAAAATTATCTACCAGTAAGTGTCTCAGGTAGTCTCTGCCTAGTTCTGGAAAAGTTCCTTTCCCAGGCTACACACTGCTGTCTTCAAGTGAAAAGAAAACAAACGTACCTTTTTTTGAAAAGTACATCCCACTTGTTCTAGGGATGAAGAGTATCATCATGCACTTTGCAGTTTCAATTAATGGTTTACAATTCAGCTGTCATGTCAGACATGGACGTAATCCCCAGTGAAAATCTGCTACTTCTCAGATCAGGAAACTTATTCCAGAACGTCTTTACTAAACCTCATGTCCCTTTTACGTACACTGCAGTGATAGAAGGGCAGCAGCCACAGCTTAAAGGTGAAATTAGCATAGTCAAATATGTGCAGGCTAATATAGGCAGCCTCATGGCTATGAAGTACATCTCTACACTCAGCTCCTGATCTGCCTTCACTGCTTTCATTTCAATCCCTGCAGTTTACTAAGCTTCCTTTGTCGATAAACCAGTCAACCACTGATGCACTGACACTTCAGCAGAGAACAACCGTGCAACTTTGAACCCAACACAGCTCTCCCCTGAATTTCTGGGGAGGGGAAGAAGCAATTTCCCATTTGAAACCCTCCAGATGACACAATACAGAACCATCTTTCCTCTGACTTCCGACTCCAGGCCTGCCTTCCCAGGACTCCTTTGTTTCTTCTTCTACCACAGAAGCGCAGTGCTCTTGGCCTGGCTTAAATCACTGAGATGGAATCAAGTGTACCCAGCCCACCTCTAGCAGTGGTTTGTTTCACTAGAGATTTCATTAGGAGCAAGCTAGAGACTGCACAAACTCTTTAAGTAGTCTGTTTAACAACTGCCCCAGTTAGGTCTAAATTTTCTCTGCAGAAATCAAGTTCATATTTTCTTGCTCCTAATCTAATAGTTATGAACAACAAGAAAATCGAAACAAGCAGATATTCACCTTCTTCCATAACTAGCACAGATCTCCACTAGAAAGTCAGAATATATGTGGTTTCCCTTCAGTTTTCTCTTGCAGACTAGTTACATACACTTCATTTCCTCAGAAATTGTATCTGATCAACCCTGACATCATCCTCTGGAATTACTGCAGGGTTTTTTTGCATCTTTCCTTGTTGCCTTCAAAAGAAACCTCCTACTGGCTGGGACGTCACTGGTACAAAAGCAAAATGATTACTCTAATCGCTACTTCCTGTTAAGTCAGAGCAGACTATGAATCATTCTGCAGAGGCAACATCATTAGTTCATTCCAGCTAGGACAAAGGAGTCACATCCTGTTTTATAATTGTGGATTAAATGCAAAACTGTATTTCAGTGAATTCCACCTTTCCAGTTTGGAAACATCTTTCCAGCTTAAAGAGATTTGCATAAATATATTTAGGGTTTTAATTATCTAATTAAATTTAATTACCTAGGAGGCTTTATAAAAACATTTTTCAACATGAAATGAAGAGGTGTTAATAAAGACCAAATGCCATCAGATGCAACTCCTAATCAAATTATAAAATTACAGTCCATCTGCTCTAGTACCAAGGCAAAGCTTCCATTCATATATGAACTATACGGCAACCTCCTGCATGGGTAAATATAAGATCAGATGGCACAGTAAAAAATAATTGCATTCTTAGTCCCAGTGACTATAAACTCACACTCACTACAGTTTTGTGCTTATGGTCCACCGCAACAAAAGTAATGTGATATGGTGCAGAGGTATTTTTTACTTGCTTCTCAGCAGTTTCTCAAAACTATGACTTTAAAACTGTAGGAAGGTAGGTCAGGTTTCTCTGGGATGGCTATTTTTTGCTAAACAATTAATTCACAGAATGATTTTAATTTCTTGTAAGAAGCATCAGTCCTCCAAAGTACGGGTTTACACTGGCTGCTATTAAACGTTTGTTTTTGTGGTGACATCAGCCCCCTCCAGTGAATACTCAGCTATTCCTTTTCTTAGGCTCCCTGCCCTACTCTCATTGTTAAAGATGAGACACAAATGCTAAAATTCTTGAAGCCATCTGCCCTCTTCTTAACAGTCTGGCTGGCAGCCAGCCAGCTTCAAAATATGCTATATTTTTCTCACCTGCCGTGATTTCTGTCACCTCTTGCTTGTCTTGCACAAGCTGCATGGTATCTGACACCACAATCTGATGGCTGGTATCTTCTTCTTTCTCTTCATTAGACTGGTTGGCTGTTGCAAAACAGTTGCAGCTTCCAGTTTCTTTGCACAGGATCAGGGCCCGATACCAGTAGTCAGACATGAAAACTCTGTAAGATGATTTCTGAAATATAAAAACAAACAGAAAATCGCTTTCTGCAAAGCAAAAGGAAAAAATCTAGCTAATTGAAAGAGGAGGTGTAAATGTTAAGGATAACAATTACATACAGATTATCATATCTTTGATTTTATTTGAAGACAAAATATGGAGCTTACAATAGTCATCCATGGTGTAGTACCCAAAGTAAAAAGTTTGAGTTCCCTGTAATTTCTCAAAATGCTTATATCAAAGGTCAAGAAGCTAAGTAGGGGCGGGAGGAAAAAAAAAAAAAAACAAAAAAAAACAAGAGAAAACCAGTATACAAAAAAATCACATGTGATCTGCATAAAGGCAAAAAAAAAAAAAAAAAAATCAATATCACTCTGTATTTTCAGCAGAACAAGTCAATATTTATCTTAAAAGCACCTTCTAAAACCAAGTTTAACTAGGTGAAAGAACACACCAGATCATGAGTCATCAAAAAATGGGGAAAAAAAAACCAAACCACAACAACCCCCCCCCCCCCCCCCCTCCAAGATACTATGATGGTCAATATATGGGAGGCTGAAATTACAGTTCAAAGTTTTCATAAGCAAATTACCTGAATGAAACCCTGACACTTGAAATCTGGCAGGAAGAAGAGATGCTTTTGTTTCTGACATGGCACCCAGGTCCTTCACTGCTGCCCTCTTCCTGAGCAGAAGGAAGGGGCAATAGTTCCCTTAGCCTAGAAGGAGCTAGAAATTACCAGGCTTGTCATATGTCTGTTTGCAGGTAAGAGAGCAAGCACATCCTTAAACACCTGCAAGCTTCTCAGTTTATGACAGAGAACTACAGGAAGGTGTGTTTTTTAACCTAAACAAAAATCACCCCCTTCTTGAAATAACAACTAAAACAGCACTAACTGTGACAGATTTTGTCACATGAGGAAACATCTTGATCTTTCCAAATAATTAATCATTGTTAAAGGTAGCTGGGAACTCTGCAAAGTCGAATCATTGAACAGTTTGGGGTGTAAAGGACTTATAAAGTCACAAAGCCCAGTCCTCCTGCAATGAGCAACTCAGGTTGCTCAGAACCCTGTCCAACCTGACCTTGAATGTTTACAAAGATGAGACATCTACGACTTCTCTGGGCAACCTGTTCCAATGTCTCACCACCTGACTAAAAAAAACAAAAAACAACCAAACAAAAGCCAAACCAACCAAACAAAAAGCCCCTCCTTCCTTACATCTATAATAAAATCCTTCTTATTACCCCTTCTTCTATGTCCAAATGCCCTTGTAGAAAGTCGCTCTCCAGATTTCCCACAGGCTCCCCTAGGTACTGGAAGGTGCTGTAAGGTCTCCCTGGAGCCTTCCCTACTCCAGACTGAAAAACCCCAACCATCTCAGCCCGTCTTCACAGGAGATGTGCTTCAGCCCTGTGACCATCTTCATGGCCCTCCTCTGGACTCCGTTCAACATGTCGCCATCTTCCTGATGTTGGAGACTCCAGAGCTCTCACCAGAGGGAAGGGCAGAATCCCCTCCCTCAACCTGCTGCCCACACTGCTTTTGATGTGGCCCAGACTCAGCTGGCTCTCTGGGCTGCAGGTACACATGGCTGGATTGTGTCCAGCAGCACCTGGACACTGACTCATCCACGAGCACCCCCAAGTCCTTCAGAACAGGGCTGCTCTCGAGCAGTTCACTGCCCAGCCCAGATCAATACCAGTGGCTGCCCTTCACCCACATGCAGCACTTTGCCTTTGGCCTTGTTAAACCACATGAGATTCCCAGGGGCCCTCTTCTTGAGCTTGAGGGACCATCAGGTCCCTCTGGATGGCATCCAGTCCTTCAGAGGCGTCAACAGCACCATTCAGCTTGGTGTCATCTGCCAACTTGTAGGGGGTGCACTTAGCCCCTTTGTCATTAGTGACAATATTAAGTAACACCGATGCCAGTACAGACCCCTGAGGGATGTTACTTGTCACTGATGTCCATCAGGACTCTGAGACGTTGACACCACCCTCTGTGCATGACCATCCAACCAACTCCTCATCCACTGAACAGTTCACCATCAAATCCAACTCTCTCCAGTTTAGAGAGAAGAATGCTGTGGGGCACCATGTCAGAGGCTTTACAAAAGTCCAGATAAATGACATCTGACACCCTTCCCTTGTCACTTGATGTGGCCACTGCATCACAGAGAGCCACCTGGTTGGTCAGGCAGGACTTGCCCTTGGTGAAGTCATACCAGCTGTCCCTAATCACCTCCCTGTCCTCTATGTGCCTGAGCACAGCTTCCAGAAGGATCTGTTCAATGATCTTCCAGGCACAGAGGTGAGGCTGGCATGTTGGTAGTTCCCAGGGTCCTCCTTTCTACCCTTTTTAAAGATGGGTACAATGTTTTCCTTTTCCCAGTCACTGGGGACTTCACCTGACAGCCATGACTTTTCAAATCATGCAGAACAGCTTGACAACAGCATCAGCCAGTTCCCTTTAGGACTCTGGGATGCATCTCATCATGTCCCATACATCTGAGTTCCTCAGGTGGTCACAAACCTGATCTTATCCTACAGGGGGAGGAACTTTGCTGCCCTGGTCCCCACCTTGCAGTTCATCTACTCGAGAAGCATGGGAAGAGAGGCTGCCAGTGAAGCCTGAGCACCTCAGCCTTCTCCTCATCCACTGTTACCAGTTTGCCAGCCATGCTTATCAGCTGGGGTAAACTTTCTTTGACTTTGCCTTTTTATTTGGATGACATACCAGTAGAGTCCCTTCTTGTTACTCTTTGCATCTCTTGCCAAGTTCAGCTCGTTTCATCTTGGCCTTCCTCACCACAACCCTCCAACTGGACTGCATCCCTGGATTCTTCCCAAGATACCTGTCCTTGCTTCCCCTGTTCTCTTCAGGAAATTACACCACATCGGGTTTGTTCCCATTCTCCACCAGAAGGCATACAGGCAAGAAAAATATGGTCCAAATCTCCAAGCACAAGGGACCTGATTGGCTTTTCCAAGTCTATTTGGAAAGCACCAAGGGGAGATAGGCATCTCCCCGGGCAAATTTAATGCTTTTTAGATAAGAAATGGAGGCACAATCTTCGTTTGTCCTGCAAGCATCAAAATCCAAGTGTTTTCTACAGTCTGTTTCTAGGTGCTGATTAAATTGAGTAAAAGCATCACTCCAGACCATGGATATTAACAGTAAGTCTGCATTCTCTGTATTACATTTGAAGGTGTCAGTTTTATAGACTTGGACAAAGTAAACTCCATTTAAAATCCCTTCTTAGTATAAAAGATTATCTGTTTTAAAAAAGGCAAAAATGACACTGGCATTATTTAGCACCAGATCCCTCAGGAATCACCCACGAAGAATAAAGTACTCTCTCTGGCACTTACTGCAATGCTTCAACAGAAGAGAAGATTTGCAGATAAAACATCCTTAAAGTATTACAGCAAGGTGCATCTTCTCCCCAGTTTAAAGAGAGCAAATTTGTTTCATTTTAGCCAACATATCGCCATTCCCTCGGTTCTCTTTGCCTATGTCCAGACCTTGGCTTTGCAGTGTCTGTCAGAGAATGGGTAATGGAATTAAAAGCAAATTGCTCAGCTCTTTCTGCAGCAGCTGAACTGGACAGGTTCACTGCACACATCCTTCCTGTCACACAGAAAGTGGCAAACTCTTCCGGCTGTACTAATGCACATTCTGCTAGTAAATAATGTATGTAGCAAACAGGACACAGTTTTAAGCTGCTTCTGCCTCTACAACTGTCTGGCATGCCATGTGCAATGACAGACACAAGTGTGCACATGCAGGTCCCCAATTAGCACAGGGGGTTTCATAAAAAAAGTGCTTCATAGTGCTTTTTTTTAATTCTGTGGGAGCAGGGGGAATTCTTTCAATTACCTTTACATCTAAGACACTAAATAGATTTTACTTCTTAAAGCCACTTAGCAAAGTTTCAAGTTCTACACATTTTACCCCAAGAATTGAGGCAAAGATGGGGAAGTCTTCTCTACAGGACACAAGAATCCCAGAAACTTCCAGCAGTTTTTCTCCCTCCTCCTGTGCAAGGTGAATCGAAAGCAGCTGGATCTTTGCTTCAGAAGTCAGCAAATTACTCTAGGAATATTTTTTTTAATTTGTTGCCTTTCTTTAAGGAATGGAGACTCCTGAAGATTATCAGAAATAATTATATACAAACTTGCAGTGAAAGACACACATTTATGAGCTTAATTATTTTCTGATCCACTGATCATCTTGATTTTAAGTGGGATAATGTGAACTTAGATCTTAAAGAAAACACAGTAGGAACTCTAGGGGCAAAGAAGTTGGGGGAAAAATACATGAGAGCTGAGAGACAGTTACTATATATGTTTGTCGCACTTCCATGAAGAGAGGCAACTTGCACATTCATAAAAATAGCTGAGCAAGATTGCCTAGAAAAAGGGAAACATAAAAAATAAAGGAAAAAAGAAACCCCAAACAATCCCCCCTTTTTCTTTTGGTTTATGAGCTAACACAAGATGTTCCAAATAGTCAAAGCATCTCTGATGGATATATCTCCACTTGGATCACTGCAGTGACACCAAAGACACAAGCAGTTTGTCTTACTATTTCAAAGCATCCAAAGATAAACTCATACCCTCAGTCAGCATAAAACTAGGCTGATATACCATGAAAAAAAGCCCAAGACTGTAATCTCCTTTTGACATTCACAAATCTGAAGAACTGCTCCCAAACCATCCCAAACCTCAGTTTCATGTGCTAGAACCAATACTGCTTGAGAGTGAGTTTTTCTGTTAGCTTTAAATTAGATTGCAGACATCAAAGTTGGTGAAAAGGTAAAGCTTTTCACCGAAGCTGGGTTACCCAAGGAAAAGCAGGGGCAGAATTTGGATTCGTTTGTCACAACACAAAGGCACTGGTAGACTTCAAGTGCAGCCAGGACCTCTCTACTTGTGGGCCCATGAGCTGTACATAAGTAATAATATTCTTAATATCTTTAATTCTTAACTCCACATTACTCATTAATTAAGGTGCAAATGCTTCCTGAAACATTGGTTATGAAATTCAGACAAAATAACAGCTTTTGAAAGCAAGAGTTCTGTATCAATCAATTTGCAAATACACTTCATTGACTTTACTTCAGTTTTCCATCCAAAACCCACCTTTAATTCAAGAACAACATTGCGAAGTCAGTAGTTAATTATTATCTTCAAATGTAATCAGATTACATAAGGCACACAGTTATCTCAGAGACTTAAATCCACATTCTGCAGCCACTTCACCAAGGCAGTTAAACCCAACTCTCAGGGTCCCCATCACCTTCAGTCCATACACTGCTAGTGGATCACTGCTGCTGACACACGATGCAATTTCCTCAGCCATTTCCCTGGTGAAAGGCATTATTTCTAGTCACATGTAATGTAAACATTTAAATATATCTCACTTTTAAGACCATTTGCCAATATTTTCAGACTGTCCTGTGAATTACCTCCCTCAGCATTTAATCAGTGAAGCATTTTACCATGCTTTCATCATTGTTCCATTTAAGTCACTGAGAAATAAAATGTATCTGTGTGGGGAAAACTGGTCCTAATTTAGCACCTACTAAGGTTTCACACGCTTATTTTCCATATACATGATGACACTTCATGCCAATGTCCTTAAAGAAAAACTGTTTAATATCCAGCCTGGATAGCAAGCTTAAACTTAGTAATTCACCAAGCTCAGTACGCCCACATCAATAGAGATAGCAGAGTCCAGATGATGATGTAAGAGCTCACCCATGCACCCTGCAGGTCTCAGCAGGAGAACTGGACTGAAATGGATCCCAGTATCTGTATAGTAGTATCTCTTTACTTTAGAATGGATTAAAATACACTGAATGGTATTTAAACCTGTCAATACTGCTCTGATGAGAATCTTATTTCAGGGGTGCACGTATCTGTCTGCAGCATTCTTCCCAATTTTTATGCTTTGCAACGCTGGCCAGCCATTCTCCCCGTCGCCCAATGCAAGGGGAAAGCACAAAATACATCACACACACATTATAGCCCTGGCTCCTCCCATCCACGATCAGACATGAAACTGAGATGTCTAAGCTAAGAACCTACTTTGACTCACAACTTCAGCGTTCCCTGGAGTAAGAGAGATGTGCATCATCTGAGGCTCACCAGCCCTTACTTCAACTCCAGGGAGTCCAAGGCAACTGCAGATGAACCTGAGTTTGTACAATGGAAAGTCCTACTTTTGTATACATTACCAACAGAGTGCCACAAAGAATGAGTCACATAATAAAAACAATAAAACACTTCAGGACTTCAGTGAAGTCCATGAAATGACTCAGGTTCTTCCTACAGAGATATTGTATTTCTACAATATTGCCCTTATCCCAGTTCTTTTACATTTTGTTCAGAAGGATGAAGAGGAAAACCAGCAGCAACAAAGACCTATTTCTAATCTCCCTCTAGGATGTGCAGAATATCCTCACGTTTTAAGTCAACATCAATTTAAAGACTAAATTTTTTTTTCTCATTTGGAGTTGTACTGTGATCAACACTTAACTTGAATACTAAGTGGTCCTGCAAGATAAAGGGTCTCATTTTGTATTTAAAAGCCTTCCACAAAGAATTAGAAGTCATCAACAGGCTTATGTAGAAAATACTTGTTTCAAAGAAAATGCAAGACTATTTAGCAAGAGCTAATCTGAGGCCTCTACAAAGGAAAAAAATCAAACGCATTTCATAAGAGAAATGCTTTCTTATTTATTCAGCTTTTCATCCTATAGGTAGCCACTTCTTTGAGGAGTGCTCGCAAATTTAAATGAAGTCACTCAGCTGTCTTCCTTCCTCCTTTTGGGGCAGAAACAGAAGTAAACTTCTTATGTCTAAGTCAACTCAGAATTGTGCATTATATTTTAAGACCTCTAAAAAAAAAAAAAAAAAGATAAACCTACGAAGACAGAGAGTAGGTGAGTTCACAAGACTTGAGCAGCCTTCCCTACTGCCTGACTCTACCCACTCTGCACACAGGTACAGGAAGAACTTCAAGTACTCAGATAAATTCCTTTTCAGAGCTATGGGCCCAGTGCACACCAAGCCATCCATGGACATCTGAGCAGAGCCCAAGGACAAGGAAACAACAGCTCCATGCAGAAGTTAAATGAGGTATGGACAAAGCAACTGGCTGTAAGCAACATCACCTGAGCTGCATCTCATGTCCTTCAGAAACCTGGATCGTATATATGCCACGCTTCCCCTTTGCAAACAGGAAAAAGCAGGGGCCCTAACTTTTATACAGCATGGAATTTGAAAAGTGGCTTCTTGTTCCTTCTGTACAAACTTGATGTCTAATGCTGTATGCAAGACTTCCATTTTTTAGTAAATATAACCAAAGAAAAGTCAGAGTCTGAGGAGTGCTAATATAAATGTGAGAAAACCTCCATATTCTAGAATTCCAGTTGCCTAGAGATCATTATTAGCAAAAGCATAATTTTCTTAGTCTTTAAAACTCCCACCAAACCACCTACATTCCTGAAAATGGAGCTTTTGGAATGAGATATCTAAACTTTTCCTCCTGCCCCCTCATACTGCCCCCACAACCACAGCTTTCTTTCCCACTCATTTCTCTTTCCATCCATGAGACGTCAAATAAAATACTGGCCTGAACATGGTGTCCTCTAAGGCAGCATGGAGAGCAGCTTATACTTCTCCAGAACAGTTCACTGTGTCTATTTTCTCTCAGATCACATTTCTGAGATTTTTTTCCAAGACCCCAGAGAATGACAAGCGAGGTTTCATTTTTAGATTAAACCTGAAACACAATAGAAGCTGAGAGTGCTATGCAGTACTCTGTGGAGAATGAGGTGGTTTTGTACTTGACCCCTTATTTCAAGGGGCTGATAAATCTCCCCTTGTTCAAGCTGTTGTCATGATAAACCCGAACTCCCATCTCAACAATGCATTATTCCATGCACAAAGCCGTGACAAACACAAGATGCTGCCCACCGGCACGAGGACACTACACAAATCCCATCTGTTTAACTCAGAGGTACCTGTGGCCAAGCACACAAATCCCAGCTCCTAGACTAATTCAGTTGAAAGAAGAAAAATACATGCTACTTTCTGAAGGTCAGTGAGTACATGGCACGTTCCGGTTTTTAATTTATTTATCACGAGAACAAGCAGCATAGTATTAGCAGTTTCTCTTGAAATCAGAACTTGGAACATCTAAGAGCTTTCCCTGCAGACAGCTCCAAGGAGAGTGCCTTTGTTCAGTGACCGTAAAACAGGAGTACGTGCTTTGCTCAGCTTAGAGGACTCAGGTCCCTGAGAGATCACTTGGGTCACTTCATACCACCGACTCGCTGACAAACATATAATAGGTGTCCAGTTTCAAAGGGCTCACAGAACATCCACTCCGCATGTCCCTTCTCTTCCTCCCCCCACCCCAGCTTGTGGCAGATCAAAAGGATTTTGCAATAACCCACCAAGAAAACCCTCAAGACTCGTTATAACTTCAGCATTCAGTCTTTCACCTTCACACACACAGAAGGGAAAAAAGGCATGGCTGAGGTTTCCTAAGGCTCAAGAAACCTTCCCCAATTGCCTGTCCGCAGAGATGGAGAGCACTGCCAATGTCCTGTGCCTGCAGCATCTGCTGAACCTAAGTGCAAGGTAAAGGCAATGGTTTAGGAAAGAAGAGGCAAGTTCGCTTCCGGTCTACTGGGATTTAATTTCCTGTTAAGTAACCGTGATCAATACTTCTTAATGAAGTTGTTATAGATTTACCCAACGGGGTAATTTTGTTAAAAACAGCAACTGACAATGTTAATTGTGAAAGGAGCACTGTGTTGGAAGTTTCAAGTAGATGTATGTTTTAAGACCATTAAATCTGATAGGTATTTTGTAGCTCCTGCAAAGCCTCAACAGTAAACACAGGTGGCTGCCTGCCTTCAAGACTGATTTTACAGACCTCCATCATTAAAAACACAAAAGGGCCTTTCCATGCAACTTCTGTAATTACTTTTGTATAGGCCAGTGCCAAATCAGTGAAGCATATCACTTCTGGAAGCCATCTGAAACCCAAGAATTGCAAAGTTCAACACACACACAAAAAAAAAAAAAAAAAACAAAAACCCAACAAATCACGTGCATGTGACCCAGACCTCCCTACAGGATGGGTAAGAATGGAAAAGAGGGTTGTATGGTAGCAGCAAGGCCCAAACACAAGAAGGGACATGCAACATCAAGTACAAAAACAATGCTCAAATCCTACCCTACCACTGTGCCTTTATCAGACATGTGCTTTAGCACCTTCTTGTATTAGGGTCCACATCAAATCTTTTTTCTCTCCCCTCCTACTAAAATGACGTTTACTTCTGTTCCGAATAGTATCTTTTCTCTTTCAACATGCTAACTAAACTTGCACAGGATAAGTACCTTTAATAAACACAGACCCTGTACTGAACATTAAACCAACTGTTCCACTACCTGAGCCAGAAAAGCTCTGTTTGTACTAAAAAACTCCAAAAAGCACTTATGATTATCATAAAAGGCAACCTACAGAAGATCTCTTAGAAAACAAATTTGGCTTCTACTTATTTGCTTTCTGAGCTTTTCTATTTTTCTGCTATTCACACTGTCAGTCATTCTGAAATCACTAAATCAAACAGGCTGTATAAAGGAAATAAAGAGCTTGCAAGAGCAAATAGGCTCTTGCCATTGTCAAGTCTATAAAGTTTTAAATTCCTTTTCAAGGCTTTTGCCTAAAAATATCTTTAAATAAACCTTTATTTCTTGTTTTTGGATTACAAACACTTAAATCTCCTTTGCATCTACAATCTTTTGTGAATACAAAAGAAACGTAAGTTAAAAAAAAAAAAAAAAAAAAAAAAAACAAAAAACAAAAAACAAACCCGAAACAACAAAACCACCAACAAATCTACAAACACAGCTGGCAAATTTATTTTAATAATCCAGCCCCAGTGAAACACAGAAGGTAAATAAACACCACAAGCGGCAGAAACATCCTCTTTTATAGTCCCTGCGATTAACCCTTGCAGGTAACACCAGCCAACAACACCCCGCATCTAAAACACCTCCTTCAAACCACAGGACCGCTTTGTTTCTCCAGTTCGGGGATGTAACTCGGGGATGCAATTCGGGGAAGCCACCCCAAGGGCACGACCCCAGCTCGAAGCGGGGCAGGGCAGGGGCAGCCCCGGTTACTTCACGCCCCCCGGGAGAAGAGGGCATCCCGTGCTGAGCGCTTTTTATTCGTCCGCTGGTTTTCAGGCAGGTTACCGTGCTTGCCTTTGTTCGGCTCCCTCCCCCAGCCCGGACCTATCGCCGCCGAAACTGAGGGGGGGCACGGAGAGGAAGGAAGAGGCACGCCGCCGGCAGAGCCGCGCCGCGGAGCGCGGTGAGCGCGGCGTGACCCGGCTGAGGCGGCCCGGCCCCGCCGCGGGCCGTGAGGCGCCCGCCGCACTCACCTCCCGCCCTGCCCGGAGGACCAGGTGCCCGCTGCCGCCGGCGCTCAGCAGCTCGCCCGGGCGAGTGGGGCAGCGCCTCCCGCCGGGGCCCGCGGCACGGAGAGAGGGAGGGAAGGAGCGGGATGGGATGGGATGGAGCGCGGGGGAGGCGCCGCAGGGCCCCGCCCCGGGCGTGCTCCCGTGCGGGAGGCGGCCGGGGCCCTTTGTGTGGCGGGGCGAGGGGAGGGAGCGCGGCGCCGGTCCCCGCTCGCCTCGAGCACCTGCGAGGGCTGGGCGAGCATCGCCGCCTCCTCGCCGCCGGCTGCCCAGGGCAGGTGCTCCGCGGGCGGGGAGGGCGTGCTGGAGTGATGAGGGGCTCTGCGTGCCCTCTGCGGTGAAAAGCGGTCATTTCCAGGAAAGCTGTTGCTACCTGTAGGAGTATCGCCTCATCTTTCGGGGAACCGGGGCGCTTCAGGACACGGTTTAGTAGCAGTGCTGGGTCAAGGGTTGGACTTGATGATCTTGAAGGTCTTTTCCGACCCAAACAATTACGCGGTTCTGCAGCAGCAGAGAGGCACAACGGTGTGTCCTGTGAAGTTTTGCAGCCTCAGTTCTGATGTTTCCTGGCGTTTCGGTGTTTGGTTCCCAGCGTTTTGTTTTGCTTTTAGTGGAACGTGTATATTAAGGTAACAGCACTTTCTGTGTTTACATCTTGATCAGACAATTGAACAGCTGGAAGGGAATTTGCTTTCCCATTATAAAAAGAGAGGAAAAAAAGAAAAAAAAAAGCAACAAGCTAGCCAACAGCAGGTATTTTCTTTTTTATTCAGGTACCCCCAAGCATTAAAACCTTTGCTTTTAAGCAAAACAATGCACAACATGTGCTTTTGTGTGCTGCATGTGTAAACACATGAGAAATGTGAGCTGCAGAGATGCGTGTTTCATGGGAAGTAGCCAAGGTGTGTCCCTAACTGAGCACTGGCTTTCCCAATCCCTTCTCCTCTCATGCAGTCTTCACTGCTACTTGCTCCATCCCTCCTGCAACAGCAGTTTGTGTTCATGATAATGCAACTGCAAGTTTCAGACACTGAATTTTTCAGGAAGAATATTCCAGAGCTGAGGACAAAGCGGGGCTAGCACTTCCTATTTCTTGAGCTAGAGGCCTCTGAGAAATACATCAGATGACAGAGATAATCTGTGTGCACTTGTCTCCTTAATGACCTGAAATGTTTTTTCTTAAAGCCCAGTGACCCAGAGCGGGGGTTACAGAGACTCAGTTTCGGTGTCTAGCAGCTTCCTAGGACAGCTTAACCCAAAATGGGGATCAAACAGAACCTGAGATGCAAGCAGGTAACCAAGTCACCTTCGCAGCAGCCATGGTCTGTTCTCCATGAGATGTGCTCCAGTATGTAACGGGAAAGAGTGACCCTGTGACACTTCACTGTGAAACAGGAGACTGCAGAGAGAAAGTGCAGATTCAGATAGACAACTTTTTTTTTTTTTTTTTTTTATTCAGTACCTCGCAAGAACATTTTTAATGTTGGTTGAAAAGATCCAGTTGGTTGTCCAGGGAAAAGAGCCAATTAACGATGACACAAAAGAGCAGAGAGGATGCCTTAATTTGGAAATTCTGTCAAAAATAGCTTTGAAAGAAGTTTCTGAAGCCCAAGGGAGGCAGCAGTCAAACGTACAGTTTAGGTTTCAGTTCTGTTTGGTGTTGCAGGCATTTTTGATCTCTATCCCTATAGCTATCCCTACAGCAGTAAACTGAATGGGTCTAGGATTCATGAATAAAGCACAGCACTGGTCGTCTTCTCTAGTGTCCCCTGGGTGGTGGTGTCCCTGGTGTGGTTCTGTCCTAGCAAAGAGCAGTCCCTGAGGCACAGCTCAAGGGTCCGTGTGCGCTGGGGCCATTCCCAGCAGACTGTCTGTGTGAAACTGACCTATTTCAGGAGATAAGAGTTTAGTTGTGTGTATGAAAGCCATGCTGTGCCAGCTGGTTCCTGTGCCAAAGAACAGTTCATGACCTGCTTTTTTTGCTGGTAGATACATGAGGCTTTTGACTTTTGTGATTCCTGCTGTGGTCTGTGTCAAACCAGAACCTTAGGCACTGGCTGGAGTCAAGCAGTGAGAAGTCAGACTGAAGATCTGACCTTCAGATCCTGATTGAGCAGGATTTCTGCAGAAATCTTTGCTCAAAGGATGATACGGTTACATTGGCTAGTACTATCAGAGTTTATGAAAGAAATGGATCATATTATGAATAGACTTTTATTATGAATAGACTCAGAAGTGTTATTTCTTCTACATTAAGTAAAATATATTCATTAATAAAACATTGGCTTTTATAAGAATGCTATGCTCCATGGAAAATACTTTTGTTTTGACTAATGCTAAGAAGCTGGGGTGAATTTCAGCAGGAAGCAGCTAAGTTTCAGGCAAATGTCAAAAACAGATGGCATTCAGGTCTGAAGAAATTAATAAAGAAAGAAAGAAAGTCACTAGAGCAAATGTGTGCTTTCACATTAAAACAGCTGAAGGTAAATGGGGGTTGGAAAGAGGTTGAATTTTCTTAAAATACCTGTCCTAAATATGAGGAGTAGGGTGGAATTCCTAGGAACTGTAAACCAGTGAAGTATTAAGACTCTAGCAAAAAACTGTGTTTGGAAGGAGCACCCCCTTCACACACATGTACATGGTATTTCTGATGCTGTCAGCGTGAAAGTGTTATAAATTAGTATGGGGCTAGTGTTAATGATTCTTTTTTTCAACTCATACAAAAGCTTGGACAAGACCAGAAGGATCTACCTAGGACAGAGGGCTGAACACACTCATCTCTTGCACAAATCTTGAGGACTGTGGATGGATAAACTCTGCTAGGTGTTTGAGACTCACTGGCATAGCTGTGTTTTGGGAGTCTGGCTGGGAATGCAGAAGACAATATTTTCAGTGAAGGAAGGACCTTAGGTCAGGAATGAACTTCTCCTCATCTAGTGCTCTGTGGCTGTTGCCAAAATTGTCTAGGACACTCTAGAATACACATTTAGGACACAGTCTTAAACTGCACCAGAGGAGGTTAGGTTGAGCATTAGGAAAAAAAGTTTTCACAGAAAGGTTGAAAAGGGACTGGAATGGGCTGCCCAGGGGGGTGTTGGAGCCACTGTTCCTGGAGGTGTTTAAGGAAAGACTGGATGTGGTGCTCAGTGCCAGGCTCTACTTGACAAGGTGCTGTTCGGTCACATGATAGACCCGATGATCTCAGAGTTGTTTTCCAAATTAATTCATTCTGTGACTCTGTTACTTTAAATTTCAAGGACTAAGAAGAGATGTACAAAGGATAGGGAATAGGGAATTATTATCATGTGCACGTAATTCAAGGGAGAGCAGAACTAACACTATGGCATGAAATTTTCTTAGTATCACCTGTAACTGTTTCTGCCAGTTCTGAGGTCCAGAGGGGCTACAAAATGACAACAAGTTGTCTTTCAGGAACAGATGACATGAATTTGGTCTATCAAAAATCTGAGACCTTTACTGAGCAAGTGGTCTGAACCACAACTCAGTAATATACTGAGTAATATACTGAGAAAAAATAAGAAAATTAAGACTCAAAGCTGTTAATTGCAGAAGTTCTCTAGGGTAAATTAGGGGGATTTTTGAAACATACCAAGAATAAAAATGTAATGACTGCATACAGGCAAGAGGATTTTTTTTTTTTTTTTTTTTTTTTACATAGATTGACAATGACTCTTTTCTTCAAAATTACAGTAATAATTAGTGAATGATAGAAACCAATTCTGATTAAAAAACCTCAAACTGAGCAACAGAGAGAAAACCCAGGGCTGAAAAATTTATTAGTGGAAAATAATGTGAAAATGTGACTGGGAGGAGTCAAGACTTTAGAGAATCCCACTGGTAAGCTGCACAATTCCATATTTTTACAAGATGTGAGCAAAATATGTTACTGGAAAATCTAGCCTGTCTTCTTATTACACCATGAACATTAACAAATATGACTCGTAGGTTCAGGGAACACTATTGCAATCATACTCTGCTTTCTGATGGTGTAAAATATCTCCAGAAATTCTCCTTTCTCTGGTACAAAGTATTTACTTCAATACAAATCTGAAGAACTCAGTAAAAATAACACCGGTCTCTCCATAAATATTAGAAAGACTCTTGATTTCAGGACGTTTCTCTAGGGCTGAGAATTCAAGCTGAATGTGCTAGAAATACCAGCAGAGGCTGTGGTAATCCTTTTAGCCGATAGATTTTATCCAAAGGATGCAGTGGAACATTCAGCTTGTTATGGCTGGATACTCCTTTTGTGTCTGCCAGAGTTCTTGATGAAACACAGGACAATTGCCATAACAAATGGAAAGGAACTGGCTTGGGCAGGAATCAAATGGACAAGACACTCAAATATGTGCAGTGAATAGGAAGAAAGCTAATTATCTACAAGGAAAAAAACTTTGCACATCAATTGCTCTTTGATGCACTCCGTGAACTCAGTTTAATCAAAAAACAGTGTACAAACAGCATACAATCTTGGGATTTAAAAACCAGATGGTCCAATGAGAGATTTCTTGTCACTACTTGTGTGAAGACACACAGGATTCTGGAGATTAAGTCATCCTTAGTAAACCTCCTAACATTTATTGCCATAATTCTCCAAACCAGTCAGTGGAAAAAATGTGGAGATACACTCCAGTCTTGTAAGATGTATGAGAAATGAATAAATCAGGGCAAACATTATCTCCAGGTAATCGGGTAATAAAAGGAGAATCCTTTGGTGGGACCTTCCTATTGGAATGTACAAGGAAACCCATAGCAACATGAGTGGGGACCAAGGGAAACTATAGCTAATGTGGAGAAAACCTCTCATTTGCATGGCTTGAAAAGGGCAGATTGAAAAACTCCTCTGATCTGATCAAATCTGGAAAGGTGTTTTGGTTTTTTTTCTGTGCTTTTCCATTGTAATTGAACCAACACTGGGGACAGCATTAGCCCCAAAAAGCAAGCAGAGTTTGTGCAGCTGATGTGCCACAGCTACCCTACACAGCAGAGCTTCCAAAAAGGGCCTGGAAGAGCAATGCAACCTTAAATGCCTGTCACAAGACAGAGGGTGGTATAGGGAAATCATCTCCCCATATTTTGATTTAGCAAATATTCATTCTGGAAGTGGCTGTAGAAAATCTGTTTTGTTGTTTACCTGGGTGATCGGCACAGAATCAGAGTCTTCCATCACTCCTGGTGCCTGTAAAAGATATCTGGCATGTGGAGCACATGATCCTCTTTCCTCTCCTCCCTTCCTTCCTTTCAGGATAACAAGTCAGACGAGGTCTCTTGTTAGTAGTCCCACAGCTGTTAAGGGTATTGGGAGGTCTGGAAGATCTGCCTGTAGCCCCAAGTGTCTAAATGGAAGGAGGAAGATTCCCTGGCTAGAGATTTGGGACTCTGAAGACGCTTCGGTTCTACAACACTCTACAGCTTCAGGCTGCAATTGTCAGCTAAATAAATTAGTCCTAAAATGTGTACTGGGGACATGGCCACAAGTGACAAAATTCATGTGGGAGGGCAAAGCTCTGAGTCCATCCCACCAATGGCTTGTGCAAGAGCCCCAAATTCTACCTTTGCTATTTACATTTCAAATTTTGTGTCTGTGTCTTTGTTGTCATAGTGACAGAAGGCACCAAGAATATTCTCTGGGTTTTTTCTTTGTCATGGACGCAGAACATCCTTTGGCATGTATGTTTCCTCTCCCTCATGGTTACTTTCTTCCTTTGCTTTCCCAAGAGCTTAAAAAAAATAAAATTGAAATAATTAATGCTTATGCTCAGTAAATTAGATAGTAAATACAAACAAATACAATACATACTAAGGAACTTGGGTTGAATGTCATGATTAAAAATGTGTTGCAGGTACTATTTGTTTTTATTTCACCCAACAGGAAATATCCTGCTGGCTGTAATGGGAGCTTAGACACCAGCATTCAACACAAACAGCTGCAAGTACCTGAACCTGAACCTCACATTTGGCTTCTCACATCATATTTTGAGGTTGAGTTGTCCAAATACACAACTTCCACTTAATTCTGCTTGTGCAGATAAGAGGCAGAGAGGGAGAGGGGACTGGGAAAGTTCCTGGTACTAGATAGGTGCTGCTGTTTTGTTCTGTGAGAAACAATCGAGGTCAGAGTTTTGGAAGGTGCACCATGAAACAACTGAAATGAAACAATGAAGACTTACAGTAAAGGAAAGAAATTGTTTGGGATTGAACAAAAAACATGGATTTTCTTTAAAAATATTAGTAGAACATGTTAATTTTGAATCTGATGTGGTGGGAGAGAATAAATGGATTTGCAAGCCACAAACACTATCAGAAGAGTGGTGTGACATGGCAGTAAGATGAAATGTCTGTGAACAGTAATGTAAAAGGTGAGGTGCAGGCAGATGTTCAAACGGACAGTCATCAGATTTACAGGTGAACCCACATGAGAGGATGCCCAAACTCTACTGGGGATAGTGGAATTTATTTTTATGCCACACTAATTAACTTTCCTAACTCCCAAGCTGACATACTTTCATATAATGCCTGTAGTGTCCACACAGAGATGAGAAAGCACATCAGTGACAAGAGTATTGTAGGATTTATAGTGCCTGGCTGCAGTAGCCTGGGCTTTTTGCACTTTTCTCCCTAAATCAGTGTCTTGACTCAATACCTGGATCTAAAATTAATTATATCAGGATTGGTAAGTGTGCATCTCTGTGAAATGTAAGGGGAATGTAAATCTTCATAGACTGAAACAGTTAAAAAGTTAATAGTGTGGTTGGCAATTAACTTTATGGAAAACACAAACAGCTTCTAGCAACAGCTCTTAAACAATGAGTCAGGGTGGACCCTTCTTGAATGAGATTAGATGCCAGTGAAATTAAGACATATCTCAACTTTCTGTATTTCAGTGTTCATACACATTTGGAAATAAAGTTGACAGAGGGTTCTCATGAGCTACATCTGGATATATAAGATGCCAAAGTTATGTGTATTCAGCTATGATATGGAAATACTCATGGACTCAGGATAATGGCATACTTCCCAAAGTTGATTGAAGGATATAATCATGATCGATGCAGAACCAGATCAGCAGGAAATCAGAGTGAAACTTATCTTTTGGATATGGATAAGAATTTCCTTGGTGGCAGTGGTGTTAGAATTTAAACAGCCATTCTCTTTCTATGTTAGCTTAAAATCTTTGGGTAGGTATGAAAAAAGACCTTTTTTCCTGTTAAGACAAATGTGTAGGACATAGGTAGTTTTCAATAAATTAAGTGGGTTGAAAATTCCTTTTTTTTTTTTAATGATTTCTCCAAATCACAATTTTTATAAGGCAAAATAAATTTAGTAAGTCCCATGAGACCACCTATCCTTTTGGAACAATTCACATAAATGGACTCAATAGGCAGAAGGTTAACTTCCAAACATGCCCCATTTCAGTAAAGGATGAATAAGCTTACTTTGAGAGTTAATTTGCTGAGAAAGAAGCCTGGGAAAAGCAGGATGAAGATGAGTGATTGTCTCCCACATGAGATGGGGACACAGAGTTTGTGGTGTTTATGTGCACGCGATCAAGTACTTTTTGTGCAAAAGCAACCAAGGCAAGGAACCATTGTGGTGGTGAGCATGTTGCTTCAGATCTGCTGGTTTGCCTGCTGAATATTCCTCTGAGAGAGCATGAAAAAGATCACTCTTGTTAAAATGCATGGAACTATGTTTGCCCATTCATAAAAGGAATGGGTTTGTTTTCTTTCAGAATTAAGCATGGTAACACAGACTTGTAGGGGAAAGGGAGGTACTCCAGCATGTCAGGCTAGAGGCAAGTAAGGGGAAATGTAAACGTATGTATTCATTTCCTACCTATAGAGAGAACAAGAGTTGAGTGGGAATAAAGTTTGAAACCATAGTTAAACTCCAGATGGACAATTCAAGAAAGGCAGATTCCAGATCACCTGCTGTGATCCATATTTGAGAAGACAGAGAAGCCTGACTCATGTTCCAGTACAATATACAGTGGAAGGACCTTTAGCTTTTTTCCACCTGGACCAGTTCCTTCCAGCACAATGATGCACAAACATGGCTTTTGTACTAAACTAACACATAATTTGCACTTTCTAAGAAGAGTCACTTAAAAGCCAAGTGAATTCCAACTGTTACTGAGCTCTATCACAGCATCAGTGTCAAGCTTTGTGATCTTGTGCCTGAAACCACTCAAGAGAAGAAATATTTATTTCTGAGCTATAACTTGGAATCGAATTATACACACTACCTCTTCATAGCTGGGAATAAACAATTAGATTTCAACCTAATTAATACTCACAACTTTCTCTAACTATGCAATTTTCTTCATGCTAGAAGCAACTTGTTCAGTACTTAGAGGAAAAAATGCTCTTCTAGGCCGGCTAATTGGTTGGAAGTATTTTCTGAAATAAAAGTCAGCATACCACTTGACGGCTTGATCCTTGGACCAGAATTTGTTTTCCTTCTCTTCTAGAGAAGTGTTTATTAGATGGCAAGATTCAGAGCTTTCAAATTTGGTTAACATTTCAGCATGAAGCATCTTTACAAAAGATGTCCGGAATCTCAAGGTAAGTTGTTGATCTACTTTTGAAAAAAGTATTTAAATTCTTTACCTTGTTAGGAAGAAAAGCAGATCAGGTTTTTTCCACATTAAATAAGGAGAGACTCATCAGTTCTCCCTGAAATAGGAAGTCTCTAAACCTAGCAGGACACTGCATCCTATGTATTTTTAAAAGCATAACGCACCATGAGATTTTCTTAACCAAAATGAATAATGGAAAACAACAAGTCTTTTGGTAGTTTTAAATTGAATCCTGTTTGTCACCTTTAAATGGAAAACCAACACTTAAACTATTAGGGCTCAACATTATTAATTTACTGCAGGCTTGCCTGTTAAAAAAGAAAGATCACACAGTACAATTCTCTTTTAAAAACCTTTTAAACCTAGATGGGGACATTAGGCACCTGATAAACTGACCTGTATAATGAAGAAAGTTAATGGATATATTTGGTTTTATCCCTGTCTTAACACTTCCTAGTGTAAATGAAGCCTTTAAGTGGGTATGGGGCTTGCTTTAGCATTTGAATAAAATGAAAATTAATACACCTGTATGTGCAGTGGAAACACACAACAACAAAGCTTTAATAGAATTATAGTCAAATGCTGTTTTTAAATTCCTGTACAGTATCACCTGAGGAAATCAGAATATTTGAAAAACAAAACCAAGGAACTTCAGTCTGTCTCCAACCTACCTCACTTCTTATCAAGATAACCGTCAGGAATGATTTTATAGAACAGTGTTGCATAAATTGCAGAAAATATTGAGTAGCCTCACTGTAGAATATAAAAAAGTTTTCAATTAATTCTATAATGTAGCTTACTAAAAGAGCATAACTTAAAACACATGGTATTTAATTGAGAATACTGTTCATCACTTAAATGGTTTTCTATCCTTTTTTCCTTTAAATAAGTAAATGCATTTTTATGTGCAAAATGAATTTGTGTGGTAACATGTCCATATGGGCACTGTGTTCTTCCTGAAATCCAGATACATCATCACATTATTTTTTCAAAAATAGTTTCAATGTTAATATCCTATCTAATTGCAATTTATGCATTTTTTTTCTTCTTTGCATGGATAAAGGGAAAAACATCTTCCATATTTACACAGCCCCTTCAAACTACCTTCTCTAGAAGTTCATTTAGTAGAAACACAAAATTTCTTGATGTACAAAAGGGAGATGGGTACAACATTCTTGTTTAGATAAAAATTTCACATAAATACAAACCTATTCCTCTGAAACCTTTATTACGGGAAGTGCAAAATCAACACAGAAGCAAAGGCCTATGCATTCTACACATCCTCAGAGCAGCAGAGGGAGGGACCATACCTGACACCCTGAACTGCTTTGTGGAGGCTGGCTGGGATGCCTTCATCCTGATGGAGTCAATGTACTTTGGAGCCTGTAATGATTTTGAAACTGCAAGGAAGTTCTGTAAAATTGTATCACCAAATGAAATAAAATTATGGTCTTTCTGTGCACTCAGCCTCTTCTGTAAAAATACATGAACACTGCTACCAGCTCACATGTCAGAGCACATTGTTTTTACTTTAGCTTCTTTAAATTGACAACATTGCAAAAGAAAGGAGAAATAGCTCTGGGTACCTCACACAGCGGAACAGTAAGGAAATGTAGCAGACCTTCTCATGCGTAGCTTATGAGTTTACTTTGGAAAGAACCTTCGCACTTACTCAATCTGTGCAGGAGGAACAAAGCTCTCCTGGACTGGTACCAATTTCTATTCGTTTTGGAACAATCCCCCAGACCCCAGCTCATGTTCCAGCCCTCTTTGAACTTCTTTTTGTTAGCTTGCTTTTTTTTTAGCTGGCTACACACACTCTGAAAATTGCAGACTTACAGAACTGGTAGGGGTTGGAAGGGACCTCTGGATATCACCCAGACCAACCCTTCTACCAAGGCAGGGTCACCGACAGCAGGTGACACAGAAATGTGTCCAGGTGGGTTCTGAGTGTCTCCAGAGAGGGAAACTCCACAAACCCCCTGGGCAGCCTGTTCAGTGCTCTGCCACTCTCAAGATAAAGAAGTTCTTCCTCATGTTGAGGTGAAACTTCTTGTGTTTTTGTTTAAGGCTATTGCTCCTTGTCCTGTTGCTGGGCACTGCTGAAAAGAGCCTGGCACTATCCTCTTGGCACCCATCTTTGAGATATTTGTGTGTATGGATCACATCCCCTCTCAGTCTTCTCTCCTCTAGAGTAAAGAGGCCCAGCTCCCACAGTCTCTCATAAGAGAAATGCTCCAAGTCCACTTAATCATTTTTCTAGTGGGCCACTGGACCCTGTCCCGTATGAGAAATGAGCATGACTACAAACATATTCAATAATCAAATCAAACACTCTGTTTTCTTTATATACTTACATTTTATTACAGACTAATATGAAACCATCTCATATTCATACTAGAATTACAGTAATTACTTGTGAGCAAACTTAAACCAGTCTTGAATGTTTATGTTTATTGCAAGCAGATTTGTATCTCCTGCTTATATTCTACATAAGGATTCAAAATGTGGCTGAATATAAACAAGTTCTATTTGGTTGTCTACAGAAATAAAAGTTAAAAATAGTAGTGAAAAGAAACTTTACAGTAATGTATTCACACAATGACTCTTCAAATCAAATAAATGAAGTAGTATAGGATAATCTGAACATTAGATTTGAAGGCTGATTTCTTTTCAAATAAATGCACCTAAAATTGTTCCATTAAAAATAAGTGTCAGTATTTGGTGCTGATGACTACAGACATCTTTAATGTTTAAAGCACAGATAACTACTCCCAGCCCCATACAGCAACTTTCGCAGATTCTACTTTACATTAGATCATGAAAGAACCTCTAAAATGCGACGTGTACATAGCACAGAATTTATGTCCAAGACAAAGCAGACTGAAATCCTGTGAATTTTCATAAGATAAAAAATTAAAGCTATATAAACTGATTTTTTGATTATTCTGCAAAGTAGAATCATGTATGTTCTTTTGTAATACTTTAACAAATTTCCATTAAAGCTTTTTTTAACAGAGACAGTAGCATGAGCACAAGGATCCCACTGGCTTCCAAAAGAAAACTAGTGCAGTTCGTCAGTTAAGCTATTTTTTTCCTCTTATTTTTGCAAGCCAGTTGGGTCAAGACAAACAGGCTAATGCAAGCAAGAAAGTAAACTGCAATCTTTTACATTAAGTGGCTGAACAAACAATTATTGTACATGGTAAAACAAAAAAGATCTTTTGCCACAAGCCACTGCAGGAATATATGAGCTTCTGTGGCCAAAAAGCTTGAAATACTTTCTAAGTCTTCACGTACATTTGGTTTTAGCGCTTACCAGTTTCAAGACATTTATAGAAGCAGTTATGGAGACATTATGCTGTTAAAGCTGCAACAATTTAAACGAGGCAAGTTAGAAGGTTACATAGATATTTAGACTTTTCCTCTTTCTTTTTCTTCTTCATACATAAAAATCTGTCTCCTTTCAGTGTCTCACCCATAATCAAACACTCTAATGCATTTTGACCTAATTTCTACTTTTTCATCTTTTTATCTTTTGCAGTAAAACTCCCAGGTTAACACCTGCTGCAGTGGACTAGGTTTACATGACAGTAGTAACAGGGACTGAAGCAAAAACACATCAAGTGAAGCCAAGTTGATGTTTTATGTTCATTTCACTAAACAGTCTATTATAACAAACAATCAGCACCAACTTTTAAGGGTAAAAGTATTGCTAAATCAAAGCAGAAACTCCCACTTAAACTCAAGCACTCTTTCTCCTACAAAAAATGACATGTTGAACTAAAATTTTTCAAACATGTATACAGGTGTTTCAGCCTGAACAATGTTGTCAACAATATCTAAGTGCAGGGCTACATGAAGTTTGCAGTGAACTGCTTCGTTAGTAGGCAGAACAGGAATGCAGCATTTTCAAAAACATCAAGCAAAAATTTCCTTATTTAAGGCTAAAAGATAGAACTCACAAAGTAAAAAAGCAGGAGGCTTTATAGAGTAAAAAAGCAGTTGTAATATAGCACTGCAAGTACAGCGCTCTAATCGCTGCTACCACAAATCCCAACAAAACATCAATAACTTGGATGAGACTCATAGAGCAACAGACCTGTATTTCTAATTTGACATTCATTAGAATTTTAACATTCAGCCACAACTCCACTCTAAGCTAAATTTAAGTGGCCAAAACTTATAGTTATAAAAAAGCCTTCAAAACATATACTTAAAAAAAATAGAAATGGTGTGTTAACAAATGTATGCGTAAAACAGATTTATAAATAGCTACAGTATGAAAAATATTTCAGTGCAAAGGCAATTTTAAGATTTCTAAAAAATACATTACAAATAATTTGTTAACTACACACAAGAAATTTGTCACTGCTACCGGTATAAAATGTATACCCATATTAACTTCTTAAAAATATATACACCAGTGTTTTATGTAGGGGACAGCTCTAACTGACCAACATTCAAGTCTGCAATGGCAAGTATATGTACACACACCCACACATGTGTATGTATTTCAAAATGCTACTGCTATAAGGACATTCTTTGAAACTTAAAAGCACTATATGTTAAATGATAAAAAACCTTTATCTGTGGTGCTCACTGTTAGACTTTGTAAAATTCTGTTATCTTTGGTATACTGAAGATGTCATAACTCACTTTACAATCTCTGCTTGACCCAGGGCATTTTAAAAACAAATCACTGTTTGTTTAATATGAAAACTACTCAGATTACTGTGAGGAACATTTCCTTCTAAGCTGATTTTTCTTTTATTAAAAAGTAAACTAGTTAGTAAACTTCTTTTGCCTCCATTTTTTTTTTTCCTGTTAAAACACAAAAGGGGAAATCATTTTTCTTTGTCACCCTTGTCTATGTGAAAGACAACTAACAATGTCTTGGCCAGGTCTTCCAATAAGTGCTGCAGGTCTGATTCCAAATACTTTGTTTTCACAGTGAAATAAATTTTTAGGTAATGTCCTCGCAGAGGTATTGAATAAGGATGGCTGTTAACCAATTGCAACCACCAAGCTGAAATTGACTGAAATTGGATTACTCCTTCAAATATTTTTGCACCCCAAAATAAAACACTGGACTAAAGAAACAACACAAGGATGCAGCTAATAGTTGAATTACTGCAAGATAACATAAATGTAGCAGAAAAAACAGAAGTGCAAGTTGGCTGTCATTCTTAAGGGAATTCAAACAGAATCCTTGTAGTCAAACTAGTTTCTATATCCCAACAATGGTTCAACTGTTAGTCAACAGTTGTGTGCCACCTCGTGGTTTGCTTGCAAAAGCTAACAGTTGTGTGCTTTATCTACCAAGCCTATTAACCAGCTTCTAACCCCACATGCACACCAAAACAAATCAGAATTAAGAGGATGAATCAAGACAGTTAAAGGTACTCATCCAGAAAAACCAGCTTTTCTTCTTTTAAGAAAAAAACCCCAACAAACTGTCAAAAAAAGGTTAATATATAGTACTTTCTACTATACGTATTTGACAATCATAAGGATAAGAAGTGAGAACACCAAATAATGTGCATTTTTTGACAAATTCTAAGATGTTTTAGGCAAAATGCTTACATTCAGTTTGTAAGTAGATACCAACATTGGTGATATTTACCTATTTAACAGCCAACTTGACTTCATATTGTGTGTGCATACTCTACACAAGGATTGTTTTGCCTATCTTTCTACAGGGAAAAACTAACCAAAACCATACATAGCCCTGATTTGGCCACTTACAAGGAAGTGAACATTAGAGAGTGTTTCTTGAAAGCAGATTTGCACAGAGGAAACACCAGTTTGTTCTACAGAAAGAGCAAAGGAAGAAAAAAGGACAGAGGAAAATCAGAAACGGCATTTGTTAAATATGCTTTAGGAGAATTTCATTTGAGATAACTGAGACAATTGCTCCTGGCTGAAAATTAAAACTGTCGATCTTAAAATGTAGGTCACTGACTGAAACTATGCACTTCAAGTAACAAAGAAAATCACTAAAGATGACAGAAGTAGTAAATACACAGAGGTCTTGACATAGGATGAAGAGAATTTTTAGTGCTACCAGTCTCACAGTACCAGACTGTGCAGATTGTTCATTGCTCCAGTAGTTCAAAACATAAAAGGAGGCCTATTGGCCGGGAAGGGTTCATACTTCTAGCTCTTGATCCTGTTTGTCTCAACACTACCTCAGACAGCAAAAGCCACATATAGTTTAATATGTTTCTGTGACATGTCTGTTTCCTGAAAAAACAAATAAACAAAACCACAGTTTTTAAAGGCTTGACTTGGTGCTCTGTCATATGGACGTTTCCAAACCTGACCCACTGTAGTGGTAGCCTGCACTGGAACGGCAATGCTTATTTGAATAGCCAAAGACAGATGGAAGTACTGAATAATCAACGCCTCTCCACTGCGTAAACATCACTTTTTTAGAATGAGAATTAGACCTTCTTGCTGGGGAATTGCTGCAGTCACTGCTCCTGTATCTTGGGCTTTTCAGACAGGCGAGAGGTGTGAATTCTGAGATGTGCTCCCGACAGTGCCTCGATGCATTCTGTTAAAGGGAAAAAAAAGAAACAAATACACAGTAAGGAGACAATCTTGGAACCAAAAGTATGTAATTGTTTTCTTTCACAGGACCACTGTCCCCTTGGTATAATAATGCCTTTCCCTAGACCACCACTCTGGCTATTCATTTCATGTGAAAGTATAATCTTGTGTTGCTTTGCAATCAACCAGTTTCAACATGATTAGTTTTACATTAAGACCTACAGAACCATGCACGATTTTATACTTAGCTTCTAAACCTAATAACGAGCTCTTCAAAGAGATGAAGACACAGAGGCCTGCTTTCAAATGGAAGTGTTTTAAATCAAGGTTATGTGTCATTTTGGAATTTCTCCCAGTTTTATCCCTGAATTTCTTATATGGAATTTTAAGAAGGACAGATTCAAGTACTTTGCGGTATATGTCCAAAGAGAGGAAATTCTTTACAGTCAGTTTATGCTAACAGATGAAGCTTTCAGAGTTCATCTGAAACTGAGTTTCAGAGTTCATCTGAACATTACACTTGCTTTGTACTTCTAAGCAGTATTGAATTTTAGACTTGCTTAGGTTACATGTAGCATCTATACAGGCAACTTATACTGTACATCTCAATACTATCTTGGTCTAATTGCTTATTAGAATTTATCTTTCTCACATAATCACTCTACACTCTGGCAGAATGAGCACATCCACTCAGAAAATGCTCAAGACTACAGAACACCACAGCTGCATGACAAGAGCCTGGACACGTACACAAACTGAAATACAACTAGCACAGCCCTTTCTCCAATGAGTTTATAAAATTCTTTTCACTAAATGCACATATAATTTCCAGGTATAAAGGTATCTAAGGTATAAATGCATTATAAACATGGTTCAAAGCGATGTTATTCATTAATTTCTCCATGAATGCTACATAAATGAGTTAATCCTCTATTCTTAATCATCCCCCCTTCTTTCCTGTTAATCAGAACCCAGTAGCAGAAGGACAAAATCACAACATAAATATTAATGATCTGGCTTACAGAACTTTGGCTGCAATGTAACATGACACTTTATTGACAATCACAAGCTTAAAACTCTACTCTTGCAGAACTTAGAGCAATCTGAAAGCTCTCTTAAAAAGACACTCTTAGAAAGGTCACAGAACTATCCTAAACTGCTCAGTACAGTGAGGCCTGGGTTCTTTTAAACACATATAGACCAAATAGCAACATTATTACATAAAAATCAGGTAACAGATTAGCAGATTTGTTTTGGAAATGTAAGAGGGAGTAGTCATACAGTTTGGTAATTAATTTTCCTATTCTTTCAGCTAGAAAATTAAGTATTTTAGTTACCATAGATAGTTCTAAAAATAAAATGCTTTTTTCTATACATGGCTCCGAGACAAGAGCCTTTACCAAGCCTGAAGCTTGTCAAGGAAGTTGGCATTTTCTACTAGTACTCGTGTAACAGTCATCAAAAGCAAATCAGGTATTTTAGCTACCTTCAGGTACTTTAAAGTCTTACAGCACACAGAGGACGTGACATTTGTCCTTTTCACATACTGCTAACTTTGCACTTTCACTTATATTCCTCATGTGCTGCTTTTGGGGTCAGGAGAGCATGAAAGGACTGGAATAGTCATGGCATCCAGGTGGGAATCATTAGAATAAAGAGTGCACCTTCTTACTCGTTTGTGTAACCAGTGGCATAGCAAGGAGATGACGTAAAGCAAAGAACTTCATTCTGCTGGCTTTATGTTTGGGGAATTATGTTCACTGCTTATGCTGCTGTCTCAGATATTCAGCCAAACTATCACACTTCTCTCTTGATCGGAGGCAGTGACACATCAGTGCCCTGGTCTGTACAGAACACGGCACTGTGGCAGACACTGTCACATGCACAGCCCCAGTCTTCTGACCCAAGGTCCTACTCACAAGTAACTCACTATGATTATCTTCACATGTTACCATCTGCATTTGGTCTATATACGTATTCAAGAACATGAAAGATGATGGATAAACTGCTTGTGGGTAAGAATTATCTCTGACTTTATGGATTCTACATTGTGGTGTAATGCAATGATGACTGCAGGTCTTACAGAAGAAATGTCACCCAACACCTATACATAATACTTTGTATTTACAGGACATGAATATGGATATATCGATTTATTGGTTTGCTTTACACGATTAAGATTCTGAGACAAAAAGATCTTACCTGTGGCATGGAACATCTCTTGCAAAAAACTAGGCTCTCCAAGTAAAACAATGATTTTGTATCAATACTGATAAAGAACATCAAAAACTCTGGAGGAAACAATTGATTTGTAAATAGCACCAATAGAAATTAATCCAAATTGGCAACACATACAGTACTGTTACCTAGCTTTGATCTAATTATGGCTCGGAAGGTGAAAGATTTCCTTCAAGAAGTGGCCCATCGCAGTTCGTCAGTGCATTTTGGGCTGTTTTATGTCTCATACTCTTCTGCAAGGATGAGGAAAAACAGTGAGACTCTTGCTGAATACAAGAAATGTGAATGAATTGTACCATTTGGTAACTGTTACAGCAAAGTCCTGTAAAAGTGATGGATTTTCTGACAGATTTAAAAAGGAAAGGTTATCCAGTGTAAAATAAGGTTTCTCTTTCTGGATCCTGAGATTAATCCTTTGGGGGCGTTTTTAATTCAATTTCAAACTCTTAAAAAATTACTCTCAAAAGCGCTAAACTGACTAAGTACTGTGGGCTGTGTGTCCTGCCTCTCTAACAATACAATAACCTGCAGTGAACGGGAGAGGTGCCTGTGCTACGTGGAGGCCAAATCAATCCTACGTTAAGGAGAGGACATCCCACTTCACTACTCCCAGAACATCTGGCACACTGAAGGGAGGTGATGGGCTAAGGAGGGCTGACTTACAGCTCAGTCCTTACACTATGGGCACAGAGGGACAGGGAGCTGCCAAGGAAACTTCTTCCACAGCATTCAAATATTGCAACAGCAAGATCCATCGCTTTGTTTCCACAGAGGAGCGTGACACGTGACAAAGGCAGCGGTTTGCTGGTGAGCACAAGGCAGCAGTTTGCTGGTGAGCACTTTTCTGAGCGCCCAGCGCAGTTGTTCAACAGCAGCTAAGCCCACTGCGGAACAGAAGAATGATGAATCCCCAGAGAAGCTTCCCCAGGCAGAAGGACCACTTTGGGTTTCCCCAGGTGCAGCAAAGGGTAAAGATCTCATAGTATGGCTGATGGCCCAAGCTTGTGGCTGAGTGAAAGCGAAGTAAAAAATCATCAGTCAAAAACAAAGAGAAAAAGAAAAAATATTTCTTAAAAAGGGATCAAAGTACAGAAGTAATTTACAGTTCAGAAACTAAACACCTGGTATTTCAGCTACCAAATACTTGGAATTGCTGAAACACTGTCAGTCAAAGTGAAAATTATAAAAATGGAAATAGGATAATTTAAATTGAATTTATATTTTCCCTAACAGAGCAGATGAAATTCTGCTACTAATGAAAGAAGAATGAAGAAAATATAATCAGTGTAGATTTATTTTAAAAACCCTATTGCTTTTTAAAAGTAAAAGCTGAAAGAAATCTGACAGCTGCCCAGTCACCAGTTAAAGCACAAAATTCAGTTTGTTATTGAGCCAGAGTTGCAGAGACTACATATGTAAGAAATAAGTAGATTTTGACCGAAATTACCAAAAGGCAATAGATTCCTCCAAAGCTTTTGCAGAAGTAATGTTTTAGCCCAAGAAAACCGTTTGTATGTATATATATATAAAAAATCAACACACATGCACATATATATACACACCTACATGTACATATATGTATGTGTACACACATATATGTCTGTATGTATATATGTATCACAGGAAAGCTCTCTGAAAAAAACCCAGAGCTATATGTGGTATATTTAAAAACATTCAAATGTTAATGATGGTAAGCAATCTCTCACCACACACCTCTCAAATAACTGAAAAATTCAGAAGTGTAAGAACTGCATCAAAGGCTTAATGCATTCTTATTGCCTGAGTAGAACTAATTTAGTAACCTGAGAAATGGTCACTGGTCCTATGTTAATCTTTTCAATTGTTACCAAAGCCTTTTTGTTATAAAGAAAGCAATATCACTTTTAGGAATGCAGTACATTTAAAAATAATTATTTATAAGCTCAGTTCAAACCAATCCTAAGGCACTTAATAGACTATTTTAGTCAGAATTGTTGATAGTTAAAAAATTTCTCTCTGTATTTTCCCTCTGATTTACATAATTACAGTAAATTTTATTGACTATATATTCTTGAGGGGGAAAGAAGGAGGAAATACTTTTTTTATCTTAACCACTTAAGGAAGAAAGATATAAAATCTGCAATGGAAACCAACAGTCTCTGAATATTAAGAACAAAACAGTTTTCTTGCAGACTGTAGGGGAAACAAGATTAACCAGCATTTATTCTACTTTTATATTGAATAAAGTCATAAACTTTCCGATCTTGAGCTGTTTTCTTTCCAGAAAGAGCACAGAATTTCATTAAAGGGCACACAAGGAAAGCTCAGTTTTATAATGCATGCTTGAAAAAGAAAAAAAGCTGCATTTTCTAGCAGCAGAGAAGACACATTAATAATACTCCAAAGACTGTTTAAGTGGTTTCCAGTACCACATTTTGTGTATGATGCTAGCAACATCAACCTAATCAGAATTATCACTTGTTTGTGTGGCCACTATCCTACTTATTCAGGTACAGTGGAAACACAACATACATTCATCTACAGACAGGCCAATGATTAAAATGGGATATAAGAGTCATAGATTCCTGTGACAGAAACATTCTGTAAAATGAAGCAAGAACAGTGACAAAAATTGATAGTGACAGTGACGGACTGTAACAACAATTTATACAATCTTTGAGATACACAGGAGGAAAAAGCTATACTAAAAAGTATTCCTCAAAATATAGTTGACATGAATCACAAATGGAGATAATGAGTATGGTAAATAACTTCTGATGATAAACTTTATAAAGTCCTTTGAATGAAATGGCCAAGCATGCAGAAAGGCAGAAAAAAGTCACCTTTTGTTCCATTAGAAACTTAGACTGCTTGAAGTCTGAGAAAGCATAAAGATGGTGGACTGCTCAACAGAAAGGCACTGATGTTTAGTCTGATTTCCCCAGAAGATTGTAGGAAGCAACCGAGCACATCATTTATGTTTAAAGCAAGGTAGCAGTTATTTAGACAAAGCAGATTGGAAGAGAGGAAGAAACAAAGAGAGGGAAGAAGAAACACAAGCGATATAACTGGTTAAAAATCACAGATCTTTGACTAAATATTTAAAAATGAATATTGCCAGTGTTGAGCCCAAAGTCTGCTTCACTATTGATTCATTTTCCACCACTAATACAAAATGTCTGGAAGAAATGCGAAGATATCTTTGCTAGGGGTTTTTATTTACTAGCTTGTTTCTTTATCTTAACCCTTGCTCATTCTCTCTCTTTAGACTTTTAAATTAACTATTGAGAATTCATACTGATGTCAACTCCTTCCACAAGTAGTGCCTATGGCAAAGAGACATCTAAGATCTCCAAATGATAAAACGTTAAATACTGATCTGCCTGGGAATGCTTTCCTGCTATTCTTTATTCTTTCCTGAAGTGAGGCATTATTACACCTGTACATTCTAGGAATACAAAACAGTGGCAGAGGGTTTTACATTTGCCATAGAGATATTTTTTTCCTTGGTAGCAAAATTCCTTTATTCCTTTCCTCTTAATGCAAAGTACCTTCTCAATTAAACATCAAAATCCTACCTAATCCCTTCCACTGTTGGTAAATCATTCTTTTAACCTAGTGGTGGCAGCTGATGGGCTGAAAAGGGCAAGGGCAGTATCATTAAGTTTAAAGTTCAGCACCTCTATTGTCCTTCACAATCTAACATTTATAATATATAAAAGTTTATTGTGGTTAAAATACAGGAAACAGTTTCTATTCATGTCCCCAGCATAGCACCATGGTTCCTTCCCACAGAACCTGGCCTCATCTCCAGCCTCAGAAGAGCTGGCCTGTATTTATACAGTCATTTCTCCTTTTGGGCTGATCAAATGAAAGGAGAGAATAGATTTTTAAATCCTCGTCCCGTTGGGCACAGCAAGGCACATTTATGTACAAATAATGGATCAGAACAGGCAAAATGTAAGTTGAAATATAAAAGAGGAAAAAATTATTAATAGGATATGAGTAAGTTTTAATACGTGTGTTTTTGTAACAGGCATCAGTATGTCATCAGGTATAAGTGCCTCTTATCTACCCTTATGGAGATCCCAATCCCCTTGCCCTTCTTATCTCCTCAAATCAAAAATCAGGTTGAGCCATTGAAGCGTCTCCTACCATCCTCATCAGCTGATTTCCCTGGGGTTGCTGGTACGAAGGCACAAGTGTTGCCCCAGAATTCAGGGTAATGCCAACAGGTATGTCAACAACAGGCAGCATCTTTCACCATATTGCTCAGACACCACAGATGGGGAACCTCTGCTCTAATCCCTGACCTTGGTCTAGGTGATTAGACACTTGTAATACAAAAAACCCCTAACTTCACAATGAAAAAGATTGTTTACCTGGATTCTTTCTGTTGCTGTAGGCCACAACTGCCTGCATAAAACCTTCTTCAGAACATCTGGAAGAAGGCTGACAGTTATGAGCAGAATTATACCCAGCCATGCAGGACCACTGGAGAGCATTTGCATGAACACGTAATACATCCTCTGATAATTGAGAAAAGGCCTGAGAGGAAAAAAGATAAAATAATTATTACACTTCAGTACACAAAAGAAAGGCTGACACTATTAAATACAAGAATTATGCCAGTGATTAAATACTTCAGGTTCAGTTTCCCAGTTTGTGGGTGTTCATCCATCCCAGTCTTCTCAAAAAGAGCTAACCATGCACCATCTGGAGAGAACTACCTTCTTCTTGTCTTCCAGACTGCAGGAGCTATCATGCTCTCCCCTCCCTGCCATAATGTGTCTCCCTTGCAAAGATAAATTAAGTTCATTCTTAAAGTGTTTATGCTCTTCCATGAACCCTCATCTTGCCCCAGGTATTTTCCACCTTTCTCCTTAGTGTCTTACCCACCACTTCCCTGGTCTTTGCTAAGGCTAAGGATTCATACATACTGCTTGTATGAATCCTCAGAGTAAGCCTAGTTAACCACGCTTATCTTCATACCTCTCAGGCTCCCCATAGCATCTCTAATGCTTTCATGTTATGCTCCCCATCCTATTCACCACATAGTTAATCCAACCACGCTATTAATACCTTCTCTTCACTATCTCCCTGTATCCCATGCAGTTGCATGATTATTAAAATGCCATCACTGTATATTACTGGGAACCAGAAGCCATAATCACTGAGAGCCAAGATCAAGAGGACAGTTTGCAGCAACACTGCAATGCAAAACCAGTAGGGCATTTTCCTGACAGCTTCCAAAATTTGACAGTATTTGCATACTAAAAAGCCAGCTAAGCTAAATTACATTTTTGTATACAGTCACATCTCTAATACAGAGTAGCAAGGCTGCTTGAGAACATTATCTGGGAAAATGTCACTTCTGCAAACTGATGGTGCAGAAACTGAGATCTGATCTTACTAGAAAAAAGAAGAGGCAGCTAAATATCCAAGGAGTTAAGAAGTAGTTCTCATTTGCAAAAGACATGCTAAATACAAATCCTTTCTCTAAATTAAATGGCATCTTAATCACCAAGCAATAGTTAGCCCCCTCCTTCTCTGGTCCCTCAAAATAGTGTATACAAAGTAGAATGGTTCCAGCAGTAGTTAAAAAGATGGCACCTCTATAAGTATGAAACAAAATTTCCAGCTCCTGATGGCAATCAGGCACACTAAGGAACAGAATTTGTTCCAACTTCATGTCCTTTCGAAAACTTTCAGTTTCAAGTACACAGAACTTTTAATAGCAAAACCTCCCAATACTTTAAATTGGCTACGCACAAGAGTTATACTAATTCTTACAAAGCTTCTTACCAACATGAATAAGTAGGTGATAAGACACCTACAGTAACTCCACTTTGCTAAGTAAGGAGACAAAATAATGAGCTCAAACACAGGACTCGTGGCCATCCACATCACTTCAAAATTGAGCTCCACTCCCTGTCTCTAGTTTTGACTGCTACAACTAGCTTCCAACATATGCCCAGCAGGTAGATGGGTAGTCACCAACTGCACAGACATGACCTATTCTGTGACATTTTGACTCAGAAAGGCAACATCAGCTCCTTGAACCAACCCTTGGGCTGCTTTTGACTGACACTACTAACATAAGCTCAGTGGCAGTCAGGGGTCTGACACTCTCCTTGTATTCTTCTTTAAGATTTTAGCAGACATTCATTGATATAAGAGCTGAGCACTCTCCAGTTAGCAATTATTTTTTAAAATAGAGTTCTGCAACGTATAAAGGCTAATTTAATTCTGTGAAAAAAAGGCGCAATATTAACAACTTCATCCTCCTGAAACAACTTTTGCAATGCAATTAATATTATGGTTCATACCAAATAATTCCTCCCCAGAGCAGAGAAAAGACAATGTAGAATACCAGTGATCCCCAGATCATGAAGTGATTTATCCATGTCCAATAATGTGTATCTAGTGCAAGCTGAAAAAAAAAGATATTACATGATGTTATTACTATCTAGACACAACAAGAATTCCCAGCAGGAGATAGAATAGTATTATACCTTTTGAAAACAGGGAAGGATTCTACACAGAATTAGTTGGAAACATCTTTCAAGTTTGAACACCGTTAAGAAGGCACACATAACAAACTCTCTACTTAAAGTAATAAAACAATGCATGGTGATAGAAAGAAATCAATATAAGAAAGCAACAAATAAAAAACCCCAAGTTTAAAGAAAGTTTCAGTGGATCAGGTACAGCATACCTTACCTTAAATGTAACCGTGAATACAAGCACAGTGAACACCACTGTTCCAAAGGTCCAAGTTCCAAACATCTATAAAAAATGGTCCAAAGCAGTTATAGGCAATATTGTCCACTATGTCATGAATTGTTCAGAGTAAACATCTTAAAGCTTAGTACTGCTTTGTAGCATGAACTGACACTTGAGCAAAAACTGAATTCCTACATGATCTATCCAGTGCAAAGTGTTCTGGTTTCTTGCTCTGCATGTACACACCTCAGATTTCAGAGAGTCAGAAAAAGACCATAACCTGAAGTTTACATGCATATTTCCTAATAAAAATCACAGGTAGCACAATTAACAAATCACTGAGATCAAAAAACAAACTGCAGTCATTTCATCAATCTTCTTGGATGTCATCTTTTTTCTGATTTCCCTTCTCTGTTGGATGCTCTTGGCATCCAGCAAAATTTCTTGGAGGTTCAACAGCATGTTATACAGATAAGCATAAGAATGTTATAACCATAAAGTACAAAAACGTCCTCATATGTTTTAAGATAAAACATTTTTGTGTTTGATTTTCTCCCCACTTGCATAAGGACATGAAAACACCTCAGCTATTCAAGTGGGTAGAAATAACCATTAATGCTGATGCAGGGAGGAACTAGTGGTGAATATTGTCACAGAGGACTGCTTGGACTTCAGCAGCTACCAGATGACCGGGTTCAGGATCCAGAGAAGTACTGGGAAAGTAGGCAATAGTTAGGACACTGTATTTTAGAAGAGACTGTGTTTGATTCAGGGTATTGCACCCATGAAAGAGAAGTGTCCAAGAGATCTGAATTACTTTGACAGACAACTGTTGAGATCTCTTGAACTCCCTGTTGCAGTTACAACTTCAATAATGAGACAAGTTCCATGCAGGCATGGAATTTCAGCAGAAGATCCAGTTGGCAAAGTAGGATGTTACTGCATGGACAAAAAGGCAAAATGGGAACATTCAAGAGATGACAATGTGGGCAGGCAGCAAACAGTATAAAAGCAGGGGAACAAATCACAGACAAAATTCAGCTCTAACTAGGATTACTGAGGGGTGTTGAGGGGGACAAAAAGGATATTTACAGTTATCCTTGCTACAAAGGAAAAATGCAAGTCTGCTGATGGAGTCGTAAGACAACATAGTGGAAGGTTTCAAAGAAAATGCTGAATTACTCAGTATTCTGGATATTAAACTTCACAAGCAAAACCCACTCCTTGCATTTAGCTGCAAAACTTGGGAAGGAAAGGAGCAGACAACTCCTGAGCTGTTCTGAGTTCTGAGTTGTTCTTAAGGAGGAAAAGCAGTGGATGCAAAATACTCTGAATTTAGCAAGGCATTTGACATTTGGACAATAAGGAAACAGGGGCCGGCTAAAAGGACTACTGTTACACCTGAAAACTGGTTGAACCACTGGACTCAAAAATCCTTGATAGATGGCTGGCTCCTGGTAATCAGTCAACCACACTAGGAACAGCAACTGGGCTGGAAATCACGGAATATCCCTGTCAGTAGCTGGTTGGACAGAATATCATGAGCAAACTACCAGGTGGTATAAAAATAGAGAACAGCTGAAATAATGAATGACAGAGTTACAATCCAGAGGGACCTCTGCTGATTTGAGAAGCAGGCTAACAGATACCTTACAGAATGAAGTAAGGAGAAATGCAAAGATTTACACCTAAGATGGACTAGTGACTGGCTGTGCAATGGCCCTGCTGAAAAGGAAGTTCAAGTGGGTTAATGTGGATTTCAGATTGAATACAAGCCTCTATTATGCCCTCTCTATAAATAAGGTAAACTGCACAGCAACTGGGAGGAACATGGCCACTGAAGAAAGGTTTTTACTTCCATGTACTCAGCTATAGTGAGGTTGAACCTGGAACAATGTTTTGGGCCCCTCAGCTCATGAGTGATGTGAAAAAAATAGGAAATGATCAGTGGCAGGCAAACCAAGGTGTTTAGCAGCCTACAGCTCTTTTGCAAAGAGGCGTGGAATAGCTTAATCTGGTGAAGGGAAAGTTGAGAAACAATCTAGCAGCTGCCCACAAATATCTGAAGAACTAAAAAGATGAAGAACTGGAACAAATCCCTCTTCAACAACAAGAAATATTCTGCTTAGGTATTGTGAGAAATTTTTCCACCACGAAGAGAGAAAAACATTGGAATAGGTTGCCCTGGAAGGTTAAGGAATCTGCATCTTCAGAGATACTGAAAACCTGAAAAACACTAGACAAAGCCTTCAGCAAATTGATTTTAATTAGCCCTACACAGAGCAGTGAGTTGAACTGGATCATGTCCAATCTACACTTTTCTGTATGAGCTTACCCAATACTACATGACAGGGTATCCATGTGGGAAGTTGATCAAACAAGTATGCTGCTGTGTGAAAAATTGTGAAAGAAGGCCACAGCCAGCCACAGGACATAAATTAGTAGGAAGCTAGGCTAAGATAATGCAATCAACTGTGAATGGAAATAAAAATTAAAATAAACAAATGACCAGCCAAAAGATTCATTATTCTCAGTAATCATTTCACTATTTTAAAACTACTCACTGTGTGACCGAGTCTATTGAACATTAGATAAAATTCAGAAAACCTTTAGCATTTTAATCTTTTACTTTGATATGCAATAGGCTCATGCTATCATCCTATTTTCTGTGCCCTATAAAAACAAGTGCTGTTAACACTGGATAGAAATCTGGATCAGCAACTTCCAATCATGCCATTTACCAACTTACTTCTTGCAGTTAAATTTTACAACATTCTCATGTCATAATCTCTCAGAGAACCTACTGTCAGTCTACATTTCTGCATACTGAAGAGATTTGTCCATATTTGCAATAAAAGCTGCTAGATGAAATAAAGAATTTGAAACAATCTTCCCCTATTAGGCTAGATAGAAAACACTGGTCTGCAACCAAACCCCTTATCCATCCATCTTATTGACTCAGAAAGTGAGGTCCCAGCACAGGGACAAGATCCATAAAGCTGCTACTTTGGCACAGAGAAAGGTAAGTGAAGTAATATGGGAAGACATGAGTTGCAAAAATTCACAACGTCTTTTTAGCATTGAATGTCTCAAGATACTACTCATGCCTTCAGGCAATGAATTGGTTTTTTTTCGAAGTCTGTTTGTCAACATCCAGTTTATTAACAAGTATTTTCCTGTGTTCCGCCCCCAACCTATCCAAGATTTCCCTTCCTCCCCCTGTGACTGTATTTGTTGATCTTCCATGTTTCAATTCAGCATTCTGCTCACCTATCTTCCTTCCCGTTGTTTTGTATTTCCCATTCTGTTTTTCCTTTTTACTTGATCTCTCTCAACCCAGTTTAATTGCATTTAATGTACTCTGTATCAAATGTTAAAATAAAGAAAATCACCCAGGAAATACATTTTATTATATGGGTAAACTAAGATGACATTTGCAATGTGCAATAACTTCTACAATGCCTCTCTTTCCTCTTACCTTTCTTCTGTAATTGATTTCTAACTAGTTGGTTTGTTGCAACACCAACCATGATGTCCTATCCATAGTGGAACATCATACACTCAAAGCAGTATCACAAATTTCTAACAATTGATAGGAGATAAATCTTAGTTTTGCTTTCTAGAAAATGACCAATGGAGGCATTTATGAAGTAGATCTCAGTGATTGGAAGAACACTTTTCCATTATTCTAGTAATATCACACTACAGGAAGCAAATAGTTTCAAACTAATTTCAAAACACTGAGAAACATTTCGGGGGGAACTATTTGGAGGCAAGCATAATGGTATGTTCATTTTAGTCTGACAGGCATCATCATATGGGAAAGATATTGACTTGGTTCACTTTTTTACTAGTTTTGTGATAATAGTGATTAGTTCATTTGTGGTGGAAAAAAATTTTTTTTTTGCTTTAGTACCTATTTTAACAATCTGGAACCTGACTTGTATCATTACATATCACTTATGGCATCAGTGTTACTGTCAGCTCTTTTATGTTCTTTACTGCCTTCTGCCTTTTCCCTGTTCAATAATAACATTTTTGTTGCAGTAGCAAACCTTTCAAACTTTTCAGTTCTTCACTGACTTTTTCCAGATGTAAGCATAATTTAAGAACTGGGAAATAACTATCAACACCTATTAGCATTCATGTGTTTATAAACTCACTTATGTGTTTCTGACTATTCTTGAACACTTGAAATTTTCAAGCCTTTAATCTAAAATTGCAGCTTAATATCTCTCAAGTTTTAAACATAAACACAGGCATGCATCTTCAATAAAGACAAATTTTCTAACACAGATACTCAAGACTCAGAATGTCTCTTCAAGTGTTAATATGGATATCTAGTTGTAGACTTCAACATTTGAAATTTGAGAATTAGGCATCAATCTGGCTTTAGAGCCTTTGAATTAGATTGAATTTGTGCAACGGAAGGTGACTAGAATTTCAGAATGGAATCGAGTCAGAATACTTGCAACACAAACTGTTTATAAGATTGGTACAGGTATGTTAGGTCTAATTTTCAGCACCTTAAGTATGTGGTGATGAAGAATTTTAGACATCTAACAGAGAGCATAATGGTATCAAAAAAAGCTGTAGAGCAATGTACAGTTCTGTCTAGTGGAAGTTCGTTCTGTCCTTAGATAAAATGCTTTTTAACAAGTGTTCTCTATCACACTAGAAGTTCATTTCCCTGACAATGTCACAAAGATGGTTTTTAATGATATCTGAACACTGCAAATGTGCATGTTGCATACAGACAACAAAACTGTGTAGAGTTTATTTTCTCTCTCACTTTGAGGACATTTTCTAAACCTATTAAAGCACATTATAGCATAAACTCTAAAAAAATTTTTATAGCAGAGAGTCAGCAACAAAATGTAGGTTACATAAAAGCACACAACAGAATAACAAAATGCAAGGAAGCAAAAAGCTTTTTTGAAGTTCAAGGTTGTTTACCACACCTCATATATCTCAATACACTTTGTATAAAGTTCCTATTATTTTAAGTACTTATAGAGTAGCTATAAAGAATATTTCTAACTATTGGTTTAAATGATATTTTACTGCTCTTTAACAGTTTAATTTAAGAACAGTGAAAGATGAAATGGATATCATGACAAATCCACAATAGTCTTACCATGTGAGTGCTGGTTGTCATTAGCTGAGGATAGGAAGAGAAGCAAGTAGCAAAAAGAAAAAAAGCACACAAATAAAATAGACCAAAATATCAATGGATAAAATAAATAAAATGCAAAACTTCATAAAATTTGCATTCATGTGACTGCAAAGCAAGTAGAGACGGATTATTTTAAGCTGCTATATGTCAAAAATAATTAAACTATTAAAAAGCTTGTTATATTTAAGACCTTTTATGATCATTCATAACTACTCTACCGAGAGTCTTTTGATATGTTAAACAGATATTCATCAGATGCATGTTAAGTATGAAACTGAAAAGTTACTGTATAAATTCAGAAGTAACGTGGAATTTATGTTATATATTCCTCCTAATTAGTATCCAATCCTATATCTCTGCTTACTAATACACAGTATGTTTCATTGTATAGTTCAGATTTTGTTAAACAGATAAATCGTCTATCTCCCTGTAACTCATAAAGAAGTTATAATCTTACATGAAATACTGAAGAAAACAATTAAAACTATGTTCATTTCACAAATGGCATTAAAAAAAATTACCACTGACTGATGAAATCCAACACTAACCTGTCCATTGCTGGTCACAACTGTGTTGTCTAACAATAAATAGGCACCAAAGAAAAATACCACAGCATCAAACACTCCTAGGAATGTCCAATAAATAAATGCACGCCAGCGCAGCAAAGCGTTCTTGGCAACATCTCTGTGTGAAACAAGAAATGTGTTCATTATCAACAAGTTTGAAAATTCCAGATAAATGAGATAATTCGTATTGTTTCTTGAAAACTATCACATTTCCACATTACCAACTGTCTACCACTTCAAATCTAACTGCTTCCTCAAAATGTCCTCTTCATTTATTTTTATTTAATTCTTACTAAACCCTTTTTACTGCTCCCTGTAATTCTGCTTATTTCAACAATGGCAAACTCCGTGTGCTGAATCCGTTTACTTTTCAATCTTTTTACAGAAGGTATCTCTTTTCCAGTGCTTGCTGTGCATGTCATGATCCACTGCAGATATTGAATGGTAACACTAGAGGTCTCTGGAGACTTTGCTTTATTTCCCCTAGGATACTTATATGCAGAATACTGCAACAAAATAAAACATTAATTTTATTTTGGAATGTGAAACAAGGGGGTTGCACTTGACTTGAAGCTTCAGGTCAAATAGAGTTTCTTGAATGTTTTTCCACAAAAACATACAGGGATTTATCAACAACAGAACTCTTCACTAGTATGCATTTTCTTACTAACAAAAAATCTTAAATGTTACTACTTCAGTTCTTCTCCACAGAAGAGGTATCAACTTAGCAAATAGCATAGAACGCATCAGAGTAAATCAGGACACAGTTAAATGAAAACCCCAAGTTACAAACACATTTACTACCAACCAGTACTTCCACCATACGAACTTTAAAGACTGTCTGATGGCCATATAAAGTATTTTCTCCCCAGAGATTAACAATATAGAGTGCAAACCCGTATGTGGCCAACCAGAATAACCACTATTGCCCAAAACAGCTTAGCAATAGGCTGTTAGGTATCACAACCCACAAGTTTCTGACAAACAAGCTCTGCTAGCTTTCATAAACCAAAAAAGGCCTCTGAATTACCATTTCTAAATTAAAAACATTCAAAACATCAAAGAGAAAATAAAAACATTACTGTTGAAACTCAGTAAATTCTTCTTTCAAAGAATGCTTTTCCTTTGATTATCTACTGTTACCCCTCCCTGAAATGCACTGGCTTTGTAGCTACAAGGATCTAAACTGGGCACCCTTCCTAATTTACATGGCCAAATGCAGTTAATTGGCAAGAACCGTATTTCAAGTGGCTAAGAACCTAAATGAGTCAATTCCAATGCCCAGAAGTGAGTCAACAATATGCAGAACACAATGCTGGACATGACACGGAATACATCCTCAGATACACTCGAACACTCTTTTCATCATCTTTTCTTTCAGAATGAAATGTGTATATAGAAAAACCCAGCATGTTTTCTTTTTTAAAAATACTTCTGTTCCCCGTGTTTCTTCCCCATGACTGGAGAAAATAAAGAGTACTAAAATAAATCTCCTAATTTGATTTTGTTAAACAGTGATTTCTATTTGGCTCTCACTCCCTTTGTAGCAAATGCATGGTGTGGTTTGTAAATGTGCATGTAAAAATACACATTTATCTATTGTACTTTGTAGGCCATGCACGTGCTCTTCCACACTTCTGTTGCAGTGTATCTGATGTTCTACCATATCCTTTTGGTACAGAAGTCCTGAGGATTTCCATTGTAACAGACACAGATCCCACAGCTGAACAATCAAATTTTGGGGTACGGTGTTTTAATTTTACCTGTACAGGGAAGGCTCTCTCTTGAGTGTGTCTGGACTGACATGTTGTTCCATTAGACTGTACAAGAGGATAGGAAGGGAGGTGAAGCTGATATTGTACAGTGTTAGATACGCAGTATCATATAAAGTCTGTAGATGGAAAAGAATTAAATCAACTACTTTTAATTTAAAATTAAATCCTCTGCATGCAACTTGATGTAAAATGAATGGGTGAACTTCTGCAGGAAACCAAAGTTATATTCCTTCAGAATGGAGGCAAATGCCCCTGAACAGCTGCTAAATGATATAGGACACAATTCTCCATTTGCATCCCATTCACCTGGAGGAAAAAGATCAGCTAAAAAATCCATTTCATGGACCAATATGATCCATATACTGGCTCCTCCTATAGTTTCAGCTGTAATACCAACTCCAAAGTGCCCAAACTGAACAGCACATTCCTGCAGAGGAAGAAATTCTGCTCTGACAAAGTTTTCAGTGGTCGTTTGAAAGGGAAACCAAAACAGAAAAAAATAGTTTTGTCATTTTAACTCCTCCTGGAGCTTTCTTTCAACAAAATCAAAGCAATAGTATTATTTTCCCCCAATTAAATCCAACTAATACTCAATTTAATACTGAAAACATAAACCCTTTTGTCTAAATTCAGTCATTCATTCTTTTGGTTTCTGTTCCCTCATTTAGAAGAAAGAAGAGGTAGATCCTTTCTACACAGATGAGAACAAGGGAGAAGACAAAAATTTAGGAAAGCAAATATTGGATCGCCTCCTGAATGATGGCACTTTTGTGGTGAGCAACAGTTCAATTTTTTCTCTATTTTTCAGTTTTTATATTTCCTTTTCAACTAACTTAATGCTGAAATTTCATCTGAAATTTGTAATTCATACCTGTTCATGCTAGAGAAGACTAGTTCATTCTCTCATTTTCATTCTGGATTCTAAAAATGAACAACTGGTTCAATTACTCATCTTTCAGGATTTCCTCCATTCATATCCAGTAGGCTTAAATCTAACTGACTGTACATTTCCCACAGACATTTCACTTTGCACTGCCATTTCCAAAAATTGTATTTCTGTATTCCTTGACTTTAACATTGTTTTTATGATAATTCATAAAACTGACTTCTGTAACTTAAATGCAATTGCCACTGAATACCACATGAATCAAAAATTACGTTCTTTTTTGTGTAAATTAACACTAAATTCTCAGGAAGATCCTATACTTTTGTTACAAAAAAGCAAAAGAGGTAACATAACATTGATGGGAAAAGATCAACTAACCTGTTGTGAAAACCCACAGAAGAACTGATACAAAAACTGAGGAAAAATGAAGCAGACATTCTGAAAAACAAAGTGACTGTTGTCAAGCAAAATTCAGACACTAATTTATTTACAATTCTATAGATATTTATATCATATACACTAACAATAGTGAGTATTGCAGGAACAGTAGAAGAAACTGCATATATTAAACCCCAACAGTCACATTCTGCAGTAATACTGTTAGACAAAAACACTTAATATATTTTTGAAACACTAGGCTACATTTTGAAAATTCAAGGGCAGTGAAATTTGGGATCCAGGAATACAGTTCAGTTAAAGCAAAGCAAAAAAAGGGACAATCCAGAGGAGGAGATAAACCTTGATAAGCAAGCAGGGATACTCTGGTTAGCATGGTTTCCAGCAAAGCAACTGTAAGATATTTCTAGCTGTAACCCCAAATGTCATCCTCTCCCAATTATACCTATAGTCAAACACTAGAACCCTGAATTACCCTGTGACAGTTCCTTTATACAATCTTCCATTGCTTACCGAAAGAACTTGGATTGCCAACAATTAGAAATAACGAAACTGTCTAAATAGGACGATACTCACTATGAACTTTTCCCACCTACATTATCCTAATGCATTTAGCACAACTTCATTTGCAGTAATGTCTAAGTTCTCAAATACTATTTCCAGTGTGAATTAGAAGTTCACTATAGAGACAGCGTGGAAGGTACTGGAAATAAGCAGACCAGTCTGAGATGGAATTTGTAGGATATGAAAAAATAAAAAAAATTTTTGCTTTTAAATGGAACATCTATTACAGAGTTTATCTATATAAAATCTACTTCTCTTCATGTTCAGAATAAAAACTATAATCTCATTTCAGCATTGCATCTGGTACTCAAGAAAATCTCTTTATACAATTGTTGCTGGTTTGTACCATTAGCTGCAAAAACTGTATATAGTTAGATATTACCATTTAAGTTTTTGAGGTTTCTGTAATTAGAATAAGGATTCTCCTACCTTATAAAAGAAGTATTGCACAAGTTCAGATATCCTAATATAATAAAAATGCCCATGAACAAGCAACATTTTTTTCAAATGTTTAAATTTAGGTATTGCATAGTCACTGTTTCTTGCTGCTTGACGACCTTCTTTGCCAATGATTCCTTTAAAAAACAAAAAGGAGGTGAAGCTATTTAATAACTAAAGAACTACTGAAAAGAGAATTGCAAAATTATGTAATAATGCTAAGATACTGATCTAAAGGGAGATAACGAATGTATCTCATACAATTCCTAGGATAAATGCACTAAAAGTTGTCTGTAACACATATAACCTGATTCATTGAGACTGCCTGTTTTTAAGAAATATATGGTTTTTGTCATTTCCCTTGAAATAACATACTAAGGAGCAGGCTTACCTATACCAACATGTGCTTCCAGAATCATACTGACATCATTTGCTCCATCACCAATTGCTAATGTGATAGGATGTTCTTTTGATAACTTAATCAACTTTACAATCTGGAAAAAAAAAAGTGTTAGAAACCCTCCTCTGTAATGGTTTGCTTATTTTGCATAACTGTAACACAAAATAAAAATTACCAAGGCAGTTTTATAAGAAATTCTCTGAAGGAACACAAAACCGACATTACTCAATGCAACAATTATGCATGAAGATCACAAGTTTCTTCATATTATGAAGTATTTGTTCCAAACATTTTTTATATACTTCTAAAGTACTTTGAGAGAGATGGGACAGGAGGAAGGAAGATCCAAATAATGGAAGATGTTGTTGAGATTGCTTAATGCTGTGTCAGTGCATCAATGAATTAAGAGTGTTCCAGAGACAGAGTGGACAATTTCAAAGAAGTCCTGAAATGAAAGACTAAAAACTTGTGCTTTCTCATCTGTGTTGAACTTTTTTTCCTACATTTAAGAAAATATATTTGACTCTGTATACATACAAAAACTATCAATGTATAAACTATCCAAAAATTTGACTTCAAATCTCTCCATTACAAATTATCGCCTCTGTAAATTTGGTACCGAGTCAGCTGCAACTAAAAAGCTGTACAAACTTCCAGACAGTTATAGTGCTGGTTAAATACATTTGTTACTGTGAATAAGGGTTACGTATGCTGTACCTGCACACTGAGAAAATGACATGACAAACTGAAAGAAAAAAGAGATGTGTATTCCAGTACTTCTTTCCTTTAAAAGTTCTTCAGCTACCTTGAGAGGTTTCAGTAAGGGAAGGATGTGTTTTTACTTGATACAAACAACAAATGCAAGCGTCAGGTACACTTAACCATGATAATGCACACATTTTTTTGCCTGTATTCTTTTTGGCTTTCCACTTATGTTAAAAACAGAGAAAAAATACCACTCTGCCATAATAAGTAACACAGGTTCTTGTAGTGTCAAAAGAGCACAAAGCTTCTTAGGTTAAAAAGAGAGCAGTTAGTTAATTTTTTTAATATGTTCATATTAGCATATACCAACCATAAATTTGAACAGTATGTACCTAAATCAAATTCAGGCGCACAGATGGGTGCTGTTTTAGCATACCATTATCTAAATTGCTTGCCAGCAGAAATTCTCCCCTCTCTTTTTTTTTGTTTTGGCTTTTCACTTTAGAAGATACAAAAATGAGCGGTAGCATCCTAAGTTACCATAGTAAGTCATACAGAGTATTAACCTTCAATATTTACATATGTGCATAGCTAACAAGCAGTTATGGAATTAAACACAAACCTGTGCTTTTTGCAGCGGTGCCATTCGACAGCATAACACTGCACTGCAGTTCCTGCAAATATTAAGAAAGATCTCTCTGTAGTTACCAGAGCTCCCATCATGTCTTGGTTTCATTATTAATGATAATGCTGCTCCATCAATAATTAAACCATAATCTTGCGTATCGGTTGAAAGTCTGTTCGGGGATAAAATATAAACTAAGTGTCACTGTAAAATTCTCAGACACATTTAAAATCTGGCAATAAGAATTATGCGAAAATTAATTAATGAAAAAATAATGAGCATAGAATACCACAAAGTTAATACACTTCTAATGGAAATTCTTTGTGTAAGACTGATATTTTACAACATTTTTAAATTCTGGATTATGCTGAAAATATTCAGTGCTTCACCAGTATGAATACAAATCTGATACCTCAGTGACTTCACCAGAGAGTATGAGTGTATAATAAATGACTTTTCAGTTTGGTTTGGAACCAAAGAACTGCAAGTGAGGTAAACCAAGAACTGCAGTGAGGTAAACCAAGCTGCAGGAATAAAGTTAATTTTGTGGTACATTCCATACATTCCATAACACACAGGAAAAATAGGTTATAAGGAAAGGCCTTTGGTACTGTGATGAAGAAATAATTTCTTTTCCAAAGGTCTACATTTACAAAAGTAAATGCGCCTTGAAGGAAATGCCTAAAAGAAACCTGTTGGCCCAAATGGATATGGCCACTCTCTACATCTAGAGCATAGATATTTTGCCTTTAGAGTAGTGGCTAAGTCAAAGACAGGTTTACTTTTATTTATAATACTAAAATAAAATAAAATAATTATTTATGTTCCCTATAATATTACAATATAGTCTCATCCATAAAAATCTATTAGCAGTACGCCTGTAGTAATCTGAGCATTGCTAGAAGTGTAACCACGGTCACAGGAAGTAGTTTATTCACTACTTTATCATACACTGAACAATGGGGAAAGATAACATGGTCTGGACTGCAAGAACCATTTTCTGTGGCATCCAAAAAAGTTATTTCAGAGCACCCTTGCATCTGCCTGCATTACACAACAGCCTCAGGCTCCAGGTAAACGTGAATGTTGTATAAGCGTACACTGAGGTTTATTTTTATTCTCTTTTCACTGTTCCAAGGTTATACACTTCTGTGCATGGGGTTTCAACAAACATGGTTTCAGAAAGACCAGTGTTTGTAAGTAAAACAGCATATTTATTATTATGTATTCTAGGCATCTCCCTCTTTTTGACTAGAACACAAGCTGGTTTTGGCAAGTAAGATAAATTTCTGTAAACTACATTTAATAACAGTTCCCAGATATTTTCACCACTTTTGCTACTGTTGGCACAAATAGGGCAATGTCACTGCTGTACAATAATATCAAGTGAAAAGGTATCATTATGAAGTTCAAGCAATGTACTGAAAGTTTGGTGTATTATAGTGAAATATTTTTAGCCTGAATTTGAACATACAGGTAGAATCCTGCTATTACTGTCTTAGTACTATTCTCCAGCTCTGGAGATAAAGGTAAAAAAAAAAAAAAAATCCAAAGAGTTTTAACATGGAGGAAATTGGCATTGCACAAGAAGTCAAACAAACATGCTAAATCACACTTTGTAAAGCCTGTGGTACTTAAAATGGTACAGATGACATGGAGAAAAATTATTTATTTAACTGAATATACAAATGTTCATGATTAGACTAACGGGATATAAAGTGTAAGGAGGGCTAAGAAAAATTATCGGGTCCAGAGATTTAAGCTCTAAGGCTAAGAGTTATAGAAAATCTCTCCTAAAATAGTATCACAAATGCTTGTTAACTTATTGCTAACAGTTTTATGGTGGAAAAATTATTACAGTATCAGCCATGATTTTTCTTTTAATAGACAAAGTAGTACCAGAAATGAGATAAAGAACATGACTGAAAACCTAAATTTATCCAAACAAGCTTATACTTAATCACCACACCGTAACTCACACATTAGCAAGAGAAACTGAAACATACTGTTGTTCTTAAGGTACTTGGTCATAATTTCGTTGTTTGCAAAATGCCCAGAAGCTTATTTCTGGCCTGAAAATCCGACTTTTTCCTTACCCTGAGAAGGTATCCCTGGTTAAGCTGCCATTTTGCCTTATGACAGTTTTATTTAGGTCAAAAAGCACATCATGTAAACTCTGCTCCTCAATTTTCTTTGTGGTTAGCTCAAGTATTTGTGTATTTCTTCGGAAGAGCTTGCAAGCGTAGCAAGTAGCTGCAGCAGTCTCCATTTTGTCTCCTGTCAGTACCCAAACTTTAATTCCTGCTTTCTGGAGTGCTTCAATAGTGTCAGCAGCTTTTTCTTGTAGTCTGTAAAGTCAATTGACAACAAAATTGACAGATTGCTTGGAAATGAGAAAGGTCTCTATTGAAAGATTTTCATAAACAAATAAAAAATTTCAACGTAAGTTAACAGATCTAAGAATTTCCCCCAAAGTATGACTCCAAAAATGTTTAGGGGACTAGTATATGTTTTTGCACCTTTTTAAGAGCTAAAGATTCTTCCTTCATTTCCTCAATACCCATTTTGTAGTCCTTTTCTCCAAAACTTTTGTCTATAACTTGATCAGTAAATTAATACACGCATGTCAATAGCTCGAATACACTGATTTTTGTACACTTAACTATTATTACTTGCTTACTAGGTTATAAAGTTACCATGTGTAACTTTAGTAAGCTAAGGGTGTGGAACTGATTCAAATAAGGGGTTTCCCAAATAAATCTCTAATACACAAAAAGAGTTTCCAATTACTTTGTCACCACCACTGAACAAAAGAAACTAAGAAATGTACTAACTAACCGATCTTCAACAGCTGTAGCACCAAGTAATATAAAATCTCTTTCTATCTTCTCATACACTTCTGCCAATTTCTTGTCCCGGTCCTGAAGGGCCAACTTTGCACTCTGAAGCAGCTTCTGTACCTTGCTGTATTCTTCTGCTGTGAGCTTTTTATATGCGACACACAACGTTCGCAGTCCTTCCTGAAGAACGCAATCAAAAGAAACAACACACGTTTTACAAAACTCTTTAAGCTTAGACTTCTTGCTGGTGTTTATGCTGGGGGATTTGAAAAAGGAACATCATGAAGTGACTAAGTATAGACTGGTACAGTAGAGTATAGACTAGGATATGGTTCAGCTTAATTCTGTTGTGTTCTGGAAGCAGTCACAACCTGATGGACCAACCTCAATCTCCCAAAAGATAAACAGCTCAGTGATCCAACTGGATATATGATTACAAGAGCAGGCAAAGTCAAGGTAAAGGTTTCCTTCCCTATGTGTATAATTAGGCAGGATGAGTCAGAATAGATAAAAGTAATATAAATAGTAGCTCTGCAGCTACTATGTAAGTGTACTTTATACACAAGAAGAGTACAGATTTTGATGCTCGGTTGCAGCAGATCCACAGACAGGGACAAAACATCACAAAGAGAACTGAAAGTGAAAATCCAACTGTACCATTTCAGTCAAGTGAAAATCAGAATTTAGCTGTGGGTGTTTCAAACTGCATCAAACTTTTGGACTGTGTGATGAATAAGAAAGGGATCTAGATTGTGTAAGGTGGGGAAAAGCTATAATAACACAGTAAAGTTTTGCCAGCTGAGTTATCTATTGCCTCTCTTAACACCATTTAACTGGCATTTCAGCTTCCATCCATCCAGTAGGTCTTTGTATACTTACTTATTCCCAAACAATGAATGTGAATTATTAAAATACCTCCCTGTCTCTTGATATTGATAAAAGCAGGTGCCTGGTATTTTCTTTGAGAGGCTTGTGTGTACGAGCCAGTCCTATTTCCAATTATGTCCAATGAAAAAATAGTTGCTGGTCTGGATTTCTTTCTTGACAGACGTGGACTGGATATGATATGTAAATACTTTTCAATTCCATTAGCCTCTTTTACTTGTAGTTATCAGACAGCTGTCCCATATAATGAAGCTTAGTAAAGCACTTTGAGAGTTTTTTGCTTCAAAACAAAAGCAGGAGACACTGCAGTGGTCCTTTTCCCACACACCTGTAATATTACTTTGTTTTCAGTTTGAGTAGTGGATGCCAGCAAATCACATGTTATGTAAGACTGGCAATTGTCCTGCATTGCAATGAATTCTGCATATTTTCGGACACAACAAAATTCAAATACTACTTTTAGGTAAAACCAAGTTCTGAAATCATTTTAAAGGTGATCAGCCAGCTCACAGCTAAATTTTAGCAAGCAAAAAATATAAGATATGGAAGATCACTGATCTCACCCAGAGCTTGTAAAGCAAAGGCAGAAAATCACAGCTGCTAAGGCTGGGGACTGAAACCAGCAATGGTTTCTAGGGAGATTTACAGTTTTTCACTTTTCTTCTATTCAAAAATTAATTCAAATCACAACTGTGAAAATGCCATACTAATGAGCTAACCGGTTACAGGAACTAATGACCTCTGGTTAAACATACAGTTGTGCATATCTAATGCACCACAACTGACATTTGGAAGATGAGATGGAGGACATGCAAATAAGGGAGTTACACAGACTGCTACCCACAAAGCCTGAGCCAACTTTGGCATATAATAACCTTGGTGCCTGTAAAGACAAATCTTTTAGCAGATAAAGCAGGTGGTCAGAACACTTAATTTCTTTTTGATACTGATATCATGTGAACAGATCGATAAAATGGAATCTTACCACTGCATTGCGTTCTACTCGGGATCGTACTTGTTCAATTTTACCTTCTTTAACCCTAGGAAATATGGAGGAATCTGCTCCCTTACAAAACAGAAATATATCACCTAGAAGAGACAGCATATGGAATTCAAAATGATCAAATATACTTTCTTCAAAAAACATCCAAATTAATAAGCCTTCAAAATGGTTTTTTCCAACTTTTTTATAACATTTGTACTCATATTTTATAAAGAAGTCTCTTATTTTATACAGAAAAGTACACAGACTGTGTTTAATGCTTAACTGATAAATCTGAAATAAATGCAAGTGAAACAAAAACATCTAACAGAATTGTGACAGCCCTACCTGCTGAAGACTTAACGATTACACTCATTCGCCGTCTCACAGAATCAAAACTGAAAACTTCCAATAATTCAAACCTGAAACAGATCAAGCATATAAATTAAACGTTACTTCTAACATGAATATGGAATATGGAACTAGTACAGAATAAAACAGCTGGTTGCAAAAAATAAATAAGGAAAGCCCTTAGGGACATCACAGGTTCTACTTCAAGTAATTAGGAGCTAAGTATGATGGGATTTATCGCGAATCTAATTTATTTAAGTAGAAGACCAGAAACCTTCCAGTAGAGCGCCGTACTGATTTTAAATTAAGTTTCTATGTGTAATACTTAAACATAGCCTTAGAACTTGAAATGCATACTTACACATAAGTTTGTTTTACATTTTTTCTAATTTTTACTATTCCTAATCACCCAGAAGTGCTGACAAAATTCCATATTCTTGTTCACATGTTGATAATTTATTCAAGTGAAAAAAACCCCTCTTCTATTTACTGGTTTTGTACTTGCCATTATTTCAATGATTTGATCTTATCACATGTTCCTTTCCTTTCTAAGAGGAAAAATTAACACAAGCTCCTGTTGCACTGTTTTGGTTTCATCAGTTTGTATGCTTCTATCATTTACTCTCTTACCTATTAAGACAATTTAAAACAACCTGTCTTTTTCCAGGACAAACATAAGCAATCCAACCATTAACCCCAACTTTTTCAGGATTTAACTCTGTCCAGATCTGCTTGTTTAATTACATCCTTAAGTCCTAAGTCCTTTTAACGCCCTAGAACTCAGACCTGTGCTAAGCTACATCAGGCCTATGTCTACAAACTGCATTTGGGAGAAAATGCTCAGTGATTATACTGCTTTCTTCTGAGTCACTAAATGACACTGACTCCACTTCTTATGGGCTAGGCTAAAAAAGTCTGAAGTAGCCTTTGGGAAAAATTCTCTATATTATCCTAAAAGGGTTAAACTAACAGCAGGGTTCCTATATTTGTGCCCAAGAGTCCCTGTGTAGTTGGCAGAGTACCCAAGCAGGAAGATCCAGATATACAACAGACTTAACCAGCAGACATCTGGAGAAGTGCAAGGTGGATTTTCAAGGGTATGTGTATACCACGGAACAGCTGTACTATTTCAGTGTTACTGAAAATCTGGCTCATATTGTGGTCTACAAAATTTATCCTACAGATACTACACTCCTGTAAATTCCATGGATTATTATGTGATAAAACCTGCACATTTGTGAACAACAAATTGGGTACACAGCATTTTCTATTACAAATATATTATTTACTATATATAAAACCATCAGGAACTATTAGATTAGGTCATGAATCCCACACCACACCTTCATTGTCATATAGATAATTTTTACTGCATATAATGTCAAAAAAAATTACTAATTTTTCTTTATTTTTTTACTAAAATGCAAGGTTCCTGGCTTTCCTGACTTAAAAATTCATGTGTAAGGAAACAATGATTTATTAAACATAGCAACAAAAACTTGTCATCAGTCTATTTTGTTATATATTTAACCACTCACTTTTCTATGTTATTTTCCCGATTTAAGATCTCCATGTAATTGTCTTTCAGCCTTAGATAGGTGTAACCAAGTCTGTAAAATCAAACACAGAACAAGAGAATGAATGCAACACCTATATAATTACCTGGTTCAAGTATGTCGCAATGATTTAAGACTGAGCCTACAACAGACCAGCACCAAAACTCCTAACTGTTTTTAGTTGATTTTAGACTATGAATATTCATTAATTCACCTTAAGAAAGCAATCAGCTGTGGATAACTTGGTGCTTGTTACTACAATTTTTGTTCTGAAAACAATTTTGAGCTTCAGTGATTAGATCTGTAGTTTAGAAAAATATAATATCTAAGTGCACACATACCTTTGTATTCCTTCAACTAAAGCAACTTCATCAGGTGATGATGATATATATATACAAGATCTTCTCGATACCTGGTTTTTCTTCAAACCATCTACACTGTCATCATCCTTTACCTGAACAGTGTGGCAAAGACAAAGAGCTCGGAAAAATAGTTCCTCTCTCTCCTGAAAAATAAAAGGGACAGTTGTCATTACGTGCTATCACTTGAAAACTCTTCTTTTGGGAGGTGATCGATGTCACTGATTACTGCTGATTATTAATCAAAGGCAGTCTCCTTTGAGGGGGAGCCAGGTCTTTCCCTGTGATAACCATACAATTGTGTCACAGCTGTACCCTTAGGATCGCACACAGGTGAAGCTAATGATGCAAAAAAACCCCAGAGTGCATCTTCTACCTCCTCTGAATGCCTAGATGTGGCTGATGGTGTTTTTTCTTTACTTTTGCTTAAACTTAGCAACAAGTATTTATTAAATACTAGTCAAGGTATAATTTAGAAGTCCTGAGTTCACACAGAAGGATGTAGTACCTGGAGCACAGGTCTTAGCAGATCTTACAGATTTCAATCTCTTGAGCAGCTTGAACATGCCTCAGTACTAAATAAATTACTGAAGTTCACACACTTTGGCAGCTCCAGCTGACCACTTCCTATAATATTTCAGATGGTTTGGTAATGACAGCTCCTGGTACCAGAAAGAGATTTCTCTTTCATGGATACCTGTCTGTGTTATATCTTTATGTCTGAAACCTATTCTTCTGTGTTGTTTAATACAAACTGTCTGTGCCATTGTGATTCCAAGATAAAAACTCAGCATACCTTGGGACCACATTCTGAGGGCCATGGGTGAGAGACATTAGGCTGCTGAATTACACAAACATATTCTAAGAGACCTTATTTTGTCACAGTGAAGGGCATGATATGAAGTGAGTGTGAATGATATGATACTGATGTAATAAAAAATACATTGTACTTTGGCTGTGATTATCCTGCCTATATACACCCTGTTCACCTGTTGACACGTGAAGACTCCCCAGCTTTCAACTAATTTTGCTTTACATAGCAAATAGCCACAATACATACATGCTGTAGGTAGCACACTCGAGATGTGGCTAAATTAAGTCACATTTTGAAGTAATTTAATTTGGTCATAACCATTCTCTGGCCACATTTTCACTCAGTGATGACTAAATAAGGGCTTGCACTAAGCCCCCATTTTCCCCTTTAAGTATTTTCTTGTCCTTTTCTTGCTTTCCCTGTTGTAGCTAAGGTTAAATAGAAACCAGTTATCTCTGTCTGTAGCTATTAACCAGAGAAAGTTCTATATTTGGGGTTTAAGTCAGCTTTACAACTGCATTAAAATGAGAAACTTCCCGTTAAGCCTTTAAATCTTACTCTTAACTAGGAAACGAAAATGTCTATGCAGTTACCTACTTTGATTAGTAAAATTCAAGGATGTTGAATTTCTAATATTCCCTTCATCAGTACGGTTCAATTTTCATGTTTCACTGTAAAAACCAAGAACACAGAAAGAGTTATCATACCTTTCCACTACTTCCTGGAGATGAATCAATCATATCAATGCCTGTACAATCATGGAGGATTTGTCCATTGCAGATAACATGTGGTATATAAACATGCCCTTCAATGCAACATTCTACGAATTCCATATTGTTCTCAGTTAACGTTCCTGTTTTATCTGTGAAGACATACTCAATCTGCAAATAAGCACAAAATAAAAACAGCAGGAATGTGAAAAGAAATTTTCCAACGTCTCTGAACAAAACTGAGTTTAATACTGAGTTACACCTTCCTTTGAAAATCCTTATGCTCTTTCAGAAAAGGAAGATAACAATTTCTTTCGGCAGCTATCTTCATAGAAATATAGGCCCTGAAAGATTTTATCCTATGAGAGTGTCAAACAGTGCTATCCTTCTGCCTCATAACACATTTAAATGATGTGTTTAACCCACTTCCACTCTTCTCTCTAGATCCTTTTTAGTTTTTAATGTCTTTCTTACTGCAAGACAGGTATTTATAGAAACAAAACACAAACAAATTTCATTTCCCAGGGATTATTATTTAATGCACATGCCTGGTTTTGGATCAGTTACTGTCAGAACAATCTTTAGGGTAGTATCAGAATTCCCCACTACAATTGTTTTAGTTTAAATGAGGAATATAGACACATACAGTTATACACATGGGCACTGTAATTGCCCTGGAAACACTAATTCTGTCTCAATATTGAATTTTTCATTAACTTTGTCTTTTACAATGAGCCCCAGAGCTTAAGTCTAACAACATTAAAAATAGAACTATCAACCAGAAGAACTAGATTGGCTCAATTTTGGAACTTGGATGTAGGTATTGTATACATACTGCATGTCATATTTGATAAACTAAGAGAATGAAGTAAGGTAAGGAACTAAGCCCTGAAAAGAAGGCTATTATTTAAAATTCATCAGATTGTTTATCAAACTTCCCCATTTATGCAGTGCATTGAATATCATTAATTATGCACACTTTCCACTGAGATTGACTTTTATAATATTCACTAATCTGAAAAGGCAAATGCCAAATTTTCTGGTGGCTTTTTATCTGTGGACAAAACACCCGCAGTTAAACTTTTTCAGAGTGAGTAGGATTTATACAGTTTTTTTTCATCTCAATCCCTACATTCAGGTTCATCATAAAAGTTCCAAAACGCTATCAATCGAAGGTCTTTTAGTCATTCAGCGTGTTGCTTTGTCACAGTGTTTCCTCGTGTTCAGACAGACCCTCCAGTTTCAGGTTGTGCTTACTGCCTCTGGTCCTGTCACTGGGCGCTGCAGAGAAAATCCCGGCTCTATCCTCTTAGTACCCTCCCATTCAGGTATTTGTATACATCGGTAAGATCTTCCCTGAACCTTCCTTCCTCCAGGCTGGACAGTCCCAGCTCCCTCTACCTCTTTGCATGAGCCACGTCAAGTCCAGTCCCTTGGCTGTCTTTGTGGCCCTTCACCAGGCTCCCTCCAGGATGCCCATGTGCCTGAGGTGGGGAGCCCAGAACCGGACACAGCACTCCAGGCAAGGCCTGGAGAAGGGCAGGATCACTTCCCTCAACCTGGTGGCAACACTAATGCAGCCCATGATACCACTGGCCCTCTTTGCCATAAGGACACACCGCTGGCTCACGTCGAACTTGAGTTCCATCAGGACTCGCAGGTCCTTTTCCACAAATCTGCTTTTCAGCTGGATGGCCCCAGTCATCCAACTCATTAATGATCAGGATGGGAGCCAGTACTGACCCCGGTGTACACTGTTAGATACTGGCCTCCCACTGTGCACTGCTGACCTCCACCCTCTGTTCACCCCCTTTTCAATCCACCTCACTGTGCTCCTCCAGGCCGTAATTCCGCAGATCCTCTTCGAGGATCTTATTGGAGACAATGTCAACTGTCTGCCTTAATAATGAAACACCTGCTACCACCCTTAATCCAAATAGATAAAAGATTACCTGTTTGACTAGAAAAAGCAAGAAATACAGCATCTTACTTATTTATTTGAAAAACCTGTGAAAACATTTTTAAGTGAGATCTTCAATATTTTCTCAAATAAAATTTATCTGTGTCTGTCTCAACATGATGATTTTCTTAACACAGAACAGAATTTCCTTTTTCAAAAATGAGACTAACAACTGATCATTTTAATGGATGAAACTTGAGAGTTGTGGCACTGGAAAATCAGTACCAGTCTAGTCAGACAAAAAGGTGGGGTTTTTTTCCATTAAAGTTTTAATCTAAGGAATATCGATGCTTATATATTTTCCCTCTATAATCAATGGAGAGGAAGTGTTTATCCTTAATACTATAGCAATACTAATTGAATTCCACTGACTGGGTGAGAAATCAGAATTTTTGATTCTGAAAATAAAAATATCTCAGATTTTATTTTTAAAATTAATTAGCACTAAAGAAAATGCACGTGTAGCTGCAAAAAAAACCCCAAAATAAAATCAAAAAACCTTGAAGAATCAATTTTAAAATAAAAACCTACAGTAGAAACATTTTAAAAAATATATATAATTCGATGAAATTTACCTGTCCCAACTCTTCATTGAGGTCAGAAGTGTTCACCAGTGGTCCTTCACCTGTATCCTCATCAAACATTTCCTCATCCCATGCAATGAAATAAGAACCAAGAAATTTCTGCATTTCCACAGTGACATACATGGATACAGGAATAATGTAGTTGAAAAGAACCATGAATGCAAGGAAGTCTGTAAAAGCTTGAAGAAACTGCCAAAGAAACAAGATAAAAATACTGATTTTTCATGTACCATTAAAGACTGCAAGATTACTACATGTATTTACAAATTGTTTTTTTCAAATAACTTTTGAACAGTGAGCAACGTCTTTCATAGCTCACAGTTCAGCACAGGATGGAAACCTTCATGATTTATAACATCACAACTGGCATGCAATAGAGCTTTTTGGTTTAAATCTGCCTTTTTTTTTTTTTTTGCAGATATACAGGTATGGAATACCATTACATAGCATTATTGTAAAGTTCTAGAGCAACTAATGAGCATGGTGAAGACTTTTTGGGGAACAAGGGAAACATTAACAGGTACATTTAAAAATTACCAGAAAAACAGCACAATTTCACAGCAACTCCTTCAAGGATTACCAAATTACATAATTTTCAGGCAGCACTTAATAAATAAATAAAGGGTTTCCTTTCCCTCTCTCAACACAAGCAGAACATATGCACATAATCTGGCTCGATTTTTCAGTGGTGGACACTTGCTGGAGCTACAGCCAACCTGCTGAGCAGGTTGAGAGTGCTGCTGGCAGTAATGAGAACTCTAGAATACCTGCCTAGCATGTGCTCCTCATGACTTAGGGCAAGGAAGCAAATTTTCCCCTAGTCTGATTGAGAGGATTTAGTGAAATAAATACTGTGCTTTCTGTAGGGCAGGGTTCAGTTGACTGCTTTGGATCCTCTGGGTATCCATTCAGGACAATGTCCCTGTTTCCTGTAAGAACTTCTGGCACTGGTGGACTGATGCTCTCTGATGCCTTTGAGCACTCATAACAGAGAGATACAAAATAGTGTTTGAGGGGCATTTTTATGGAGTTTCCTACAGTGGATTATTTTGAACGCGTCTCTTACAGGACTGCCAATAGCTGTGGGATTCCTTCCAGCCCTTGTATTTCTCTGCAAGAGGTCAATTCTTTAGTAATTTATATAAATAACAGGCAGCTCCAAAACACTTTTATGAAGCTTTTTATACTAAACCAGACATTCTCATCAGTTAAATTAACACATACAATTTAAGGGCAAAAATTTTATACACAAGCTTTCTACAAATACACTGTCACCACTGTCAACAAAAAAGCATGAGTGGTAAGTAAACAGGCTGTATATACTTTTCAGCAGAATCTCTAGAAATTAAGGGTTTAGGGAAACTTTCTTGGTATTATAATTTATTTCCATACCAAATTTCTTTTCTTTTCAGGCTCTGTTTTCTGATTATACCATGGCTCATCACGAAATGGTTCACTCTGCCAGGCATACTTCAGAACAGTATTTATTAGTGCTTTACTGACGAGAATACAGAGGTATACAACAAGAAATACATTCATTGATCTAAAAAAAAAAAAAAAATAAACACACCAAAAAGGCAAAATAAGAATCCCATTAGCATTTAAACTATAGAGTTTATTAGAAAATGTTATACTTGGTTCATCAGTCTAATATTTGCTGCAAGTCTAACAGTGCTAAGATGTTAAAGTAACTCTTCCAAAGTGCTTTTCCAATAAGGAAAAACATAATTGACATTATTTTCTATTTTTAATTTTTATTTTTCTATTTTTATAATGGCTTCCAAAATCTGTGTGACTAATTAACAAAACTAGTATATTAGTGAAAACAAAAGCATAGATAAAATCATAACAGAATATCTCTGCTTGTGTCTTCAGACCTTTCCATGCCACTTTGCTGAATCATTATAAGATTACTCCCATAAGTACTATTATAGAAATATAAAACCAAAAAAGAACATTTTGCCATGTAGCTGTAACGTTTTAACTCTAGGCAGATCTAAAAAAAGAGCAAGAGCATTTTGCATTTAAGATTATGTTTTCATTAATGAGGGGCACTAACTAAAAGCCGTGTATTACACATCAATAACAGAAAGAGACACATCACCACTGCTCAGTCACTGTGTAAGGGAAAGGCTGTCAGCGGCTCAGTGCCTCAACCAATGACATCTTGCTTTTCACAAGGCTGGACGCCTTACTTAGAGCTGATGGTTTTGGTAGCAGAGTAGGAATAGAAAATAGTCTCTATTTTAAAAATAGTAAGCAACCAAGGTCAGCTCACTCCTTAAGGATAGCACTGCCTTACTTTCCCATCATATATGTCTGTATGGGACTTGTTAATTTCAGCTAAACCATGGAAAACATGCCACAGACAAGCACTGTTACTGCAGCTGATCCAAAGTGAAGTCCATTTAAAAAGTTATTTTAACTGAATTCAAAACTTAATTGCAATAAAAAGCATTGAATGCTAGGATAATAAAAAACCACAGCTTTGGAAAGCTGTCAGTAAATGTACTCTAAACAGTGAAAGAAAAGTCATATGGAACAACAAAACATCATACATTAAAGAGCTAAGCATTAAATTAAAATGGCTTTATTTTCTAAACATCTAACAAAATAATTCAGTATTGAGAACCTCATTTATATGGTGTTACATGACTTGCATTATAAGTAAAAAATTATTGAAGAAGAAGCAAATTTGAAGTCCCTCTACCTCATTTTTTTCTTTTAAATCATTGAAACATACACCTTCAGATGAAAAAAAAAATCTGACTTGCACCATTCAAACATGCAGCTTTCAAACCCCAAAATAAGTATTAGAAATTTTACTTCTCTACAGCAGATCGCTTCTGTGATTTTGATTGGTAATTTAACGCCATCTTAGTTTCCATGCCAGTGTAGATAGCAACACCTGAAATTAGACAACTTGTTTTACTGAAGATTGCACAGTGCAGTAACTTCAATTCATTACATTATTATACTCTGTAATTTCTTTAATTCTTTAGTCTGAAGAAAGAAACCACAGACTTAGATGATAACCCAAATTTAGAATGGCTTTATTATCTTCGTACTTAGAAATTTTAAGCACCATTTGCATCCCGTTCCATACATACACACAGCTTCCAATTGAAAAAGTGTTTCTATGTAACAATATTAAACCTCATTACAAAGGTGTAAAACAAGTGACCCAATAGAAATCATAGGCCCAGCAGTAACTGCAGGCTGTAACCTTGTTTGGTGTTTGCTCATTACTTCAGGTACCATTAAAATAGTCAATAGAAACATTTACCAAAGATTTTTTCTGTGTTCTTTAAAGTGGCTCCTCTAAGAAGCAGATTTTCAGATCCTAATGGCCTGAAAAGGTAAGTATTAGAAAAGGTAAACATTTAGAGAAAATCATCAGACCTTAGTGGAAGTTACATAAAACAGGAAATCAGTTTTACTAAAAAACTTTTATTTTAACAAGTTGTAAGGCATATTTAAAAATTTAAAGTGAAAATTAAAAATAAACAGATGCCTAAGATTAAGCTCATAATTTCACAACTCAAGCATTAAATCAATGTATCTAAACCCCACGTATATAGGTACCCAAATAAAGACAACACCGTAATTGCACAGTACTTATTTTTAAAAATATAAATTCTATTATTTTTTAGAGTAATATAAACTGTAGTGTCCTGTATGTAAGAACTACTTAAGGACAATACACTCCTTAATTTTAAGTATAAATGGTATACAAGATATTTTTGATAATTACTGTAAACAATTTTTAAAATGCCGATAAATATAGGTAAAATAATTTACTGAAGAGTACAGGAATTAATGTAAGGAGCTCAATGAAATTGAAATAATATTTTGGAACATGATATGTACACTAATCATCTTATGACTTCAAAACCAAGGACTGCTTTACAGACAGACTGCATGCAGAATTGTCAGATTTTATCTATACAGCAATAATAATAATAATAAAGCCCACCAAGAAGTTCATGCACTGTTTTCAAATATTATTCAAAGTGCACTTTTGGTAAGAAACTCCCCCAAAAATCAAGAAACTCCAAACAAACAGGGCCACAATTCTCATGTAAAACCTGAAACTAGTTTCAAGAATCTAGTGGAATAATGTTAAATGAATGACCTAGATCAATGGACAGTTTCCATAGCAGACTGTGACAGGAAACAAGAATCTACAGACACACTGAGGTTAAGAAGGCACTTCACCAGCACTGAGCAACTCCCCACATGCTGGGATCTTGGATATCACCCTAGCAAGCAGCTTTCCCCTCCTATTGCTTTGCCTCCTTGCGGCAAGAATCAGAACAAAATCAGGTACAGCAAGTTGGATGTTGCCTTTCCTGAACACACAGCACTATGGACATTTTAGACAGAAGTACAAACACACTTAGTAAAATTTAACACAAAAAAAATTACTTGACATGTTCAAACCCTTCAACAACTAAGAAAAATGAAATACCCAAGTGATACTATTTATATTGTTTAGCACACCAGCAAGATCTCATGCTAATGGGGCAGTATTGTACAAGTGCCGTGAAAATCCTATCAAACATAATTTACAAACTAAGTATATTTCAAATAAAATTGAAACTGAATAAAGACACTAAAATACTAAAGAAGAGAAATATTATTAGAAGATGAAAAATCAATTATTTATGAAATAGCAGTGTGGAATCTCCTAAGAGAAAAATATTCTATCACTAAAAACAAAGCAGCACAATGATGGTGAACCAAAGGTAATTCTCATCATTATACTTATTCAACTGTGAAATATTTAAATGTGTAGAAACTCTGGATTTCCCCACCTTGCAATAGGCTCATTCCTATCATGGTAAACATTTATTCGACCCACAAATCTGAAAGGGAAATATACAAGTAGTTTAACAGTACTGCTAATAGATTATTTAAGAAATATTTTTTAGAATGCATCACAGAGACCATTTTCCAACTGAACAGACTCCAATTATCTAGAACATGAACAAGAACGTAAGAAATACATGTAGATATACACTTAAAACATGTAAATACAAAAAATACACAGAATGGTAACTTGACATAATTTTTGCAAATAAAGAGGTGTAAGAGATTATAAAAATAGGGATAAATCTTCTAAGTCGACACGAACAAGAAATAAAAAGTCTCATTCCCTAAACTACCCAAGCTAAGTCAGCGCAATTACTATCTTTTACAACATCTAAAGCCTGCAACTTAATTAAAACCAAAGCATAGAGCTAGTAAGTAATTCTTCCTCTGCATATCTGCCAGTACATTTTATCTGTATGTGGTGGCTTGACCCTGGATAGCAGCTAAGCACCCATCAGCCTCTTGCTCCTTCCCTCCCCAGCAGGACAGGGAAGAGAACTGAAAGAGCAAAAGCAAGATCTTGACAGTTTAATAAGTGAAGGGAAAAAAAAACCAAGTGACACAAAGGCAACCACTCACCACCTTCCATGCAAATGTCCAGCCAGTCTCCAAGCAACAGCTGCTTTGGAAGACTGCCTCCTGCCCCCGGGTTTTATTGCTGAGCATGACACTATATGGCACAGACCCTCTGGTCAACGGAGGTCAGCCATCCTCCCTGTGTCCATCATCAGCCTCTTGCCCACCCCCAGCTCATCTGCCGGAGGGGCAAAATGAGGAACAAAAAGTTTGACATTGTGTAAAAATTTGGGAACAATAGCTAAAACCATGGTGTGCAATTAATGCTGTTTTAGTGTCATAGTTGTCAACAACTCTACACTACACTGACTATTCTTCACAATCAGTGACAAGTACTGACTTCATTCCAGCCTGTCCAAGTGGATAACCTAATGCAAAGGGGATTAAGCTGGACATTTGGGTTCTCAATGACAGAGGAAACCGTGGCAAGCAGGTGGGCCCGAAAGGGAACCTCTGAGGCTCAAAGGAGTGCTAACTTGTCTGTCCAGAGAACATACAACATGGTGGGGCCACATCTGAAGAAAATAAGGTACAGTTGGTTATGATGCATCATGATATAAAATAACCACGTGCCTTTGGGAAAAAAGATTCACCACAGTGTTTTGTTGAGAGGTCAAGTTTCAAGTAAAAATCAGCAGAGATACAAGCTACCAATAAACATTTTCATCATTTCTGTGTCAACAGCTGTCCCAAAGAATTTCACCAGCTATACTAGCATGAGGTTCAACTCGCAGTCATTCACTTTGAGAGCCAAGTATTTAGAAAAAGGATCAAGCAAGTGATAGGCTTGATACTCTAAAGAACCTGTTCTCAAGCAGATTTCTAAACCAGCTTCTTAATCACACAGATCACAGAAAAGAGGTGCCTTCACACCTCAGAAATAAGCAATGTTTTTGATGCATCTTCCAACACTATTTGCTGACAAAAGAAGGCATTTTAGCTTGACATAATATCGTTTTCTGTGTATTATTTCAGCTATTTTTTACTGTGAAAACAAGTGTTCTCTCAATGGTATAGGACTTTTTGTATTACTGTTTAGAAACAAACCTCAAAAGAGGGTTCTCAAGATTTCTCATTAGGTTTAGTGGAATAGTGTACAGTTCTTCTGTAAAATATTGAGTATTGTATGACTTTTTTCAACTGTAGACATTCTTCTTCATGTTCTGCATTTAAGCGTTTTCCTAATCATGATGGCTTTGTGCTGTCATTAGCCGATATTTCAAAGCTTGTGCTGTGAGGCTCATGGTTAAAAACTGCAGATGAAAATCTGTATTTCAAATAGTCTTGACAATTTATTTTTTTTTCTGGCTGACATCCTTTCAGATTTGATTAGATTGACAGTGGCTTTACTTTGTAATGTGAGTGATGAAGTTCTCTACCAGGACTAGAAGTGCTTGCCATTTACTTATTGTTCATTTGTGCTAGAATGTTACTATTATCCTCTATCTGCAATATATTTGCAAGAGTCTTTTTAAGCCACTTCAGCATTCTGTGAGTGTTATTTTAGTTAAAACTAGATAATACAATGTATAAATCCATTATATACGACAATACTTTGCAATAGGCTGAAAGCAAACGAGTGAGTGCCCCAGGCAACTTCTCCATATTGTGGAATACCCTCTTCGTTTAAAGAACCTCACAAACTGTATGTGACATACAGAGAGGGTATGGGTGCCAATATCAATAAGCATACTAATTATTAGTAAAGCTTACTTTCTTTCTTATTTTTGTATTAAAAGAAGAGAAACTGAACTTCTAAATTTTTTACCACATTCCTCAGTGGACTGCTTTGTGCCATCCCTTTTTGGAAATCCCAGAGCACACCTTGGGAGCTACCTGCACAAAAGGAGTATGGATGGAAGACCTACCTGACTTCAAACTCACTCTAACCAGAGAGATGCAGGCAGCATCTTTTCATTATGATATTTTTATGATTTATTGCTCAGGTACCTTAAATGAAACAGGTAAGAATTATTTATAAGCCTTACTTATAAAGGTCAGGCTGAGGTTGTTCACATTCAATGGTAGCATGTAGTGCATCAATTTCTTGTTCATTGTGAAATGCCTTCGTGTCTTGAACAGCATAGTAAGTCTGGAATTAATAAAAAATGTAAATAAAATAAAAAAAGAACAGATATACAAGACATTAATCTGTACATACACTGCAGTTCAGCATGAAATTTACTAACTTTTATGTAAGAGCTCATCATTCAAATAAGAAGCATCTCTAAATGTTCCTATTTGGGCATCATCTTACATGGTGTTTTCCAACCTTTTTATTTTTTTTATGATTCTCCAGTTATGTGCAAGCACCTTGCAGTGTATTCATAAATCAGGTTACTGTGAAAGTATCTGAGTACAAAACTTTAGTATATTACCACTGTAATCTTCATGCCTATACAGGACACATACAAAATCAAAAATAAGTGTCTTAAAACTTTTCATAAAATAATATTACTTTTAAGAAATTAAGTAAGATGGTATAAACATAAATTACACAGATCAGTGTACCTGCTTACACATATAAGCATGAAGCCATATTGTGATTTGTATCAAAAATTAAAAGCAAAGTTTGCCTTATAAAGAAAATGTAGAGTATTTAATTACTTTGTGACTGGATTCACCATCCAAACTAGTTGTTGTAACAAAACACGTTCCATCTCCTCTACTACTCGATAGGAATATTAAATCACATGGGAATTTTTCATCTTCTTTCACCATTACAATATCTCCAACCTAAGGAAAAAAACACAAGAAAATAAAATGCAGGTATGTTAGCAGCCCAAATTTCAGATTTCAAAATAAAAACCTAGATTAACAAAAATATTTTGAAAATTCAACAATTTTTATTTACGCCAGGAATTTACCACAATAGTAAATAACTACAGAGATATCTCTGGAAAACTGAATTATATCATGTGGAATGACTGAGATCTGCTGTTTCTGGCTGTCCTCTCAGGATAACCATCCTGCAAGTACTGTCTAATTAAGTTTTGCAACATTATTTGTGAGATGGAAGATATAAGCCTTGTTTTAAGACTAAATACAACAAAAATGTTTCAAAACCACCAGGAGATGTGAGCTCAGACACAGATGAAAAAGCCAGTAATTTCATCTCCTGATGAAAACAGGATACATTTTTAGCAGAATTTTTGACTAGAAATCCATCTTATTTTTACCCATGTTTAAAGGTGAACAAAATAATTTTTACTCATGGAAACATAGGCAATATTTTACAGCATGTTAGAATGTTGCAACAGAACAGCCAACCAACTACAAATTCAAAATATTCTTGCAAATACCTCAAGAAAAACAAGCTTTTCTACATTTTTCTTGTTTAAACAAGTGGTGAAGACATACTCCATGTTCTAAGAATATCAGGGGTTTAATCAAAATCCCATCAAAATACATAATTTTTGCTATTTTTCATGTAGGTCAACATCTGTTCGATACATTTTTATGTGATAATTTATTATAATAAGACTCAGCTTAATCATTGTTCTTGTTATATGCTTTTAAAGCTAAATTCCACTACCCTTAGCAGTTGGCAGGAGTCACTTAATTCCATTTAAGCAAAACAGTCTGACAAAAATCAGCAATAGTAACATCTAAAAATAAAATTTTAGAATGATTATAAAAAATGAGATTTATCTAATTGTAGATATGAAAAAGTCACATGGCACAGGAGAACACAAACTCTAAGTGAACCTGCAACATTCAGGTATGAAATTCTCATTTTCCTTAGCTCAAACCAAATAAAAGTATTAGTGCATAGCATCTTCATAAAATTTAAAAGGTTTTCCAGCATTTGCCACTATGTCAACTAAGGATGCAAAGAGGACAGGGACAGGTCCTTTCTGGTGGAAAGTGACAGGACCTGGGGCAGTGGGTACAGCCTGGAACATGGGAGGCTGCACCTCCTTTTCATCATGCCGTTGACTGGACACTGGAACAGTTGCCCAAGAGAGGTAATGGAGTCTCCAGCCTTGGAGAGACTTAAAACTTGTCTAGATGGGGTCCTGAGCAAACAGCTCTTGGTGGTCCTGCTGGAGCTGGGGGCTGGATGAGAAGACCTCCAGAGATGCCTGCCAACCTCAACCATTCTCTGATTGTGTGAAAAAGAACTCCATTTTTAGCAATTCTTTTTTTTCTTTAATCAAGTGTCTTCAGGCTTTAGGTGCAGAGGGGTCTACTTTATAAAACCTAGCTGTTTTCTCATGTAATGTAAATCACCCGTTTACAAATATACATAGATATCCCTTTCTATGCAAGTATTTTCAAGGTCTGCCTCTCTTATCATTCAGTCACTCAATATACACCCTCTGAAAGGCAATAAATAGGGGAGAAATTCAGAAAATACAGGCAACAGATTAACCACTAAAATTCAAAATCCAGTCGCATGGCACTTAACTATTTTTGTTTGGAATATTTAACTCGTTAGTTAACACACCTGGAATTCTCAAGCATGTGATGTCGTGATTTTTTTTATTACCAGGAAGCCCTAGGCAGAAACTATCACACTCAAATAGAAGGTCACAGCAGAAAGGTTGTGAACACTGTTGATACACTTATGCCCAAAAACAGCAGAGCAGAAAAAGACACTCAAACAAACATATTAAAAATAAGAAAATTCCAAACAAATATCTATCAAATTTTCTGAGTTCTAAAGAAAATAATGTTTAGAAGTTAATCTGCTGCTCGCCAAAAAAAAAAAAAAAAAAAAAAAAAAAAAAAAAAAAAAAAAAGCAGCAAAACCTAATTTCTGAAAATATATCAAAAAGGGAATGCAGTAGCATTCACAGGGTCAATGAAGAGATTGTGATTTGATGGATTTTGAGAAAATATTCAGAATGTGTTGTGTCTGTATGCATGTATATATCTCTATACATTGCACTGACTGTCACAATCAGGCTTAAATAAATTATTAATGTGCATAATAGTCTTTATAGCTCATTCCAGAGTGTTCAAGGCCAGGTTGAATAAGGCTCTGAACAACCTGATCTAGTGCAAGGCGTTGCTGCCCACAGCACAGGGATTGGAACTAGATGAGGTCCCTGCCAGCCCAAAGCATCCTATGATTCTGTGATAATCACAATGGACAGGAAATAGATAAAAGATAAATCACGACAGAAATTCCAAGTAAAAAATGGAAAATTAAAGAAACGGTTACAGAAGGAGATAGTTAATTCGAATTAAGCAAAACAGCCTGATAAAATCAGCAATTTTAACATCTAAAAATAAAATTTTAGAATGACGATAATAAATGAGATTTATCTCATTAGACAGTTTAACTCATTAGGAGTTCAATTTTATAAAAATATCTTATTCAGAGGCATAAAACTAAAAATTAGTACACAGTAGGTCTAATCATTAAATGCAATAAATACTACATCATCATACTACGTATCTGTATAACTTGTTTTAGGTGTACAAGAAGGTTGAAGTAAAGTCTGACTCATGAAATCTGTTAAATCATAGTTACTTACTCTTAATTTTCGGCTTTGCTTTCTAACCAGTTTACCGTGCTGAATGAAATGAACAGGGCAATGATTTATTGCATTGTCAGCTTTATGTCGCAGCCAATCTTCATAACCCTAGAAAACAGTGAAATGGAATGATGCAGTGATGCACATTTGGCTATAAAGAGACAGAATAGCTCTAGCTTGTAAGAAAAATTTTAAGAACTATCCTTGATCACAGGAAGGGAAAAAATACTCTCACTACAACAAATGAAATTGTGATACATGTCAGTACTAGAGTTGTGCTGGATGTCTATGAAAAAGAGCATTCATGGTTACAATTAGTCCAACAAAACCATGTATTTTAATGAAGTCATTTGGGTGAATATGGGTTTCGAAAGTGTAGAACAGTTTCTGGTATTTAAGTGATCATCTCTTGCTCATGCTCTATTGACTTGACTAAGTGCATAGTACTTGTAAAAGCAGTTGACAAGAAGGTAGTAGTGTAGGCAATGTATTTTGGAAGAATGGGACTTTATCCTGCAAGATGATAGAGATGACATGACAAAAGGTTGTCATATTTGATGACTGCCATACAACTAAGCCAAACCTTTTAACCCTATATACAAGATACAGTTGTGAAGAGTATTGTTTCAAGAACCTTTGCTGAGTACCCTATTTTTAGCGCTCAATTACCCTAGGAATTTGTGTTTTATAAGAGCAGACAATCTAAAGGATAGGGGATCTGCAACTTTCTATTGAAAAGGTCCTGCCATATGACAAAGATTGGGACTGACAAAGTCAGCAGTGGTAAAGATTTGGAAAATACCACTTGTAGTCCATAGCATTTTTAGATCTAACTTTCTTGAGCACATTTGAAAATTCAATGCAGAACAAAAGTATCACTACCTTGGATGCTCTCAAAAATAATCTGGGAACTCACAGAGACTTTATAACTGTAGTTGTAACTCAAGAAAGTCCCAAAATCTACACAAGATGTCAGGAAGAAAAATCAAATGAAATACACAGACCTACAGTACCAGGCACTGTCATAATCCCGGCTTTGGTAGGTCACTACTAACAATAAAATAAAGTGTGAAGTTTAAGATCTTAAGACTGGGAAAGCCACACTAAAATACTAGCTCTTGCATGTATCACAACCTTTGCTCAACAACAAGTGCTGAATTTAACTATAGAATATACTCAATTATGAATAGCTACCACTGTAAAGAAAGAGAAACACAACTCTCCATAGGTTCTTTAAAGACTCATGAAGGAAAAGTCTGCATTTAGCAGACTGTAAAGGTAGTAAGTTATCTGTTATCTATTAAGGAACAACTTTTATCCTCTGCTTTGGGTCTGTCTGGGGTGGAGTTAACTTTCTTCACAGCAGTCCTGTGCTGCTGTGCTTTGTACTTGGGGCTAAACCAGTCTTGGTTACACCACAGTGTTTTGCCTACTACTGACGAGTGGCAGTATCAAGGCTTTCTCTTCAATCTTCTCCTACAGCAGACCAGCAAGCTGGGGGTGGGCAAGAGGCTGGGAGGGGACATTCCTTGGACAGCACACCCAAACTGACCCAATTCTCTCTTTAGTCTTACTTTTGCTCACTACGTTACTCACCTGTTTGATAGCTGTGACAGTGATGACAAACAAAAGTGGAAGTCCGCTTGTAACTGGACTAGTAGGTGTATCAATAATTAACTGCAACAAAAGGAACAATTATTTTCTGGTTATATTTTTGTGAATGTAAGCAGTCAATCTTTCAAGTAAGATTTTTCAAGCAATTCCATCAATATGAACAGAGCATCAAGGAATTTTAATTGAAAAAAACAGTGCTTCAATACAACTTTAAGAATGCATACTACACTGATAAAAATTTGAAAACTGGATTCTATAAGAAGATACAATACTGTAGTTAGATCACATTAACATCAGATGTTAATGCCTCATATAAATAGTTGCTTGCAAGACTTTAAGGAGGTATTAGTCTGGAAAGCTGCAGCTTTGGAAGCAAAATAATGGAGCACCATTAGAAATTAGCATGGCACTCACTGGCTTTACATGTTATACAACAGAGCTATTCTTATGCACACAAAGAATAAATTCTGAGTTATTGAGCTGGGGCTTCTGCAAATATAAACAAAGGGGTAGAATTCACAGAGGGAGTGCAAAGGACAAAATCGAAGTTGTCCTGGGAATCTGCATTTCTTTTTTTCTACAGAAATACAGCTTTTCAATTAGTAAGATTTTTATTATTTAATACAATAAGTGACTGTGACAGGTTCAGAAATAAGACACCTAGAAAGCAGCACACTAGGTATTCATGGAACTCATTTCAAAAATAAGTATGGATATACCTCCCAAAGAAAGCATCATATCAGTACCTACTTCAGTTCTCACAGGCTTTAATCACAGTACACTTGGAAAACTGCTATTGAGACATTATCTTGTTATAAAATATAATATTTTTGCAAAACAAAACTTTGTCATCAACAAAATTTACAGTAACAGTTTTATTCCTCTGGATGTTTATTACAAAATAAAAATTAGAGATGTTCTTTTTTATTTTTTCAAGATATGTCTTGGTATCCAACTAGTGATGCTGTCAAACTCTCTTCAGATTAAATTCACACTGACAACCTGGAAATTAAATAAAACTCCTTTTGTCACATCATCAGTGTAAAAGGCTTTCTAGCCTCAACCATTGACCTCCATTGTCATCAAAATCAGTTAATTTTAAAACCTTTTTCAACTTCTCCCTATTTTATAAAGAGCACAGAACTTATTGGAAAGTGGGGATAGCTTACCTGAACAAGGAAAATGATGAGAAAATAGAAGTTAGCTATTCTTCTGAATTGCTCAAACAAATTTTTTGGTATAAAGTTCCAAAATGTGTACTGAAAACAAATGCACAGATTATGAGTGTTTGTGAAGGAAATATTATTCACATTCAATTTCATATCTTACATGACAAGATTAAACTAAGCAAGAAGGAGTGTTTTTGTTACTTAGTTTAATAATTTACTGAATTTGAATCTTAATTGACAATCACGTATTCTCAGAATAGTATCATTTTTCTGAACTGCGATGATAGTATCATTTTTCTTTGTACTAGGGACTGTAAAGATTTTTAACTAGCAACAATACTTGTCCAGAGTTAGTTAGTTATGGAATAGTTTATTTAAAGCCATTAATGGATTTTAGAAGCAGCTTAGTAATTTCAAAGAGCACTTTTAACTCGCTTTCATGTTGTGTTCATGACTTGAGATAGGTGGCACTCAAGAGTTAACTACACAGTAAGAGCAAGACAACCAAATAAAAGCTATCAGCCCCTCTTTTGTTCCTTGGCAGGGACACAAAAATACTCCTTAAGATAAACTACAGTGGTGAGTAAGAGTAAGTGGCTGCATATTCCTGTATTGATCTTACAAATTACCACAAGTGTTGTAAAATGACATAAGAAACAAAGCTGCAAAGAGAAAATGTAAAAACCTCTAATTTAAGAAGTCATGTAACAGGGATAAAGGACCATCATCCAGTCCTCATCCCCTGCCCTGCAGCAGGTTCAACTACAGACTTTTTACACAGCTCACTCTGTAGCTCCAGAAAAACACTGCAAGGACTGCTTATTGGAACACATAAAAATGTAAAAAATGTCAGCTAAAACTGTGAAAAGGTTTGAAAAACGGCTTGAGAAGACTAGCAGGGCATCATCTTATTATCCAAATTATTCTCTGACACATAATAAAATGACAACTCCAATAAAACTTTCATTTCAGACAAGATGGACTAAGAAGCTTATCCTAATTTATTTGCTGTGTTACAAATGTGCCTTGTCTCCTCCTGGCAGATTGCACTTAGACTTGCTGATAACCAAATTATTCCATGAGCTAGATATCTGGATTTGGCCCTGAAGGCAAAGACAGACAGAGCTCCAGAAGAAAAGTACTTCTATTGCATCTCAAGACAAAAAGTATCCATAAGAAATATGCTTTAAATGCATATGAAACCCTGTTATATAGAGCAATCTTTTTTTACTTCTTGGATGTTAAAGCCTGAATATGTATAAGACACAGAAATGTTTTTCTTCTATCATGTCCCAAAAATCAGTATCTATCTTAAATACGCCTGAAGTCACCACTTAATCCTTCATAATAGCTAGTTCAGTATTAAATCACCTGTAAGCAAGCCAAAAACTCAGGCAGGCAGACATGCAACAGCTAGAAAATCAAGTGTTCTAGTCTTGCATTAAGAACACTTTTTATCAGACAGGAATGCAGTTTGCATTATCCATTATCCAGCTACGTGGAATTTTCAGAGAACAAGTTAGACTTGATTATTTTTCCTTGCACAACAATGCTGACCATTCAAAACTGCTCTTATGATAGATGACCATATGTATTCTATTCAATGACAATAATTGCATATTCTCAGCATTATCTGGTAAGTTATCTTTGTTTTCTAATTTTATCCATTTATCTTTTAAGAAAAGTGAAAAACCATTAAAAGTTTGATGATTTACTCAAGTCCCCCAAATCACCATTCATTAAATAAAAATGTAATCTCTTACATAATAACTTCTACTTTAAACCTCCTAGAGGGTTATTTGACTAAATGTCTGGCAATAGCATTTTATTGTTGGACTAGATATTTAAAATATCTGATTGAGGAAGCAAGTAAATAATTTAAAACAACAATCTGTAAAAAGGTTGTTCACCTTTATCCTTAGAATCCAATCCACCTCATATTCTAATCTTAGTTCACTGCTTTCCCTGCCAAACTGTTGTCTACAACAACTCCACCTTTGATGTCTCTTAGGCGAATAAAAGTGAATAATAGAGGAACTAATCACCTTTATGGTTGAGAAGTGCTTGCTAAAATGGATGCTTCTTTAACACAGACTACTTCTTAAAACTTTATTTTCAATCTGAAAAATTTTTAGCACTTTATGACTCTGGGTTTCAGGCACAGTAAGCACGTCCTTATTCTGCCCATTCATCTTCAACAGAGAAGGATTTTTACAGTTTAGGCAAGAAAGAACACTAAGATGTCTCGACAGACCCTGCCCTACCCAAGCCATCAGCAGCTCAAGAGCAGCACCTACAAATGCGCAAGTAATGTTTAATCAACATAACCACTTGTCAGAGAAGCAACAGAGGAGCTGCCACTCAGAACAAGATTTGTCTCATGACTGCTGCATTCAAGGCAGTTTCTCCACCCTAGCTAGGCAGGAACAAAATAAAAACTTTTAAAGGAAAGTCATTAAAACTGATTATATTAAATCCATCGGATTACTGTGCTAGGAGTCACTAATTTCATCTCTTTTCTTCAGATAATTTCTAGTCATGCTCTTTACAAACTCTTGAAAAGTAGTTTATATATATTAAACTACTTTTTTTTTTTTTCATTGTAATTTACTTAAAACATAAAAGTTTATCCAAAGAGTTACACACTATTTAGATAAGCTTTCAAGTTGGAGATGGCTCAGTTGATCTTTTCCAAATGTTACAGAAGACCTAGAGGCTGGGTGCTTTTTGCATATGGGAGGCAACACATCAGACACCAAGTAGCAGTAGTTACACATTCAGCCAAAAGAAGAACACATGGTGCCAACAGATGCATCTGAAGCACTGTGCAAGAGCCTGTAAGATCAATCTGGTGTCAAAACAGCAGAATTCAAGTAGATTTTCTTCCCATTTATACTTGCAGTAGCACCTGCAGTCCTGGTGTATTTCTGCACTCATGAGCACATCCATAGTGTCCCTGCCCATGCCCCCGGCTACATCTTGCTCTTTACTGATACCATCTTGCTTTCAGCTACCACACCTTGTTACAGCCTGTCACACAAATTCAAAAAAGTAAAATACAGTGTTCTTGACACTGTATTTTGACCTTTTCATTTGGTATCTGCATGCCAGAATTTTGGCTCATGTTTCAAGCTTCTCTTTCCACGCTAAGAACCTGATATTTTCTTAAGAGAGTTGCTTGAGTAATCACTTGACATCAAAAGCTGAAGTTGCAAGAAAAAGCACTTCATACTGAGTTTTGTCAACACCTCAGTTTCTTACAGATTATTTGTTTTAAATAGTCACCACCTCTCTCCTAACACACTCTGATTTCACTCTTTTCACTCAACCTTTTTGACTGTTTCTTATAAATGCTTAAAACTATTACAAATAAATATCTACTATATTGGTTTAGCTCTGGTTTGTAGACATCTTCCTATGATGATTTTCATCCCTTCTGCAAAATAGTAAAATAATAATAAAATCAGGGTAGTATAGAGAAAAGCTGATCTTGCAGTCATTTGGGTCCACAGTGACTTCAATATTTTTGATGTACACATTTTTATATCAATTACCAAGAAAAAAATGCATTCTTAAAGCTGCAGTTTAAAAACTAGATTGCAGGCATGTGTGCATATCGTAGGATGGTTTGGGTGGAAAAGGACGTTCCAGATCTTCTCAAGCATCTAGTGCCAACCTCCCTGCCATGGGCACGGACACCTTCCACCTGACCAGGGTGCTCCGAGCCCCATCCAAACCAACCCTGAACACTTCCAGAGATGCAGCATCGACAACATCTCTGGATAACCTGCTCCAGTGCCTCACCATCTTCAAGCTAAATCTAACCCAATCTTCTTTCAGCTTCAAGTCCTTCTCCCTTGCGCTTTCATTGAATCCCTTGTAAAAAGCCCCCTCTCCAGCTTTTCTGTAGTCTCCTTTTAGGTACTGGACATAAGACTTCATATATAACACCACCTTATATAGTATTATGTTATTAAAACAACATAAATATTACACATATTATGTATGTACATATCGTAGCCCTCTTCAGTAGAACAGCTGAAAAAAATCTAATCAAAAGTTCACAGTTTCTTTAAAGGTATTTTTATTTATAAATACATAACTTTTTTGAAATGCCACTTATCTATAAAGAGAACTGGTAGAGAAAACTATAGCAAAGGGTATAAAAAAAACAGGAAAGCAATAATTATTTGAAATCATAAGAAGTGATTTGAGAGTGTGCCCTGTGTAACTCAAGTGACTTGCTTATAAACATATAGGAAGTTTATAGCAGAACTCACCTATATTCTTTAATGTATTAAACTAATATCAAGACTTTGACTTGAAGCAAAAACATTCAGACTTCTGTGCCTGTATGCTAGCCAACAGAATTTGAATATTTTGAAAAGTGTTGTGCCATTTTTATAACAATTTGAAATGAATGTAGAAAGACACAATTTTTAAGAAAAGTATTAACATATGCACCATCGGCACAGTGTTTATTACTCCACTGAGGGAGGGATTCCTGTTTCTCCACATCACAAGGTCATTCACAACACAGGCATCAGTGAAAGCTCCGCTACATATAGCTTTTACACTCTTACAATTGAGTAACTGTTATTGTAGGACACAAAAGATGAGAGATTCCAAATATTTCAGAAGGCAAAGAGTATAGAAGGCTTTATTGTCTAATTCTTACCACCTTTTATAAGGTGCTGTGTTACAGACTTAACGTGATTGGTGAATAGGAACGACACCTCTCTAATCCCACTGGTGAAACTAGAGAAACAGCAAAACACCACCTGGAGGAGGATTGTTTTGGGAAAGGATAGTTGTTTGCGAAGATTGTTTTGCTAAGACTTTCTTGAGAAATTTTCTCTTGGGAAAAAGTTAGCAGCTGCTAGCAGGCTAAAATCTCTTAGACCCAGAAATACCAGGCCCACAAGTAACAACAACCACCATGTTCAGAGAAAGTGCAAAAATGAAACTGATTTGGGGCAGTTAGATCAAATTGTACACCTGATGAACAAAACCACATTTTGGCATAGGATTTCTTAAAAACAGTTGCTGATAAAACAGGATTTCTATTACAAACAAGTCTGCCTTTAGTAGTCTCTGTTCAGCAACTCAGTCTTATCAAAATAGAGGGTATTAAGTACAGGAACTCCTCTGACAAACAAAATCCCCCAGCATTTGTAATTATGTAATTTTAATAAAGAAAAAACTTACAGCAGGGATGACTGACTGAAGACAGAAGTCACAGAGAACAGAAAAGAGCATTTGAGAGAAAGCAAGCTTCGCTTTCTCACTTTTAAAGAGAGAATTACACCTGTCTTCCCTGACCTTAGGTTTAGACCTGTTGTTTTCCTTCCTTCTTCTGCTTCTTTTTCTCTGCGTGAAGACTCCAGACTGATACATAAAAACTTACAAGGCTTTGTTAGGGGCAGTACATCAGAAGATAAAATATTGCTAATAACCCTGAACTGGGATGGGAAGGGTAAATGATTTCTCCTGAGAACACAAGAGAGGTTGCAAAGAGCCCCTGATCTGGAAATCCCAAGCTGAGCAGGATCATCAAGAGCAAAGAACTTTTCCTTGCTCTCTCCAGGCACTGACAGTTATTCCCAGAACAAAACTGCACTATTGTGCCTGCAAGAAGTGCACACTCATGCACATTCCCATTGCAGCTCAGGTATTGAGATCCCTGAGCTAGCCCCTTTGAGAGTCCAATTGATTCAGAAGCATTTAAGCTTCACTGCCAGCCAAGTCCATTTACTCTTTCCATCTCTAACAGCTCCTGCCCCATTCTGTCTCTGGCAGGGCTGGGCACATCTGACTCTTCAGCCCTTCTAGCATAGGATCTGACCTCCTGCTTCCTCAGTGTGGCTGGGAGTCAGGGGATTACCCAGGCAGAAATGGAGAGCTCTGTGTTACAGCTGCTTTCAGAGCCAATCAGTAAAAGGCACACACAACACTCCCTGCATTAGTCCCTGTCCCATACACATTTCTGTCTACCCACCCTCTCTGCCCTGCCAGAGTATGCTACACAATTAAATATTGGTTTCACAAACACATGACCATGCCTCTTAGCACTGTGGGCTTTGGATGCTTTTCTGACTTTCAAATACCATTGCTTAGGGCTACGTTCGAACTCATCTTGCAAGTGCTATGTCATGGCCCTGGAGAGGCCAGACAAAGCCTTCCAGTTGCAAAGTATCACCTTGGAAAGTGTGAGAGAGCCTAGGTCTCTGCTGGGTTCCAAGTGGCTCGTCTTGATAGAGGTGGTTTAGTATTTCCTTGAGCTTCACAGTGTTAACATTACTGCTAAATGTGGCAACAAAATGAAAACAATCAGAGCAGACCCATTCTTTGTGTGTTTACAATAGCCCTGTAAGCGAGTGCTGCAGGAAAGAGGTACATCACAAGAGCACATATTTCTGATGAAAGAAATGAATCTTTCAACAACACCTGCTGAAACATGTCAAAATTGCTTAACTTTAATAAATTATTAGTCACTGAGATTAATTATGAGTCATCTCAATCAGATTAGCATGAAGGTTGCTAAGGTTTCCCTTGCAATGTACAGGATTCCCAACACACAGCATTATTATCTCAGGCCACTATCACAGAAATCTATGTTTGGATCAGCATTTAATGAAAAGTCCTAAGGAAATAGACAGACAACAGAAGACTGCATCACTTGTGAAACAAAATCAGGATCGCTTCTGATCTGTGAATATAGCATACAGCATTACAAAGTAGGAAATAAGAGTGGTACTGCTGTCCCACCTGAGTTCAACTTACTGCTTTTATACAAGCAAGAAGAGAAAACAAAGCTACAGCACAAATGATCACACCGTAATTTCATGTATAATTTAATTCTAGTGACATCTCTCTAGGGCAAATTCTTCAAGTAATAATTCTGCATCTACTGTAGAGTCAATCTTGCATTTCAGGCAGGAGTCATATCTCACTACTCCTCAGTATCATCTTCCAGGAGCATAAGCCCTGCTGCCTACAGTTATGTTGGTGATGCAGGCATAAGTGGGTTCTGTAGCTGTAAAATTTCTCTTTATTAAATTATGACAGTGAAAGTTTGCAGCTGGACAGGAGCACCAAGGCAAAATACTGTGTGTTGATTACCCACAAACTGAAACACAGAGCAAAAGCCTTTGTAAGTCTCCTTAACCCAGCTTCCTCTATGGGTGGTATGAGGGGGGGGGGGGGAAAAACCAAAAAAACAAACCCCAAAAAACCACACACACACACAAAACCCCCTGTTCTCCTGCCTAAAGTTCGTGGATTTTCTAATTTTGCCAGGTGTCTCTGACACAGGAAAGTCTCTCAGCTCTAATTAAACAGGCTGTTCCTATTCAAGAATTTTTGGCTCTTTCTTGTGGTTCTTTAATTTTTTTTTTTAAGGGGTGTTTTTTTTCCAAAAGCCATAAGCAGCTATAATTAAACATGTTCCTATGAACTCCATGTTGTTGCCTCAAAGATCTTATTTTCAGTACCATTTTTCCCTCTGTTCAACAGAAATGTACACGTCCAATCAGTCTTCAAGTCATTGATTCAAGTAGAACAAGAAGTGCAAATCCCTACTTTGTCAACAAATGAGCTTCTTGAAGCAGAGCAATTCTATAAAGGTATTAGACTAACTTCATAAAAAGGGAATTTGGATATTGAAAATATTAAATTAAAAACAAACCAGAACCATCATCATGCCACCACATAAATCCATAGCTGGCTATGTACTGGACAATCTGTGCATTACTCCACTGGCTTGAGAAAAGGTACAGACCAAACCTGAGCAAAGGCATGGAGCAGCTTTCACACAAACAGTTACTAAACAGGCTAAAGCTATTTCTCCTGGGAAAGAATATGGTGGAACACCACCAACAGAAACAAGACTATAAACAGGGGATAAGTCATTGTCAGATTCAAGGATTTGGAATATGAACTCAAATTAGCAGGAAGTTGTAAAATGAAAGCTCATAGTTTATTCTGGCAAACATTCCCACAGTTGAACTGTTCTGAGAATTTACATGGGTTTAAAATGTATTGAAGGAATTCACAGAGGAGAAATCCATTAAACACTACTAAATACAAAATCATATTCCCAGCACAATAATATGAAGCCTGAACCTTAAGGAAATTCTGTACTAAAAATTTTGATAATTTATCAGGTTTTTTCAAAAAGTAAAATCCTATTTCAGAAGGAAAAGAGATTGTTTCTCACCAAGTTTCGGTAGCTGCTACTGCTGCCTATTTTAACTTAGTTTCCTTTTACTCTGTAAGTTCTACCAAAAAGTAAATAGTATCAAAATGTGTATAATTTTTTTTCAAAAAAAAGCAAGCCACCTCCCTGCCAATTCAATTACTTTCTTTCTTCTACTTTTGAAACATTGGAGTTTTTTGACCAGCTGATATTTTTACATGCTGCAGCACTGTCATGTGATAAATTCAATCAAGGGCACATAACAGCCACTTCAAAGGCCAACACCCAAGGCAGCTGAAGTAGCTAAAAGTTAAATCAACAAAAGGATACATGGTACAAAGGTCACTGTCTCTAGAATGCAAAAGAAACTGCATGCACAATCCAAAAGACAGGAGTTTTAGTATTTTACTACTTCAACATATACCTTTTGCAACATCAGATATTTAATGTGTTAATATCATAATTGAATTAACACATCAAATCAACAGAACATTTCTGTCTAGCCAAGGTCTGCCCCGTATCATTTTTAACTATCGTTAAGAAGACAGAGCATTAAGCACATTCCACAGTGACACTGCAATGCACATGAAATATCCCTCTGCACTTGAATCAAAGTATTACCTTGCTGACATCGGGAAGCTTCTGGCGAAGCACAGCAAAGTGTACCTTCAGAAGGACCAGTAAAGTCTAACATTCATATTACTGCAAACTGATGACTTCTTCAAAGAATTATGACATCTTTTAGAAAAGCAGCATACAGAGACAAATTGATGACATTTCCTCACGCTTTTCAACTACCCTTTTTAGAAACTCAGTTTCTCTTAAATTGGTAACGTCTGTACTTGGAGTTTAGAGTTCCTCATCCTTGAAGAGCAATCATACACCCACTTACATAAGCACTAAACACCTATAAAAGCCCAGCTGAAAGTTACTGTCTGTCTCACTGATGAAAGATGAAGGAAGTAACCTTCATGGTTGAGATAACACTATACAGTGTGTTTGAGAGTGTGTACCTTTACTCTACTCTAACAATTATGAATCTGCCATCTTAATTTTGCACATTTGAGCATTTAGTAGGAAATTCATGTCCGTGTTCCGTAAGCTGTAATAGGTGCCCCCTCCAGAGAGTTCATAAGTGAGCAAGGGACCAGGATGGGGCAAAGGGTAAGAGGTAGCAGCTTACAGAACCAGAACAAATTCTAGTCAAGTAACAATGCTGTCTGGGATGGAGCATGGGAATAATAAGACTTTACTTGAAAGGGACAGCATGGGAAGTTCTCATATACAGGCAACAGTCATCGAAACAGCTTTCATCAGTCTAAGGAACTGTTCAATACTATAAAGCATTTACGTGAATTCTGTTCCCTCCTGAAATATCACCACTGTATTTACTTCCAGAAAGACAACCTACATTTTATTTTTTAAATGAGAAGTTTAATCAATAAACAGAAAAACTGAGAAACATCATGTATATATAAAATGTATGCCTTTCCCCTAATACTTTTTGTTTATGAAAGGCTATTTACAGAAACAGATACAGTTCACAGCTAAATAGTTTAACATTTAGGACATTTAACTAAATATGCTTTATATCCAAATAAAAATATAGTGAAGTCTCTGTCCTGAACTGGTCGAAGTCATACGTATTTACTAATTGCTGGAAGGGATTCGTTAGTTCCATGCATGCTTAAATCATACTTTTAAAAATATTGCTCTGCGAAGCAAAGCAATTTGAACTTTCACTAACTTAATAATCACAAAAAGATGTCAAAACATAGTTGAACAGAATGTTTTTATTTCAAGAAAAGTATCAGCAGTACCTTCAATGGCTTTATTTACATACATCTCAGATGAGATTGAAAAAATAAAAATGTCACAGAAGTACAAAAATTTGCATTAAATGTGTTTACTCTTCCATAATTCAAAAGGCAATATGAATCAATGCACAGAGCACAAGACTTCTCACTGTACCAGTTTCAATGAGTATTTTATCTGCCTCACCTTTCAAGCATTCTATGTAATTAAAGATGCCTAAATTCTGCACTGCTTCTTAGTACACTTCCTTTGAATGAAGTATGGTAAGAAGGTAGTAAATAGAAAAATCTCAAATGAGAACTGACACACCATTTGTGCAAAGTCTGGCTTTCACTGTGTTAATGGCTGGCAAGTGTTCAGGTCCATGAGGGTAATCACTCAGTTCCTTGATATCACAATGCTACCAAGGTTCTTAAAATGGTTGGGGATTTGAGACACTATTCAAAAAGAAATTCTCAGTAGAGGAGACATTATTTTGAACTGATTATTTCATATTAGCTAAAGGTGTGAGCTCATGAAGATTAAAATCTAAGTATATTGTAAACTTGGGAGTTATTGAGTAGCGAGCTATAAATCACCTGTGAGCATTCAAATTTCTATGTCACTGTAGTAGAAACCTTTGGCTAAAAAGCAAGCCAGCTGGAAAGTACCAGCTGGAAGTTAAAACTTACTGACGTAAGGGACAACTGGAAGGTTTCTAAACAGCACAAATGTATTATGCTACCAAGACTTCAAGTATGATGCACTTTCATTGAATAAAAAAACCCCACAGAAACCATAGGAGCTTTTGAAGGGAATGACACTTTTATGGTGGAGAGAGTATGATGAATCTAAGTGCACAACAAATTAAATTACTTCTAGTACTTTTTAAAGTATTGTTTTTGAGTACAAAGGATGCAGTCTTTCTTTAGGAAGATTTTATTTACTCCAGGATTGCCTCAAATGAAATTTGCTTTTTTCTTTGTTGAAAAGCTCATTATTACTCAAAGACTGTACTATACTAGTACTACAGTAAGCATGGGAGAAATTATTCCATTTCTGTTCATTTTAGAGGCAACTTAACAATTAGTTTCTCTAGAAGAAATGTGAGATATTTTCACTTTACCATTGCTGGTTGTGGAAAGGAAAAATATACAGGAAGCCTAGGAAAAATCTTAAAAGAAATAAACAGAATAACTTCAGCTGATTTATCTAAAGAAATTATTGGTACCTTTGATGAGACTATTCTATTATCTGGAAATCTCTGTGGAATGTAAGCTTCAGCGCCTGGAGGTGGTTCACGATGCCCAACATAAATAGTGCGACTGTCCACCCAATTCTCTTCTCCAGCACACTGCAGGGGGAAAAAAAGAGTTATGGTGTCAGTATTTCTGCAGCAACATGAGTCACACAGTGAATTAACTAATCACATGCCTGACCATCAACACATACACAGCCACCAGCGCATGACCCCTCACACTTTTCTCTATCGGCTCAAGATCACCAAAACACCTAATGCCAAGTCAAATGACAAAACTCTGTCTTAACTGCACTTCATTTTTCCATAGCGCAATGAAAGAGAATCCACGAAAATCGCTATTCTGACCTTTTCGTCTATAACTGAAAAAAGTGCGAATGGTTTAAGACTCTGAGTCAAATTAGGTATTTAGTATGCATTTGTATATTTGTTACTCTTCGCCACTGAAAAATCTGTGCTAGTTAATATATTTTAATATATGTCAAATACTTTACATTTTTGAGATTAGCCAGCTGTGACTTAGAATTTCATTTGCAGAAAGTGAAACTCTGTTCTCCTGAAATACTAGTAGTAATAATTTCTCCAATTCACACATGAACAAGCTTAGAGACTCCTAGGCTGCCAGGAAAAGACCTTAGCTTGTCAACTCAGAGCACTTCCTCTTCTATGAAAGCTGTAGAAAAAAAAAAGTAGGTGTTCCAAATTTTCACATTGACATGAAACTCTACCATACCTATAGCCTCCCCAAAATTAGTATTTCTGTGGTCTATTAACTGTAAAAAAAAAAAAAAAAAAAGGACAAATCACAAAATAACCAATTCTTTAAATTTAGAAGTTAATTTTTTGGAAGGGACATGGATTATAAAAATCCCTGTTGACCATCCCTTAGTCCACAGTCTAATTCACACCTACCTTATGAAAAACATTTTTGAAGCGCAGAACACATTCCTAACACCTGGAGTAAAAATACATCATAATTTAAACTCAAAACCTCTGCTTTATGTTGCACTGATGCATTTACACATACTTTAGTCAAGCATAAAGGAGGGAAGCTTCTTTTCTGCATCTCCAACAGCTACATTTACTTAGTACATTAAGTATGTCCTGGAAGTGCTCCTGGGCACTGGTGCTTGTCTGCCTCTATTGGCAACCTGTCAGACTGACACTGTGCAAACTAGCCCCAGACAAACAGTGTGACTTTGGCAGTTTACACAGCCAAAGCATCACTGCCCAAAGCAGCTGGATGTACCTGTGCAGTTCTTGACAGAATTTAATCATACAGATACACTACCTTCTTTTCTAGGTAGTCTTAATTTCAGTAGTTATAGGTCAATTTACTTTACTAGTACACACTTGGCTAGTAGTCCTAAAACAAAAATTTAGTTCTCAAACTTAAAAAACATTCACCTTAACATTTCCTTCATCAATTTGTGTCTATGTGATTTTTCCACTGCCCTTAAATGCAACACAGCCAAAGATCCCTTTCTGCATAATTTATTGGGGAGAGATGTATAAAATCTTGCAATACTCTGCAGATTTGGAGCAGTTAAGCTAATAAAACAATTATCTCTGTGATGTGCATGACTTTTTCGAGGTTGGAGAGAACATCAAATATATAAGAAGAAAACCTATTGGACTCAGACTATTAACCACAAAATAGCTGAGTAGAAGTCATCAAGTAAAATGTAAAGTGAAGTAGAAGGATTTAAGAAAAGCAACCTCTGCCATCCCAGAAGTAGATACTAGAAGCAGACACAAAGGACTCAAAATCATTACTTGATGCTTACACATGACAGAAAAATTAAGGCATTATGTTCAGAAGATACCAGAGGACAAAACTGCAATACTAGGCACAAAACTAAAACCAAAAGTAAACCCCACATTTTTTCTTATGCGTTATTCAACTTCCAATAATTTGAAAGAGTCACTTAATACACACTACATGAAGCTGTTCACAAAGTTAATAAAAATGACAGCCCCTCATAAGACCCACCAATGGCTCAGCCAGGGCTTATGCTAAGCCCTGTAACTGCCCCTGGCTCAGTGGGAGTGCACACACAACATCTCTCCCATGCCACATCTAGCACAGACTTGAAACCAGGACGTGCCTTGGAATAAAAACTGATTGATTTTCCAGTCAGACAACTTCTCCCTTATCACCAACCAAGTGGACTTGTCAAAAAGTAAAGTGTCATTCAGCCAGACCATTTCTGAAGGTCAGGTAGCATTCTTTGAGCCAGCCAAAATATTTTGGAAGGAAGTAAAGCATGATAATGTTTCCATATTCCACCTTACTCCCATGGCAATAACAAAACATGGTATCTTTTATTATTTTTTAAGTACACAGTACTTTTTTCTATCTTGTCAGTACACTAAAGGTACAACGCACACAAATTATCTACTGACACATAATACTCCTAGGAATGCAAGGGAATGTGAGCTATTCCTCTACAATACATCAAATTGTACAATATTTTTTAGTTTTTCATTAGGAAGGGCATTCCAGACATAAACACGAAGATTACTCCTGGTAAGTGAAGTGCCTAAGTTCAGAGATAATTACATAAAGGGCTAATGGGAATGCCACACAAACTTTGAAAACCAAGAAGAAATCACTTGGTTTCTACTTTCCTCTACAGAGGCCCAACTCAACAATTTATCTTACAATTATTATGAACCAGTCCAAGACAGCTTGACAACACTTTTAGCTCAAAAAAGCACTTTTTAAAGTTCCACTGTATACATTGAGTCTTTATCATGACTAAGTTAAAACAGGCCTCAGAAATTACCTATGAGCCTGGGAAGATACACCCTCCTGCTATTACCGCCAGTATTTCCAGGTCTGATAGTCCTGGAGTACTGTGTCAACACTAAGTAAACCAATCACTCTGGAATTTGTATCCTTAAAGCAAGGCATTACTTTAAGCATCGATAGAAATGAAGACAATCTCTTCTGTTAGCTTAATTTCACCTGGTTTTACTACAAATTGATAAATTTACCACAAATGTATAAAACCATATCTAACTTAAACTATCTGCTAGCACAGAACATTTTTTATTTCTCATTGTGTTAATAGGTTATAGAAAATAAATGCACTTTACCAACCTAATTCAACAACTTTAAACCTCAAACCACTCACAGTCCAAATGTAAAAACCTAAGCATGGAAGAGTAAGGCTCTCCTTGCCAGCAAGGCAACAAGGCAACTCATTTGTGTGAAGCCAAAAGTATCAGAAAATGATACTTTTAGAAAAACAGCACTGTAAGTCAGGACACAGGTCATGTAGAGAAATCAAACTACAGCAACTAAATGTCCTTTAATGACAATCTCCAAAGCCAAACACCCTGATCTGACAGTTCTTTCAGTGTTCTGGTATTACAACTTACAGAATGACACCAGAGATGCTGAAAAAAGCAGTCTGATGCCCCTGCCAGAACAATGAACTATATTAACTTTTTTTTAAAAGTTCCATTGCTTAAGCCCATTAAGAATATGTCCAAGAAACCATAACTATACCTTAGCATTATCTGCTTCTATTTATAGAGTAAAGCTCAATGTACTGAGACCTAGTTTTACTGGCAATGAAATGTTACATACCTTTTACTCTTTCAAGCAGTGTCAGCAACCATGAAAGCAAAGACCAGCAAAAGACTAAGGCACAGAGACAGAGACAGTTAACAGGACTTTACCTTGGGAGTTTAACTATTTCTGAAGCTTATTTTTTTCTGATCTTAAAAAAAAAAAAAAATCAAACTGAAACTACTTGAGATTCACCTTCATGCTACTCTGGTAATTTTTATCTAGATTTAATTTAAACAAAATATATTGCCTGAAAAGACAAGGGGGCTTGTATTCATTGGGTGACAGCAAAAGGACAATAGGAAGGTGCTGGTGGTAGTTGCTGGAAAAGTAACTGACTTTGAAAGACTCCAAGACCTTCCACACGTTTTTAGTAAAGAGATTTAATGTATGATTTTGAAATCAGTGGAAACACTGAATGACATTTCCAGACTCTCCACTTGAACTATTAACTCAGGCACAATTACCAGCAACAATCTTCAGTTCATTACATTTTCTCTCCAAATAATATAAATACAATCTTTAGTCAAATAAGTTAATATGCTCTAAGTACAGCTGAAAACTCAATCAGTCTGCCCTGGCCAGGCTCTAAGTACATTTCATTGAAGAGTATTCTCTTCTACTTTTTTCTAAATGCTTTGTGATTAAAAGGGATAGCGCACTCTAACCACAGATTTGACAGCAACAAATTCTCAGCCTCAGCTATCGCCCTGTTCACCCAGGCCGTGACTCCATCCCTCCACAGGGAAGTACTTCACACTGATAGAGGCTGGCTTTCCTAACAGCCTGGTGTTTCACTGAATCACCAATGGTTGATGTCAATTAAGCAATTAGCACCACTGTTAAAACTGCACACCAAACACACAGCTGCTCAACCACTTTGGAGTTTCAGGGTAACAGATACTGACAAGCCATTATCACTCAGAATCTACGGGAAGAACTGATAGTGCCCAGTGTGAAAAAAACATTCACGAGTTACAACAGCTCTGCACTAAAGGTTCTCAGTTTCCAATTTTTCATTCAGTGAAGAGAAACAACTTGAATATCTCAAAGCTGTAATTCACTAAAGTGAAAAGGGGAAAAAAAAGTTGTTTTCCTTTCTAATACTGTAAGGAAATCATCTTTATCATGCAGTATTTACATGAGATCATATAATCTCGTCTTTGTCTTCATTTGTACTGAGTATCTGCTCTTTTATGCTTGACATCATTCTGCAAGAATAGGTGCAGCCATCTCCCTTTGCAAGCAATGGCACAGAGCGCAGATTTTTACCTCATTGTTACAAATCCAGTCCTTTTAAGGGTAGATTTGATCTACAGATAAAAATCCATCTAAAGAAATAATAATTTAAAAATAATCTACATTTCTTAAAATTGCTAATGAGTAAAACAGATTAGCTTTTTAAAAGTCCACTTTTGTAGAAAAAAAAAAATCTCTAATTTGTATGCTTGTATTTGGAGAGATAGAGTGAAATTCCCCCTTAATCCATTTAAAGGATCTTAGTTAGATTTCCAATGATAGGCCAACTCACAAATACCTACAGACACAACACTTAAGCTTTACATTTTGTTCACAGCATTATGCCACCCTTCATATGAATTTGCCAAGCTCAGAATGAAGAGTATGACTTTGAAAGCTGCTCAGATTGTCATGTTTTGTACGAATATAGAATGGGACAGATAAAAATTCATATATTATCAGATAAATACCCTATGAGGTTTTATATTCTGAAAAAGGACTACTTCAATACAAGACATGGTAAAGAGAAAGTAAATTACTTCGTTCACCTATAAGTCATGGATGTATGCCATTAAATAACTAATGGAATACCAAAACACAGCTCTTCAGAGGCAACCACCAAAAAAACCCACAAAAAAACCCACAAAAAACTCTCCCAGAAACTTCTATGACTAATTAACACATTTCCTATGGGTCACGCATAATGGGATCTGCTGCCACAGAATATTATTGCATTTCATTTCAGCAAATGAATTTTAAATCCTTGGATGATGATTTTTGTCAGAAATAACATTTGAAATCAAAACTTTCCCCAATCAATTGCCTAAAAATCACAGAATATTGGATGCAAGTGTACGGAGAGGGAAAAGAAAGAAGATATTAACATTCTTTAACTGCAAATAGATTATTTTATTTATGAGTCTCAAAGAAAAGTGATCAGAAGCAAAAACAGGTACATCTTAACTACAGAAACGGGTGCCAGGCCCACGTTTCCCAGCCAAGCCGTATTTTCTACTACTTGGTGCATCCTGGTTGTCTGATCTTTCTTTCTACCTCCTGCAAGGGCCTTGTGCATGCAGACAGAAGTGGAAATGGATTTATAGCAATAGGCTGAAATAAGTTTTTGTGACATTTTTGAAGAGGAAATGGAGAAGTATGATGATGAAATGATACAAAGTTCTGTAATTCACAGCTGTTAGAACAAAGACTTTCACAACAGCAAATGTTCCAGTTTCTGTAAAATACCTAACACTTCTATATGTGTCCTTAATATAAATTTTATTTCAGCCTTCCAGGTCATGCTTCCTTGAGCACTGTACTTAAAGTAAAACATCAGCTATCCTAATAAAACTATATTCCAGTTGTGTCACATGAGCCGGCACTGGGACACTGCAATATAGCACTTTGAAGACAGTCTAATTCTCCTTTCTGATTTCCAGTTTGGAACATTTTTTAGCTGAATTCCCCATACTTTGTACTTTGAATGGTTGAATAATTTGACCTCCTGGATGACAATGGTTGAATAATTTGATCCTCCTAGATCTGTGTTCTTCCTAAAAAGGGTTACAATAATTCTTTGTTTCACATACATAAAAGCTCACCTCAGTTATTCAAGGAAGATTGAGATATATTCTAAGCAGTCAATTTAAAATCCAAATACTGCTGACATAGTGGCTCATTAGGTATAGCTGTTTCTGATGCCTGTGCTTTCTCTTCAGGCAAATCTTTAGTTTCCCTGTTTATTTCCTATTGTTACTGGAAAGTAACAATGAAAGTGACAGAGATAAATCGCCTATTCCATCCACATATGCATCCTTCACCTAGTTTCACAGAATCGCTGCAATGATGGCAAGAAAGAAGACCTGTGACATATGCGAATTACTAAGCATCTGAAAAAATGCTCTTGCTACACTTTTCCTTCCTCTCAATGTACCAGTTCTGACACATTCTGCCCTCTGTTGCTAGTGGGACAGGGACACCGTGTGCCTCCTGCTCCTCTGCCCAGGTCCAGTCAAGGACCCCTCAACAGTGAAATCCTTTCAAGAGTCTCACACAATTAAAAAGGCAAATGAGAAACAAACTTCATTGCAAAGTGCAGTGGTAAGAGAAACTAGATGGGAATGTGTCACATAAGACACGGTATACTTGACAGCCTTAGTACTTAAATTAATTAAAATCAGGTTTATTTCTAAGTAGCTTCAGACCAAAAGGAGCTACTGAAATTAAGGCTTGCAGAGGAAATTCACAGCTTCCTTAGGTGCAAAGAAGACCTGTAGAAGAAGAGCAATTTCATTTTTTTAAGACAACTAAAGGCCACTAAGATCTACATGCAGCATCAGTCACTCGGAGTATCTACAAAGATAGTTTCAAGAGAGTTGTATAGATACTTCAGAACACAGATTTTTTTTTTTTTTTACTCTTAGTTGCCAATAACTACTTCTGTTTGCAGTAATCCAACAAGAAAAAATCTAAAGCTATCAAAGTTCTCAGGGCAGAAAATAGAATTTCTTTATTTAAGAAAATATATTTACAGATTCTAAAGAGACAGGAGGATGGAGGGAGGCAAGCAGGAGATTGCTTCCATTCATTCAAAAATAAACAATAAACCCACAGATATCCCACACTAGCTATTTTCTTTTAGATTAACATTATTATTAAATTAAGTAACTAAATTATTAAGAAAAATCAAGCAAGAATGCATGTTGTGAATCTTTTCCAAGGAACAACACAATGCATATGGAGACAAATTGCACTAGTAAGATTTACAAGATCAAATGCAACAAAATCCATTCCTAAATAGTATTCTTATAGGAGCTTCAGATTATTCAAAAGGGAATGCATTCTAAAAATATGCTTTATCTTTAGAACAGTAAATTACTCCACCATTAGACACAATCAGAATTGGTGAGAGTGACACCACCTTCCACTAGGATTTTAGCAAACAAAACCAGAAGAGTCAAATTTCTCTTCTGAATTCTAAGACAAAGATAATTAAAATATATGGGCCTCTGCATTCTTCTTTATACTTAGTACAAGGGCTGTGCAAATGCCTCATCTACACGTTCCCTGGTTTTTAAATTATTCAAGTAAACTATGGATTTTAAAAGGATAGCTAACTATTGCACTCTGCAGTCTGTTGACACACAGTAGAGCCGCAGACTATTCCTACTTTTACTACAAAAATATAATGTAGTTTTGATGTCAAGAAAACACCTCCCCCCATTGTTAACCCCCGTCATCACATTTAAATCTGTAAAACAAGTTCACTGACAAGTAGCAACTACTCACTATGCTAATGGTCAGTGCCTGTTAGACTTCAAAAGGATTTTCATTCCTAAGTGAGTATAGAGCTAGTGAAGCTATGATTCTGGCAGACAGAAGGTGGGGCAACCTTCTTGTATTATATGATGATACCACAAAACTAACCAGCTTGTAAAATGCTGATCTTGTGGGCCACCAAGTCAGTTATTACATGAACTGTTCCATCCATAATAATCTAAAGCTACTTCCATATTTGTACTGGAGAATCACCAAAATATTTACTGTAAACTCAAATCTCCATATACCTTTACATATCTAATTATTTATACTTACTTGATACTGAACTACAGTTTCTTAAAGAACAGTGACTCTAACACCTTTTTGGGGTTGTTTTTGCTACACAAAGATTACTTTAAAAAATTCTCCCAGTATATATCTGTAGCTATGCTACCACACACACTTGAGGTCAGGCTGCAGCCTTATCAGAAGCAAATACACCAAGATAAAACTGAGAGAGAAAAACTACCACGTGGGTGCTACTGAAGTACAGTGGTACTACTAAAGCAATTGCTACCTGTTAGTTTTCCACATCGATAAGGTGAAACCTGAACCCTCAGTAAAAGTGGCAGATGTCATGTTTTGACAATTTTTCAAATCAAGATCTTGCTCATGTAGGCTGGTCCTGAATTACTCCCCCTAAGGCCAGACTCTATCAGTCTACAGAACTATCCACAGAAGTAGAAAGATGTAGTACAAGCACAAAGCTCTCCCTGCATTACTGGTAAATTTATCAACAGCCTGGAATAAGTCAAGATGACAATATGAATAGCCAAATCTCCTACTATGAGTAATTATATTTTGCCATACTCCCTGCAGCGTAATATGCAAATTCTCTCTTATATGCAATTGGTTTTGAGCACTATTTAAGGAGACAATACATAACCCCAGCATCCCGATACTTCATCTTGAAGAAATCTTGGACTTGTAGTTCAAAAATAACTTGGCTGTTCAAAATAAAGGACTAATTATGTAGCATTAGAAGCTACCTAGCAGTTTCCTTCATCTCCATGCTTTTCATTGAACATCAGCACCAAATCTGATGTTAAGCAAGTTCAGCTTGGTGAACACATAAGACACTGTGATAGAAGGACCCTAATTACAGTTGGCTATAAGGTTAATAAAACATTTATTTGGAGCTATTTGAAACACTTGCAACATACTTCTACACTCTTACATATACAATAGTATTTAAGTACAGTTCTGAAACATTCAAGGAATATAAAATTTTAAGCTATTAGTACTTCCTTTACTGCAAAGCAGTGTTATGCATTGAAGCATTTCAGGGGGAAAAGCCATATGCTGATTCAGGTAAAAGGTCATAAACCATATTTTACAGTTTTACCTACTAACACATAGGTGTTGCTGATGAAATGCCACATTCAATCCTCATGCATAATAGTGAAGATCTTATAAATTTTCCAAAATTAGCAGGCATCAGGATCATAAATCTGACTTCAGATAAAGTCTACATTGATGAAAGACAGGAATTTCAAACTTATAAAACAGCATAAAGGACATTCAATAGCTTTAAGTGTTCACATCAGGAGTATGAGCAAACCTACTCACGGCTGCATAAGAAGTTCATGACACCAGTAACCACAAGATTTTAGAATCCCTTTTGTTTTCACTGCACTTAAGAAATGTGAATTCCATTAAGATTAAACATTACTTTACAATTCTTTTAATGTAGTGAGCTTTTTAATATTTACTTTTAATCTCAAAGAATAGATTTAAATACTTGCAGGTGAACAATCTCAAGTACAATAAATATTTCACAACTCTGTACTTTTATGAACATCAAAAGCCATCAAGAACTTCAGTCAATTATTTACAAAAAATAAATTTTACCAGCATTTGCTATAAGTTTTAAAAGTCAGATATTTGTACAGAACCATTATTTTACATTAGAGGTATTTCCTTTCTCATATATAGTCACATACAGAATAAGATATAACATCTTTAAAAACTCATTACAAGACATTGACTTCTTAGTTAGAAGCTTGTTGCCAATTGCTAGTCAAAAACCCAAAAACTAGAAAGTCCAGAACACGTTATACAAGTAATTAAATCACAAACTCGAGAAATCAAAACAGCCAGTGTTTAGCACTTAAAACAGTGAAAATGAAGGTTTACAATTAAATTCCTTGAGAACTGGTCAGAGAAACTCCAGTATCTAACTAATCCCTGAACAAGCAGGACACCAGAACTCAAGGACAGACTTTCAGTTTTTATCATCCTAAACAGTTCAGTGAAGACAGGGTGAATTTTGAACCAAGATATCATTAATAATTCAGAGGAAACTTCTGATACAGCAAAGGTGAGGAATGCTTAAATAAATCACTTTCGTAAAATATAGTCAGTCACCTGTAAAGTACAAGTTGATCTACAATGAACGGCCAGCCTGAATAAACATTTGATACTTGTAAATTACTACTACTAAAAGCATGAATAATAGCCTGAGAACTCAAAGTAAGGTCAGCACAGTACACCCAGCACATCTACATCAAGCTCCAGTATACTAAGTACAGTATAAAATACATTATATATAAATACAGTATAAGAGACCATCTCTTGATCAGAAGCAAAGATAGTCCAAATTGTTTTATTTTAGCAGAACTGTAGCTACTTCCCATTTTAAAATGTTACTATGAGACTTGTATCAGTATAATTATACAATAAGATGTTATTTTAAGCTTTAGGTGATCCATATACCTCCTTTTATTTGTATGTGGAAGACAAAATGTCCACAACACAATTCAATATATCAAAACTGTTCTGTGTCCTTCATGCAGAAAAGGAAAGGTATTTTAAAAAAGATTTTTCTAACAAATCTAGAATGGTATACTGTAGGTTGAGATTAAGATATTCTGACTTGCAATGATTTTGATAATAAAGGCAAAGGAGTTTATGCAGGCTTGTCTGGGATGAGATAAGTGTAATCTCAGCCCTCACATGTCTGTCATTCAATGATACAGAGAAGAGGCTTAACAACCTTTTGATGCTGCTGGTTTCTATGCAGCAGCAAAAGCATATATAAAAGCATAAGAGGCGTCACTGACTTTTAGGCTTTGATTTACTGAAGTGACTTCTTTGATGTGGGGAGGAGTGAAGGCAAGTAGTTACAATGCATCACACCCTAAAAACAACTTGTGATGGGATAGATGCCTTTTGCCATAAAACTCTCTCAGTACTCTAGAATCTAAGAAAAATCACCATTTTCCCCCCACGACAAACATACTCCACAACATCAACTCATATCTTTAAAAATCTCCCTGAAGAAATGTTTCTCAGACTTCAAAGGCTGATCTGCTATTCCTTCCCTTTTTAATGATAAGCAAAGGAAAAAAAACAACAACAAAAAAACCTAACCACACTTGCTCTTCAATAAAATCAGTCTTTGTACCCCACACTTTGGGAAAAGCAAGTAGAAGCAAGCTCCCAGTACATGCTGGCAGGAAAGACCTCTATTTAGCAAATTTGAAAAAGCATACATATACCTAAGGGTGTCACAGGCCCTACATATCCTTCAGAAACCAAGTTGAGTATATCCAGCTTTTGGATAGCCTCTATGACAGATTATCTTAGAAAAAAACACCCAAGAAATAAACAATTCACCTTTACAATAAAAGAATGACTCCTGGGAGATATTACTTCAACTGAACAAATATCAAAAAACTACTGAACCAGAATCATCAGGATTATCTATATTAATCTGCTGTGTATGACAGGCACTTCACACCTGTGAAGTGAAATAGCTAGATAATCATAAAGAGCACATTTGCTAATTTTTTTTTGCTTCAAATGAATACACATACTTAAGAAATTGAGTTATTACAACAGCAAAGAAAATATTTTTAATAGATTTTCCCTAGTGTTCTTTTCTCAAAAAACTCCCATAGACAAATGTTCTTTTAAAGTTTCAGCTTTCATGCTTAATAAAACTAATTCCCAGAAAACAGCTTGCCCCCTCATGTGTCTTTTCCTGTTGGACTGGAAATTCCTATAATCAGTCCAAGTGAAAAATAAAAAACAAAACCCAAACTGAAAAATCTCATTTGCTGCAAAATTGAGTTAGGAAAAGCAATGAGGACTTCTGAACTAGCTTGTCATGCTGTGTTGTTTTGGGGTTTTTTACATCTCTGTGGAGGAAATAAGAATTAAGTATGAAGTAAATATCCAATACCGTCATTATACTGTAATGTCTGTTTCAAATATTGTTTCTTTCCAAAGTACACAACAGTTCTGTACTTCGTAATCATTTGATACCATCTAATAATAGGGAAGTGGGAATCAGATTTGACTGACTTCAAAGTGCAATGAACTGTAAAACTGTCCATATTCTGAGCAGAGGTTCAGGTCAAACAACTTGCACATTATCAGCTGGTTTGCATAAACTGACAGATAAATGCCTAGAATTCAGTGATTTTAGGAGAGGGAATTCTATACTCTCTCTAAACCATCTAACATGAGTTTATTGATTACCAGGCCAATATCAATAACAACTGTGTTTGTAAACAGAAGTCTAACCATTCATAACATTTATTCTATCAGGTAATTCTTTACCTTAAACCTTTAAAAAATGTTGAAATCCAAAGGCAATCCCTAAATGAAATTATAAATCCTTGCTCTAGACTAAACCTCTTTGTTCCACCCAAAACACAGTAAAATAACAAGATTCTAGAAATCCCACTTCACCCATAGACAGAAACACAGACTCCTAATGCATGAGGCATGTTTGATTCCTGCAGAAGAGCACATGACCATGTGGATTTTTTGTAAAATCCACATTTCCAAATGTGTTTTGATGACATGGGGCACACTTCAGGACATGTATCCTACAGGCAGTATCAGCTGTCCTGTAGGCAACAAAAATGGGGCAAGATACCAAAAGGATGGTGCCAATAATAAAACTTCAGGTGATAGCCAAAGGAGTATTACTACAGATGAGCTAAGTAATCCTTGACAGTGCCCTGGTTGGTAGTACAATGTCTTACAGGAGTTATTTCTGTCCACTTCCTAATACTTTCCTATTTTTCCCCTCCTCTAAATGTAAGAGCATACAATCCATAAGTATGAGAGAATTTCAGGAGGAGAAAGTAATTTACTTTTGCCATCTAGGAACAATCTTTCTTGGTTTTAGGAGGCATTCTATTATACAATTCCTTAGAAATAAAATACAACTACATTTAATAAAGACAGAGGGAATACCAGGCATAGATCCCAGATTGAATCATCGTAGGAAGCACACTACAAACAGAAAAGGAAACTCAACAGCTTTTTCCTTATAAATAAGCAGCTATGACTAAAAATCAAGGAAAGCAGAAAATATTTTCACATTTGTTTTACTAATTAGAATATGACTGCATCTGAAACCTTGCAAGAACAGCCATATCACTTACCATATCCAAGAAGCACACCCCAGGAAGCAAATAGCTATGGGAGGTCTAGTGCAGAGCAAGACTGTGAGTCTACCAGTTAATCTTAGTTCTTTTTCTAGTACACATGGCTCCTAAGGGGTCAATTATACATTGCACATTGAATTCAAATGGAGCAAATATTTTTATAAGAAGAGATAATGACTTTGTTTCTTAATCTAAGTTGATTATGTGCTTATACAAGAGGCTACCCCAGCTGAGCCACAGCCTCTGGTCGATGGGGGCACTGTGAGGTGGACATGGCACTGGACCCACCATTAGAAGGGACAGCAATGTTTGACAAGTTCTGGCACATGCAAGAAGTAAAGATATTATGCATCAAATTCACCACAAGGGAGTTAATATGCAATTATTAAGAAAACTTATCACTTTCAAGGAGATATATTATGGACAACATGCAATAGCCAAGGACACTGGGGTTTGAGTGAGGGTTTTTTGCCGCTTGTTTTATTGGTTTTGGTTATTTGTTTTGGTTTTTTTCCAGTGAAGATAAAACATTACAGAAGGAAGAAAACTGAATTCAACTGCCAACTTCTAGAAATAAAACCTCCAGATGCTTTTGTGAGGACACTAGCAGGAAGCCATTAAACAGATAATGGTTTCATTTGCAATTTGGGTAAATATTTACATTTACAGAAAGGATAAAAAGAAAGTATAGATATATGGATGTATAAATGCATAATGGAGATGTACATGCTCAAATGTGTTTCCACTTAACATAAATCTTTTCAATGAGAAGTATTGAAGTCCTACAAAAAAGTCCTATCAGAAAACTACACCTCCAAATAATCTTAATATGCTAAAACAAAATACTTCCTGGAGAGAAATTCAAATTTCATTTGCACACACACCATACACATACACAGTATCCTCTGAACTCATAGTACTAAGCTCTATTTCAAAGGCACAAACTGCCAAACCCACCACAATTTGTATATATTTGTTGAAATCTTGAGTGAAAACAAAACAAGTACTATAAAACCTGAGCACATATGTTAAATCATCCGTATTAGAACCTCTATCATCCCTCCCATACACTCTAAGAAGACCATAAAATGATGCCTCAGCTCCACATAAAACCAAAAGTGTGTCCTTGTAACAAGTAATGCTAACATTGCACTGTTAACGGGGAGGAAAAACAAAACAATAAATTGCATGTTTTTAACTGTGAAAAGAAAGGCTTGTTAACTCACAAATATAAAAGTTACAAAGATCTAGTGTCCCTGTAAGAGCTGCAGTAATTTTCTTTGTAAGCTGCTTAGATTTCCTTAGTAGTAATTATTTTTACAAGGTACTTTGTTCTAAGTCTGTAAATTTAGTATCAAACTTAGCTGGTTTAGAAAATCTTGAATTTGGTACTTGAGAAATAACTAGTGTTTCACTCAAGACCAACAAAAAAATAGAGTGTCTCTACAACAGTGTTGTGTTCAACTGATGAGGCTGCTTGCTTCGGCTCTACTGTGAGCACAGAGGTTAAAATCACATTTTCTACTCTGCCTTATCGCAGAAAAAACCCTACAGTATCACCCTCTCAGAGAGCTCTTCTGCCTTTGCTCAGGAAACTGAAATACAATTAACTTTAGAAAGAGCTTTCTCTTTGTGTGTGTGTGCGAAGGAAAAGTGAGCTACACCATGGAGATGGGAGGGACAAGGCATCATAAAGCAACTTTTGCTGGAAAACTCCTATCATCTGACAAATACCCATGTCCTCCAATTAATGCTTAAGCAAGTAATTCTCCCTCCCCTTGTTGCTATATACAGCTGACCATTTGAAAGGTCTCCATACTTTAATACCAGCAGAATCACTGAATCATTGAGAATGCCAAGCTGGAAAAGACCCATCAGGATAGAGTCCAAATCCTGGCCCTGGTCAGGTCACCCCAAGAATCACACCCTGTGCCTGAGAGCATTGACCCAAACACTTCTTGAACTCTGTCAGCCTTGATGTTGTGACCACTTTCCTGGGGAGCCTGTTCTAGTGCCCAACCACCTTCTTGGTAAAAAGCCTTTTCCTGATATCCAACCAAAATCTCCCTTGACTCAGCTTTGCACTGTTTCCTCAAGTCCTGTCACTGGTCATGAGAGTGAAAATCAGATTTAATATCCAGCAACAACGATATTAAAATTCACTCTTTCAAGTAAAGAGAACAAATACTCTGAAGGCTGGCTTTTAACACAGAACATGTCTAAAAAATACCCATATCTAAATTTAGAGATGGCATATGAATTTTACTAAGTGTCAACACTGTGATGCAACTTGGTTTTGGTATTCCATTATATGAAATTTGCATTGCTTCAGCTGTCTGTGGTTCCATGGTATGAAATACTCATTTCTATACTTCTCTCAATTTAGTCAGTATAAGGTAATTCTTCTAATTCTTAGACACTGTCTTTGTTCCAATGCTGGAGAGACAGCAATAAAAAGCCTGATTTCTTACAATGTAGATATGAGAACAAGGAAGAAATAGCATACTGGTTTTGTTCTCAGTAGTGTATAGTAATCTGCCTACTCCTAATGTTTCCATTTTAATTTTACAGCCTTGCAGTTAAGTGAAATATTATTTATAAATCTTTCTGTGCTTTGTTTGTAAGTCTGCACAGACATGAAACAGGACAGATGGAAAAGGATTTTCCTCAAATCCAGTGATATTAGCTGGAAACCTTATAGGTAAAATACAACCAAATTCCATCTCTTAAATATTTTGGTTTCAGCTTTGTTTCCCTTTTAATCCCGCACCTTAGTATCAACATCCCCACTGATGTCTCCACTGTGAAAGTCTAGGCACTTCTAAATATTATAAAGCTTAATACAGTATTAGATTTAGCAAATATTCAATATTTAGGAATACTCATGAAGAAAAATGGTTTTGTCTTGATGACTTATGAGGTACAAGCTTGGTGTACCTCAGGTACACCCTGGAGAGGAAGGGACACCAAAGGCCACACCACAACCTTTGCAAGCCCTCCAGGAAATGCCTACACTTTGCATTTCTTTCTTACTGATTCATAGTGGGATTTGCTAAGCAAATTAAACTGAGGACTGCCCGGTAAAATGGAAGAGCCAGCAAGCAGAGGGGTACATACTGAAGGAGTTAGACTTACAGGGAGCAAAAAATATTTTTCATGTCCCTGGAAAGAAAGCTAAAGCTTATAAAACCCTTGCTATCTGTAAAGACACTGAACTCCACACTGAATGCTCTCTTGTACTTACAACATGAAATGAAAATAATTCTAGATGATAGGAGCTCTTAAAAGAAAACGAGAAAAATTTAAAAAGGTAAGGAGCGTGGAGGAAGTCCACACAGGCCAAAGGACTGTGGAAAACAAGTAACGTACTGGCTGAAGGAGGCTGGGCAACAGGCCAGACCCACCTGGCGATTAAGCTCCAGGCACGGGGCAGGAAGGGGGCCGCTGGCCATGGCTGTGCCGGGCGCCCCTCAGGGCCCCCGCAGGCCCAGCCCGTCAGGGCCCGGTGGGAGCAGCAGGGGGAAGCCAGAGCTTGCCTGGAAACACAGGGCAGGAGCGCCCGGGCACTGCCAGGCCCCGCACAGGGAGCGTCCCCAGAGGCCCAACAGGCTCTCCCCGGAACTCCAGAGGTGCACGTGGATAAAGCTGGTGCGGTTTGCCCTCAAATGGCTGCAGAGCCCCCGCTGCAAGGCAGACAAACGAGCAAACCAACAATTCCAGCTCGAACCTCACAAGGGACCATCCACGCACTCTAAAGCATTCACGTTCCACTGACAGGAGAGTTTCTGAAGTGTACACATGCAGTTGAAGGAATTTGAGTCACATGATACTCAACTTCCTTATGTTAAAACATATTTTTCCAAACGACTTATTTTGAAAGTCTAGCAAAACCAGCAAGTTCTACCTTTGCGGCACCCACACAGTTGCCAGCCTGTTTAGCAGACCACGTGCTTCTAAAATCTGGCCTGAGAGAGAAAATGGAACATCACTGAAGTTTCCAGTCCCCGGGGCCACCACCGTGGCCACTGCTGTACAGTGTCAGAATGCCATGACTTGGCAGGGTCTGCTGAAACCCTGGCCTTGACCCCACTTACACGGGATCTAATCCTTGTTTGGCAGCCCTGAGGACACGAGTAATTTAGTCACCATTGCCTCAAACATGTGACAGATGCCAGTGCACATGCACATTCATTTCATAAAGTCTCTCTCAAGGGAAAAAAAAATGACAAGGAAAAATTGTATCCTCAGTACAAAACTGCTGGCATGTGATAAAATTCCCCATGACAGTAGAGCCACCTTAGTGGCCTTTCTGTAGCTAATGGCCACATGGCACAGCCATCACCACCAAAAGGGTTGAGCAACACAAATCAAGCTGCTTACTGCATACCTGGTAAGATTAAGATTAGTATCAGCTAAGAAAACTCCTTTGTCACATCTCCATAAGATGCTGTGAAAGCAAACAAAGAATTTCTAAAAAAAATATAGCACTGAAGAGAGAATGAATTTCAAACTTTATTTATAGGCATGGAGATAGGAAAGTCATCTACCTGAAAAGGACTCAGTGAGATAACTTGTACAAAAAAATACTGATTTATACTGGGGATGCAGTCTTGTAGGATGATTGTCACAATAACCTCTTGCTGCTGAAAGGCACAGAAGTGTCTTCTGTGCTGTTCTGATCTTCTGAAGACAGGTATTTTCCCATACCTAATTCCTTGTATGACATCATCTCTGGAACTGTATTTGCTCTAAATTATGTATTCTGTTAAAACAGAGTTCATACTGAGTTGCACAGGATAGACAAAACACAGTCTAGGCCCTTACTGCTACTTTGTTAACCTCCTAATCTATTAGTGGTTTTAGTTCTAAGATTTTTAATACTGTGGATCAGTTCGCACCACTGAATCAGTTAAACTAGCAGTACTATAAAAGAGCACAGGAAACAATGCAGCCCCCTCTCTCAGCACCTGAAAAAGACAATGCCAATACTAGCTGTTGCACTGATTTAATAATTTATTTCCTATGGTAAAACTGGGGAAAAATCAGCAACTGCTACACTTGGAAAGCCCCTTTCCTTTAAGGAGAATCACTTTTAAGTCAACTGACAACTGTACAGTTTGGTTTGTGCTTTTACAACAATATATTTAACCTCTATTCACAGCCTTTTAAAATGTCTTTATGCTATCCTTCAACTACCTTTGTTTTTTTTACTGGCACTCACATTTCCACAAGCTAATGAACTCTCTCAATTAAGGCTTGAAGATGGCCTGGAATTGTATGCTACTTTAAAGTACTATGCATCTAACTGTGGATAGCATCTCTGATCATATTGCAAAAATCTTGTATCTCTCCCATTTTATACAAAGCCAACATATGTCCAGCTTTCTGATTTGGTCTCTTCAACGTTAGCTAAGTAGTTCCAGTGTCTCTGAAATGATCACACACCAGAACATCTAAGAACACACTTACTCTTTTGAAATGCCTCCAAAAAGGCTATTCCTCTTTTATTGCTAGCTTGTCATTATTGCTTCGTGCCATTTCCTTTAAAAATGGGTGGCACTAATGTTATTGATTTAAGATGTTCCACCCCAGGGAGCTCACATAAAATTCAGTCAAATGATGTAATGTATTGGATTGTCCCATCATCTTAGTTCAAAAATTCTCTAGGTTACAGAAAAAGGCTAGGCTAAGAAAAGAAACCACCTTGGCAATTCCTTGAAATTAATAAATAAATTAAAAGGTCCATATTTTCCTTCAAGTTACAGCAAGTAATAAATCAATACAAATCAAATCTATTACTTTAATTATTTTTTCCCATTCTCCTGTATGTCAATAAGAGTAGATCACAGCTCTAATTACAACAATTACTTCCAGTGATGCTAATAAGATCAAATGAAACAGATGTGAGGCTGTTTTAAAGGGATTATTACAACTTTTCCAAGCCCCAAAATCGAAAAATCAATTAGCAGATGTCTATTTTGCAACCTTTAAAAACATGCATACTCTTCAGACACTTGCTTTGTCTTAGCTCTCTAAAAACATTCAGCTCTTTCTTTAAGCACCCCTAGAATGACATTCAATTCCAATATACCAGGATTACAGATCTGCTCTGTGTCTTGTGGGTCAAATATTATAACAAAGGTGCTTTCACATACAAGCTGTTGCTGCTTTTTCCTTTCAGAAAAACAGAATAGAAAAAAAAAGCACTATAAGGTATTTCAGTTTGCTCATAATTACACCAATACACAAGTTAATTCTTTACAAGTGTTTTCTACAATCATTTAAATACCAATTCTGAGCTTTAGTAATTACTGTGAGAGTGGCAAACACACGGTACCTTGTTTTAATCCTAGGAAAAAAACTCACCAATTTCATCATCACCTAGATCTGCTGAAGTGAACTTTCCTGTGGTTCTCCCACTCCCAGACAGAGGCAAGAACCAACACTGCATGTCGGTTTCTAGCATTTAAAACAAAAAAATAACGTGTTCAGCTCAGCCTATTACAAATGCTTCCTTCAATATAAAGCCAATCAACTGAAGAGAAATGAAAAGTCAAAACAAAACAGGAAGAGAACTATACATGCTGAGCAAGTAAACCTCAGAGCAGGATCTAAAGGTTCCCAAGCTAGGGCTCTAGAGAATTCAAGTGGATCAGTTTCCAAGGTCAGAAGACCATCAGTATCCAACGTTCAAGCATTAGCAGAAATCCATCAGAAAAAGGCAAAGGGGGAAAGGTTGTCTGGCCACAGATTTCTACAGAAACTCTGCTAACCTTGTAAATTCAGAAGGGTGGTGGATTTTGTCAAACTACATCCTATTCTGCCTGGTAAATCCTGTCTGCTTAATGTGTCTATTTCCTCCATAAAGCTTTAAAGGTTCTGAACACAGTGGGAATACAAACATATTTGAAGTTGACAAAACATGGGTAATCTTCTTCATGACCCATTGAGAATAAAGAGAGTACATGGGTGGAAGGGCATGTTAGGTCATGCTTCCTTGAGTCCTTGCATTTGGCTTGTTACTATACCCAGGAAAAGATCAACAGCAAAGAAAAACTCAAGGCACAAAAAGCCTCACGCACAGAAGAAATGTTTGTCTTCCACTTATCAGCTTCACTTCCAACTTCTACTAGGAATCTACATACGGCTAGACAAAAACTAAATATGATACTCTTATTCACTGAAAATTACTGTAAAGCCAGTCAATCACACAATATTCATTCTCACTCCTCACTGGACCAGAAGCCATCAGAATGACTGACCTACGTAACACCATTTCCACAAATCAAATAGGCACATCAACAAAGGCATAAAACAAGCCACGTAACTGATATGGTTTTCGTACATCTAAGGTAATAAGCTAAAGAGACAAAAATAAAGTAATTTAAGGATCAATAGTGACTTGGCAACCACTTTATCATCACCAAAACCTTCCTTTTATGTGGGACATACCAATCAGCAAAAATACTTCACTCTTGAAGTCAGGTATTTGTGGCCTTCAGAAATCTTACACGTCTTAATTTGTTTATATAAAACAAATAATTACCACACTGACTTGTCCCCATCATTGCTTCTCTCTACATAACATATGGTTACTCCTAACTAACATTCTACGTTTAAACATGGCATAAATAAGCAAAAAAAAAATTTAAAAATCCTGTAAGATTCTCTCAATGTGCCTCACTCTACCTATACTGATGTAAAGCAATCTACATCTCAGATTTCTCTTGCTATATACATGAATAAATTCCTCCCTCCCTCAACAGTTAAACTACTAACTCCAAAACAGTAGAGAAGACATAGCCCAAACCAAAAATTTTTACACTGTAGTAACTGACTTTCATATATTTGGGACAGTACTACAGAAAAAGCAATATTCTTTCTTAGAAGTTTTGCCCATACCCTACCACCCCTTCCTCACAACACTGTAGCCTGCCTTATTAGTCCAAAAGGAACAAGACCCTGTCCTATTTCAAGATACATGCAGTGTTATTTTATTGTGTATAGAGTATTTCCTAAATATTGCTCCATTTAGGAAATTAAAAAAGTTTCTACCCCTTCACTCTATGTCAACACCAACAAAAAAAAAAATGCTCTGTTATGGCTTATGTTATGCCAGCTATGCTGGCTTTTTCTTCTTGGGAAAGCAAAGTACTTGGAATTACAAACTTCAGTTTCTGTGTTCTGCTAATAAGAGATTAGAAGTTAACAATGCACCAACTGTCACAGAAAATAAGACTTATTTCCTGGAACAAACAAGATATCTACTAATATCCACTAATAGTAAAGTCTTTAAAAAACCTGCAAAAAGAGGAAAAGCAATCTACTGATCTGCAAATTGCAAATACTGTAGGTTTTACTCTAGGGCATCACAAAGGAAAACTTGAATCAGATTATCATATTTAATATAGTGCTACACATTGTCAAGTTAAAAAAAAAAATCAGGGTTTGAGTTTTCTATACAGATTTATTCTTAACTGTATTCAAAATAACATAATCTAAACAACTCCAGTGGGTATGATACAGAATTATTGTGGAAGAAAGTGCTTTTATTAATTAAAATGGCTCCTCTTCCATGAAGGAAAAGTAAGTCATAGCATAAGCTGTTAAGTCACCCAGACATAACACAACAAACAGCATCCTCTTATGTAATGTGTCTCTTGCTCCATCTTTAATATAGTTTAAATCGCCACAACCTGGATACATGGAAGGGGAAATAAAGTAAACACCATAATCTAACAGAAAAATTGTTTCTTTTGTAAGACATATGAAAAGATCTTGAAACACTTCTTGCAGTTCCATCTCTAAGTTTTGTTCTCTCAAGGCTGCTATATATATGAGAACTCTTTTTCCCTAAAATGTATCAGCACTTTAGTAAGACCCTTCTCTGCTGTTCCACTGTTTATATTACCTATTTCAGCCACAAAATTCGCTTTCTATTGTCTTCCTCCTGGGAAAGCATTTTTCTACATTCATCAGACAAAAGACTTCCTTTGAAAAATCAAGTCTCACATTGTGCTCTCAAAACTAAGCTGGCTCCTCCTGTTCTTTGCTGACATGCAATTCTAATAAAAGAACAAAAAATCTGATCATAAACACACCTTACCTTGAGAACCTTCCCACTTGAGATCAGTGTGAGTCAACACAAAAGTAGCTATTAGGCTATTCTTTATTAAAGAGTAACAGAATCGTGAGCTAGGTCCAAGATCAACCCAGCAGCAGGACAGCACTGCAGCTCCAAGTGTTATTTCTGCAACCGGCCCCCCAAAATGATTAAGAATGTTACATGGGCTGGTGTGTAGGGAGAGTGGTGTTTATACTCCACAAACAGATTCTGAAGTCTGTTATCTTTTCCTTTGAACCGGAACAAAATAAATGCACATATACAATATTATGTGGTGCTGGTAATGTCGGATTTTACAATCTTAGATGTCATTTTCAACCTAAACCATTTTATGATTCCATTGTCCTGCATTATACTACAGAGAACCAAATAAAATTCAGAGTAGAACAAAAAAAAAAAAAAATCTGCTTTTTTGTGGTGAAGTGGCAGACAATGAAAGCATGGAAGCTGTGATGTGTCTGGATGACACTCAGCACAGCAAGCATGCAGACTGGCCAGTAAAATGAAGTAGACCTACAGCTGGGGACTAAACAGGACTAAGGCCATGGGCAAAGTGAGGATCACCCACACCGCTGTACAGACACAACCACAAGAATGTTTTACAGAATAGTGGTAAATTTTGATGACAACACAACACAAAGCTAGACACCAAAAAAGGACTGGGATATTGTACTAGAACACCTTAAGAATGGCAGAAAAAAAAAAAAAAGTAAAATTTAATTATACAGAGTATAAGCTGAAGCACTTCTAAGGACTAAAAGCAAAAGGTGTGGCTATAAACTGGCAGTTCATCAGCTGGGAGAGGGCCAGAGGATAGGCCTGTAGAGAAAGAAGTGTACTGAAAATATTTTACAGGGCATGGGTGGCATCTAAAAAAAAAAAAGTACTATTCTGGCCTTATTCTAAAAAAGATCAATCTAAATCAAACCAGGCACACAGCAGGTCTGTATCAATAATCAGAGAGCCTTTGTAATGACAAGAGACTAACCTTTCTTTGTCTAGGAAAATTTAGGAATCCATGATATTCAAGTGTTAATACGTGCGTTTTCCTCTAAAATACAAATTAATAAAAGGGAACATTTGGTTCAAAACAAACACTTGTTTTATGAACAGACATGCACAAATTGTCTGTAATGTTTGACTGAAAATGAAGCTTCCAAGCAAAGTAGTTGAAATTCTGGTTGTTTGTAGAGTTTTTTTGAGAAGAAGGGTAAGAAAAACCTTCCAACAGGGGAAAGAAGTTCTAACAACTCTTGAACTTGGCAAACTGATGAGACAGATTCTGCTTGGCTGCCTGGAATATGGAACTTTATATGAAAGAATAAAAGCCAAAGGAATCTGGGAGAGGGAAGGTATTGCTCATCATTTGCTCACAAAAACATGATCTCTCACTGAGAATTTTTTTAAGTCACCACCAATCTGCATATTTCTTCCAATGTTAAATGCGTTAACATTCCACTGAAAAATGTTAAGTCCTAAAGTATTTTTCATTGCAAAAACATAATCACTTGAAACAATGAGACTATTTTAAGTAAGTCTACAGAGAGTACTTCAGAACAGGGCTTAGAAAAACATCACGTGCCATCTGTTTTACTAGAAAGCTTCTACCAAGCATAACATACTGAATTGCTTATCTAGTTTATACTTAAGATGTTCTTCCACCCCAGAAGACTTTTGCTGACAAACATGACAAGACAGATGACTACACCTGTACATGTGTATTTACTGGATATAAGTATTGTGCAGTCAACAGAACTGGCAATAGTCAGAACTGAAAACTAAAGCACCTGTCAAACAAATGGAAGAAGCTCAGACTTTGCTGTTTCAATTATCTAAGCCTAGCAGTCTGTAATCTCAAAGCTGAAGATCAGTACACCTACATAAACAAAAGCCCAACACTAAGAAATAGGACAGCCTTTTCTAATTGCTATGGATCAGCTTTGGAAAAAAAAAAAAAACAACAGCAAAAATACATTAATACAAACCAGGAAGATACATTAAGAGAATAGTACAATCCTAAAATGTTCAAGCTTTCAACCTGCAGTGCAATAACTAACAGTCATTAAAATATCACTGCCTACCATTAAGGATATTCCACTGGGATAAGAGATACCACAGCTAAAACTAACTTTTTTATAGAAATTATTTTTAAGTTCCTGGGTAAGTGGCACTATTTAACTGAACAAAGCCCAGAGTTAAAAAAAAAAAAAAACAACAAAAAAAAACACCACAAAAACCCAAAACACCAAATCCAAGTGGCATTGGTTTTCTTTGCTTAAACAAAAACTTGTCCATAAGGTACCAGTGAACTCCTGCCCAAGAAAACAGTGCCTGAAACTGGGAGTATCCCCACAGTATTATATGTGGATGACGTACGATGTCAGAAGTCTCATAAACATCTTCCTTAATTACACTTACACTGTAATTACCTTAATTTTGCAATAAGATTTCTACAAAACATATTTAGGGCTAAAAAGGTGACGAACTAGAAGCAGCATGCAAACAATCATCACCGTCTGTAAGCCAACCTGTTCTTCCCTCCTAATTCCCTTTTAAGAGCATTTACAGCCTGCAACACAGGTTAAGTGAAGCAACTTCTGTTCTCATTTCAGTATGATCAAGTCAACATTATGTCATAGTGTCAGCACAGCCAAAGTGATCTTGCTTCTGACTACACAGCTGCTGCCTGAAGATACAGATAAGGACTAAGAAGCTGAGAGCACTTCCATAGAAGGATCTTCTGCCTCAGAAGGCAATGGTGCTTCTTGGTGGTGCTTTATGTGTGCTCTACTCACTGAATTTTTTTATGTGTAACAGGTCATTCTGGCGAAGGAAACCACAGGGAAAAAAATAAAAAAAAAAGTTTAGTAAGCTAGGGCTAATGGAGAGCTATCTACTTCGGCCTTGCAAAGACCCATAAATAGTATTTGGGGGAGCTGTCATATCAATATTAACATATTCAACTTCCCACAGAAGTCTCCACTATAATAATGGCCTAACTGTAAGCAAGATATAACCAGTGTGCTAGAAATATTTAGAACTTTTTTAGAATAACGGAATCACAGAATCCTTCAGGTTGGAAAGGACCTCCAAGATCAGAGTCCAACACCTTTGATCACCATCTTGTCAACCAGACCACAGCACTAAGTGCCACATCTTAGAAGTCTTTCATGACTTCTAACAGTATTTGACTCACAGACCAAACACCAATGAGTGGCTTCAGGCAGCAAGAACTGAAGTTTTAGTGATTCCCTAAACTTCAGAACCACACTTAGTAACTGCTAACAGAATCAATGAGGCTTTAAATTCTATCTTAACTGCAAACACAAACATACACATCTAAGGCACTCAGACTTCTGCCATAGTACTAAGTATACATATGACAAAGGCAGTTGGGAAGACAGCAAAACCACACAGAATTTACCGTGAGGACATGGCAATAATTATAAAAATTATCTCAATACATTTCTACAGAAGTTTATCTATCACTCAGCAGAGACAAAGTTCACAAAAGGTAACAAAATCCTGCCAGATTTTATTAGCACTGTAAAGCATTCTTCAGACACTGTTCACACCAGAGATAAGACATCAGAGAAAAGAATTTCACCCTTCTGAAACAAGAAGAGATAGTGGTGACATTCGAATCCAGCTACAACAAAATATGTTCTGAGCAAAGAAAATAGGTTAGCACTGGCACAGGAACAAAAATACATCATGTGTAGAATGAGACAAAAGAATCCATGTCGAGGAAGAGAATCTCAAGTGGTGAAGCATGACCTGAGCATAAGAAGATCAGTATATTTTCAGTTTCCATGCAACAGCAGTTATCTGCAAGACAGCACCATATTAACAGAATACCAGAAGCAAGAGAGGCTGGAATGAAGAGGGAAAAAAATTACTAAGGAGAAGAGGAGTCATGAAAATGAAAACAGCAAATAGGCAGAACTCCTCTGAAAAAACATGTGTGTCAGATTTCCTTCAGAAGAAACTTCAACATCACTAAAATGAAGTTCCTGGTAAATATGATTCCTTGTCAAAAAGGGGGCTACACACAACACAAACAGATTCTATTCCTGACAGAAATCCATTTAAGACAGACATGCTCTAGTAGCAAACTGCTAAGCGACATTGACACTCAAACAATACACAGATAAGGTATTTATTTCATACCTCGTAAGCATCTCTATGATTATTTGTCACTTTCCACAGGCATTTTCTGTTTTGCAGAAATAAGCATGTAACATGATTTCTGCCACAACTGAAGAGCTTTTTCTTTCATAAGCACTGATACAAACACTGCAATCCACTTGCACAGATGCAATCCACTTGCACAGATGCAATCCACTTGCACAGATGCAATCCACTTGCACAGATGCAATCCACTTGCACAGATGCAATCCACTTGCACAGATGCAATCCACTTGCACAGATGTTTCTGTATCTTAATTTTAAAAACAGGCCCTAGAAGCTCCCCAAATAATCTGAAACCATGTTCTTTCCACACATTAGAGAATAGTGATTTCAGCTTTGAGACAATATTCTCTAACTGGGAAACACTAATCCTTCTATGAACTACACAATTCTCTAAACAACTTCTGCTGCGCTGGAATAAGCAAAACATCATGCAAACCTTCATCCAATAATAGAGCCACCTAAACTTGACAGAATCACCAAGACTTATTCTTAGTTATAAAAAGAAAAAAAGAACTCTGATCCTTGTCCTTTCAGGAAAATACTTTAAGTTTAAATCTCAACTGTTTAATATATGCAATGTCTTAAAGAAAAAAAATCCCAAGTATTAAGAAACCAAAAACTAGCAAACGCCTACTTTTCAGAAAGTATATCAATTTTCCTCTCTTCATATCATTCCTTCTCTTCAGATAATTGAGTAGTACACATCATTTTAGCCAGTGACCCACATTACACAGCATTAGCTGGTTTAACAATACTTAAGTAGAAAAAGGGCTTAAGTAGCTTACTATGTAAATAGTAAACCACAAAAGAAAAAAGATAGACAAAATTAACAGAAGCAATTTAGTGGTCATGTTTCAGTATACTGTCAGATTTAGCAAATAAAACAATACGAATTCTAAGTATTTAAACAGATTTGGGCTTTTCCAGCAAATGAGGAATTACCAGGGGTTGATTAAATGGAGCATTTTGCCTAGAGACAAGATTGGCATGTGAATACAAATTGCAAATGAAGTCAAACATTTTTACCTTTAGAGAAATTATTTTCAACAGTCACAGTCCCTAAAGGAGAACCTGTTCCTTCCCTCTGCAGACCTAATCCTGTCATAGTTTATTTCCACACAAATTCTTGCACAAACTAACGGATTCTTCCTATAAGAATAATTTTTTGAAGTTGTAACTGCAGAGTAACAATTAACTCTTTTAACTTACACCCAGAAATATTCATCTTTTCTGCAATAAAAATAACCAGGACTAAGGCTGCAAAACTTCCTTTTTATCAAAAAAGTCTGGATCCGGTATGGATTAGACTGTTTTAAAATAGAGAAAAGCTAGTATTTCACAGAATTTGAGATGATACTCAGTTCTAGTAGATTTAAGCATACCAGAAGCCTCAGCTACAATTTTTTTCGCAAGGGTTTTAATTTGAGGAGAAAAACCACAACCTTTCAAAGCAATTCTCTTGTGATACAATTTAACACTCAGTAAATAAGTTCTCAATTTGTATCAACTTCCCTTTGTAATTTTGTCGTATGTGCCCCAGCACAAGTTTTAACAAAAAAACCCACCAACAACCCATGTGAAAAACCAGCATAATGCTATAGCCAGCCTCTCTCTGACAAGGTAAAACTTAGGAGCTTTTTTTTCCCCCCCCACTTAATAGTGACCCCCATTTTATCTCCCTCTATACACTTCACTAAAACTGTTCAGGAACTTCTATTAGCAATTTGGGGAAACAAAAGGAAGGGTTAATAACCTCAGGCAAACCTTTGCATCAAATTTTAAATGAAAATTAGTCCTGGCAGCTTACATTGGATGATCAGCTTTTTTCTTCTACTACCCATAATACCTGACAGCAATTTACAGTAGGTGGTCATCAACCACCACAACTCACAGGGAGGCAACTCTTCTGCTAGTCCATTAGGTGAGTCATCCAGGGTGACATGCAGGAATATCTCCCTAACTGAATTTCTAACACCTGCACTCTTCACAAAAGCCATTAACCTGACCCAGAAACACTCACCAAGGTCTCCGAAGAGGAGACCAAAGCTGTTACACTGGGCCTGGAGGAAGGTGACTAAATTAAAGCTGCTCTTGTTTTAAAGAATTTTCACTACTGTTTCTCCTGAAGCAGATAATCAGGACGGTAAGTGATTAATAGCTCTATTAAGAATGTTGGTTTTCAGGTTGCAAAGTTTACGTGCCCAAGTTAGTCCACATTTGTATTCCTATATGCAGTTAACAGAAACCCAAATTCCCCAAGTATTACACAGGACTTAATCACTCAGAGACAACAGAATTACAGACACTCTACAAGACAGCCTTGAAAAGTCAGCTATATTTGCAGTGCTTTATTCTTTTCATATTTAGCATTAATCCTTAAACTGATCAGGACTCTTAAGATCTCCTGTGACCTTCTCCATAAAATCTCCTCTGCAAAGCATTTTTTAGTACGATACAGTAATCCATACAATGGAAATTTTCATGCAATAAAGTGGTGGCACTTGCTAGAGAAAGGGGAAAAAAAAAAGGCATAGAGACACATCCTTTGGGTCCCTTTTCCAGAAGAACCTCACGCTCAAGTTTAACTCACAAACTTTCCTCTTACCTCTCAATCCTGTTTAGCCTTCTCTCAAATGGAAGCCAGGCCACAGTGATCATCCCAGTCACCATTACTAGTTTTACTCATGGACAGGAACCAAAGATGGGTACAGCATACAGGACACCAAGGAAGAACAATAATGACCTTTTCTGTTCTACTTCATATTCCTTTCCTAAACACATCTGCCTTCAAAGTTTATACCTTGAAAGAATTGCCCAGGAAACATTTCTGCCAAAGGCTCACAACTAACTAGAATTCTGTTAGAGCAGACAAACAGAACAGTTTTCATTCTCCTCCTGCAGTAGGCATCACATTACAGTTAGCAAATACAGAATCCCAGAAGCTATTATTTATTGTCTGGTATCTGTCTATTTTGAAATTCTTCTGGAACATCTCACAATTAACTTTGGATTGTGTGATTTTGCATTCCTAACTGAATGTCAGCACACTTTGTTCCTCTGTCTAGAATATGTATAAATTTGCTGAGGGCACATGTCCTTGAAGATCCCTTTGGAAAGACCTCTGTGGAAATTGATCATTTAGTCTTACCTTTTTCTCATCTTCTGGCCAGTTATTAATACAACAGGAGGTGGTTCCTCTTAATCCACAGCAGCTGATTTCCTTTAAAAGCCTTTGGCAGGAGGTCTTGTCAAATGCTTTTTATAAATCGAAGTGCATTACACAGCCATATACTTATTCCTCTCCCTCCCTGTGCCCTCCAAGGATTCTAGCTGCTTTATCATGCATGACTTCTAGCTAAAAAAGGCAGTCTTTTTTTTTAACTTGATGTGTTTAAAAATTTTTTATGGTACTCTACTTTCTTGAAGCACTCAGTTCTACTTCTTTCCTAGGTTACTGTGGCATCACATTTGCATCTTCCATTCCTCAGGTACACATAGCCTGCTGTAAGTGATGGACTACATACTTCTGACAAAAAAATTAGACACTAATACATCCGAGGTATTTTACACCTTGAGTAAATTTTAACTGCTCTGCATGATGTCCTATTTATACTGTTTGCCTCTCAACACATTAATTGAAAAGATCTTGCTGACCATGCCTGTAAGAAATTCTTCAGTCTGAGAATTCATGTACAGTCCTCCAACAGCAAACACTTCTGCAGACAATTCCTGTGGCTTCTCTGCTGTAATATCACCTTCAATAAAAATTCCCTGATGTGCTGGCCACTGAACAGACCACAGCCTCCCTCACATTCTTCTCATCATCAGTGATGCCAGTAACTATCTTAGGGTTTTGATTTTAAACCTGCCATTCTTCAAACAGTTCTGCTCATTGAAGGATTACTACCATCAGCTGTTTTTATTCTAATTAACCTGTTGGGTTTAGTATTTTTTTAATTTCTCGATACATGTTACTTCCAAGCCTCTAATCTGTTGTCTTGACATGCAAGATTCACCTTCACAGGTCTACCTCTTCAATTCTTCTTACTTGGCTTCACTGAGTCTGAGGCTTGACTTTTCTTTTTGGGAGGGGGAAGAATAAGTCTTATTTAAAAATTTGAGAGTATTTTTGTTCATACAGGAACACCATATACCATACAACACAGGTAATTTTTTTCAAGACAACTGCCAAGTAACGTCTCGAATCTGCACTGCCTAAGATTAACATTTCTTCTTTGAGCATCAAGGTAGACAATCAAACACCACCACTGACAGCTGAAATAAGTATTGTCTCCACCACATTCAGTAGTAAGACTCGTTCCTCTGCCTCCTCTATCCTGAGTAAATGAACCGTACTACTTTTACCAAAACTTCTTCCTTTTGTTTTTTTCACACCTTTTAGCATTTTTGTAATTGTCAGTATTCTGATTATGTGCCTAAACAGCATAGGTACACTATCAGTCAACAAAATAGCAACAATATTAATGCCCTTCTCCTTTTAAGATGTACTTCAATCCATTTAAACTAACATATCTTACATTTGATCCTATTTTCCTTAATCATATAGCATGTTTCTACTAAAGCAACTCCTCTGTAACGCAGTTCCTACATACTTGCACCCAGATACTGCAGTCTCTTTGCTTATCTCTCTCTCATCGAATTTCTCAAAACACATACAGCATGAATAAGCTCATTTGAAAATAGTTATTTCAGTATACTACCTTTTTCAAAAGGCACAGAACATTTTGGTAAAGGCATACAAGATTCCATGCTTTATCAGCTTGTCTATTTTTATATACCATTTAAGAGGACTTTAATTTAGCAATACATTAAAATTCAGAAGAGAGGCAACAAAAAAAAAAGGGACAGAAGTATTTTCCTTGGCCTTTTATCACTCAGTGAAATACTATCCAAAAAACCCCCTTTTCTTCTACAGCTTTCAGTTTAAGGAATGATAAAAAATTTATTACAATAAAGCTAGCATACTTGTAAATTTCATGCAGAGTGCATCTCCAATCCCAGGGACTAAAAAGGAATCCTTGCATTTTTAATTCACCTGCCTATTCACTGCTCATTCCTACACTTCCCAGTAGTTCTCCACCAAAAAACCTTTTAGCCCCTTTGCCAGTCCCTGAGAGGTCAAACAGCACACCACCATCATTCAGCAATCTTGCCTCTCAAATACTGCCCCTACTCAGCCATGTGATTCGGGAACCATTGCAGTGTCACCACCAGCTCACTATACCCAGGCTCTCTGCATTCATCTTCTCTGACACTACCAGACTGTCCTTTGGAATGCCTAAAAAGCTTTTGCTCACTATCGGCTTCCTTCAACTCCCCTTTTCTATCATCATTGCTTAACCCTTCTCATTGGCAAGCTGAGACACCTGTCTGCACACCGGTCTCTATGAACTTCTTGGGGTCTGGAAATTACTAACTGCATGGCAATAATACAACCCGACACTACTACAGTTCACTAGTGGATTTCGCAGCGTAAGGTTAATCACTGAACTCTATGATCTTTTCCAGCCTAAACAATTCCATAATCTCATGTCTTATCATAATATAAAAACCAGACTTGGTTGAAACAAAACAGCAGACAAAGCTACCTACACTGACAGCACGTGTTAACAAATGTCCAAAGTTCAGCAGAAATATAGCAGCTGGCAATCCTAACTTATGGATTCAAACTGATTTTGGCTCAGATGCTCACTGGGTGGGATATGCTTTCTACATATTTAGATATATGCTTCCAATAAAAAAGGTAATTTTAACAAATTAAAATTAACACAGAGAATAACTGGCATTCCATTTATTAACACATCAAATTAAACTGCAGTGCAACCTTCACATCCTGTTAGACATTTCTGATGTAGCTTACTAGCTGTCAAAGTCTGATGCCTTTTGTTGCATCCTCTTGAAATGTCAAAGTTTCATAACCTGCAGCTATTCTGTCACTTCATCTGATTTTGTACATGAAATAAATGCAGTGGGCATCAGATCACTGCATTTGGCCTGCTTGAAGGGTGAAAAATTTAAGTCACAGATCAGGAACAAAGTAATATAATGTGGCAGCCTCTTATTAATAGCATGAAAGGAAGTAGAGCATGGAATAGCTTTCTTATTACACCAAAAATGACATATTAGATTACAGTATGCTCATTTTTTGTCAGATTATATAGTCATTGCTCATAGAAGGACAGAGAATTAGAGTCTGTCTAGTTTTTTAAGCATTTTTCCAAGAGTTAGGAGGCTTCTTTGTTTTACTGTTTTCAAAACTATCATGACTAGCAAACTACCTGGAATAAATATGCTGTTAAACAGAACTACATTTTTTAACCAGAATTTTTCATTTTTGTTCTATTTCAACTCTCCTGTGATCAGAAGAAATACTAGAGTATCTAAAGGTAGAGAAAGCAATCAAACAGAACCCTCAGCCTCAAAAGCAGAGGAGTTTCATTGCTATTCTGACACTGTTTAACTCTGCCAGTTTCTGCTTTGCTCAGAGCAATGTCTTCCCTCTCCTCTTCTATGGAAAAAACACCTTTGTAAGCATAGCTGGTGATACACACACTTCAGCATGCCCAAACACATAAAAGCTGCATTTGAGCCAGTGAAATCATGAACAGTCACAAGAAAAAAAGGTGAAGTCTGAATAGCACTACCTAAAAAGTGAGTAAAGCCAGAGACTGTTCACCAACCCTGCACAGAAGCAGCAGAGGACTGCTCCCCCATCCAGTGCAGACTCCTTTACTGTAGGCATTACAATTAAAACAACAAATTGGATGACTCTCAGGTGCTCACCTAGCAGGGAGGTCTCTTAAGGAAATCCATAAGCCCAAAGATATGCTGCTCCCCCAAATAAAAACAGCTAAAAAGTAGTAGCTTGAATTTGCTTTCATTTGTTAGTTAAAATCAACTATTTGATTTTGGAGGAGGGGAAACTTAGTTGTTTTCCATACAAGCATTCTCTGCCTTTTCCAGTTTTCTCCCACATGACATTCCAATTAAGCTGTGCATTACCTTATCACCACCCTCGAGAGGTACCACATGCAGGTATCCCAGCACTGTTGGAGGAGACAAATAATATGTGAGAGTAGAGTAGTATAGAAACTCTGATGCGTTGATGCCACTGCAATAAGCAGTTAGAGTACTACCTCTGCAAACCTTGGGAGTCAAAGCTAGACACCCCATGCTTAAGCTGTGTTACTTGCCTGAGCTTTTCGAAGGAAGTGACAGTAATAAATAAACATGAGAAATTAAGATACTTGGAGCTGATCTGAAATCTCAGCCCGAACACACTAAGTAATTTGACAACATTAGGCAAAGATATGTCTTTTATTAACTTGTCTTCTAAGTACAGACTTCTCAACACCAACATCTGGACAGCGGCTGAATGGAAATCGGGTACAGATCAAATGGCAGCAGGCAAATAACTGCACAGTGCTTTCACTGCCACCAGAGCTCCACCCACCCTGCAGCACACCCAGCCACTCCTCTCCATGGACAGGCCACCTGCCGCTGCCCTGCACAACAGATGGTGCTCAAAGATTAAAACTTCCATTTTAGGTTATCAGTTTCATCAGAAAGCCTAGTCTTACCGAGAGCATTTACTGGACAAATTCTAGTTTTCCCTGTCACCACTAGGTTTGAGGGACCCTGGCTAAGTTCTTTATCCTATCTAGGACTCTCTGTTCACATTGCATATGAAAAAACTCCTCCAGCTCAACCAGATCTAGAAACAGAGACAGCAATTCACTAGCATTTACTCCCGTGCTAAAGTCCTCAAGCATGCCCAGTACTGACCTAGCTAATCACCCAAGGCCAAAATTACAAGGATTCTTGAATACATTAAATGTTTTACATATTGGAGTGGGGTGGGGCACCCCACATGTCTATTGCTACAAAGATTTAATTCATCTGATACCAACTGTACACATAATGGCTGATCCTATGAACCCAGCATGAATAGCTAAATAGCTGCCTTCTTACAATCTAGACTAAGAACTTTGACACTGTCAGAATACCAAAACAAAGATTAATAATTTTGTTTTGTAACAAAATTACACTTGCTACGCAAATATCTAACAATTTTACTCTTTTAGTCACTCTGTTCTTCAAGGTCTCCTGGAAAAGTAAAGCTACTAGTTGTATGCCATTCTTAGCTCTAGGATGCCCAGGTGACCTGATATAGTAATTCAATCTTCGCTTTTGCCATTTACTCTCAAGAATTAAACCAGTATAAACTTGTTCTTGAGAAGTATAAGCTGAATGCTAGACCCCGCTGAGTGTCCTTCCTTCATTTTTGGTGTCTTAGATTTCAAAAAAAAAAAAAGTTACGAACAACTCAGATACAGACCCAAAAATTTCAACGAACAAATGTTTACTTGCCATTGGGAGTCACTTATCAAGCCCCACTTTGTCAGGAACAGGCCTGATGACTGGAGAAATGAGAGCATTTCCCTTGAAGCAGACTCAGCTAGTATATAACTTTTAAAAGGAAAGGTGTTTCCCAGACAGTATCGCTCCTGGAGAGCACAAAGGCAAGGCCACTTCCTTAAGACATGAGAAAGCTGTGTCAGTAATGGAGAGAGTGAAGTTACTTTCCACAATGCATAACAGCAGCATACAGGATGCATCACAACATAAAAGCTTCAAACTCGCACACACAAGAAGCAGACATTACATCAGAGGCACATCCTGAAATCCTGACAGTAAAAAGGGATATTTTTTTTTTCTTTTTAAATACACAGAAGAAGGGTAACATCTGTATGTACCATCACAACACATTGTGAGGCATTTATCCTCTAAGATTAAGACATAGGGATTTTTTTCCTAAGTGCAACAAAAGGCAGTAACCGCCAAGAAAATTACCAAAGCTTCATTCTCAGCTCAAATAATTTACTTAATCATACTTGAGCAACTTTATACCTCTTAGTAAATGACACTGGTAGCTCACAATTCTACCAGATTCAGAAAATACAAAGGAGTGATAACCTCATACCAATTTTAGAAAATATTTTCTTTAGGCAGGCAAGGGTTTCTTCCTTCCTCATTTATATCCATCTCTACTGCAGCAATATCAGTCCAAGAGTCACATTACTCCAGGTCATCAATGTTATAAATATGGCACTGTAAGAAGGAGTCATTACTATCTGAGCAGCAGCTTCTACTGATTGGGCTTTTATCATATATCGCTGTAGTAGTGGAGAAATCTAATGTTAGTACTGTGGTAAATGGCAATATTGCTAATCAAGAGAACAAAACACTTTACATCAGGGAGGTATCCTTCAAACTAACTGTGCTGCAACAGGAGCCTTCAGGGACTTCTGCAGAAACAACCAGAAAAGCAATCTTTACTTCTCTTAGTCTCTCACACTTCAGGAAGCCCCAATACTCTCCAGATTCCGTGGTTTCGGAAAGAGCTCTCTTCATGCAGGAACAGCCCCTCTCAGTAAGGGTCCTAACAAACGACCTATGGAACTGGGTCTAAGCATTCTCTCAGGCCTAATTTTTAAATGTACACTTAAGCTGATTAACACTGCCTCGTATTTAACTCTTCCAACATTTTAAGTAGTTGAAGTATGAAATTGAAGTCCAAGTCCATGGCATTATATACTCTGATAAACAAGTATTTTCCACCATTTTTAAGGTTTTGCTCCCCCCCTGCTTCCCTTCCACATCCAAGTTTAAGTCTTCACTTACCAACTAATTTTCCCTGACAACTGTTTTTATTATATCAGAACGGGTAAATGCATGACCCACGTAAGAACACAGAAAGCATGTAGAGACCTCAAGGGCAACACAAGTCTGCATGTACCTGCAATTAGTCAAGCAAAAATATCCAAGAGTACTAAGACATACAAGAAAAGCATTTACTTAATGGACAATATTGGTGATAAGTGGGCTTCAAGGCAGTCCTGAACAGAAAGGCTCCTACATAAGAGCCAGGCTTTTCCTCCAAACAGAAGAAAATAACAAACCTTCCTACAAAAGGATCAAATAGAGTATGTTTAAAACCAGGAAGAGGTCTCAAAATTCAGACAAGAAAGGACAGCAGAGAACTGCAAACATTTGCCTTTAAAAGACTCTTGAGCATGAAACCCAGGAAAGAAACAGGTTCCTCAGAAGCTCAGACACAGAAGCAGAGAAACCCAAATGTGGATTCAACCAGACATGAGTCAGAAATTGGTTGTTTCTTTTGTCAAAGCCATTTGCTTTTTCTGCATTAGACATGGGAAGCAACTTTAAAAAAAAATGCACGCTAAACAAAACCAAACATTTTATCATTTGGGGAACAGAAATTATTGCAGAAGCAAAACTGGTGCGTTCAAATATAGGAAATGGAAAGGGCCGCTTAGAAGAGGAATATAGAGACTTTAAACAGTGACAGCTCTCATTTTTCATCTTCTCCTCTGAACACCTAAATCCTTGGCATCTACAACATTTGTTTCCACAGGAAGTTTTATATGTATATGTTTGTATACTCATCCATGAACTCACAGTATACAATTACATCTCTATTGCACCAAAAGGAAACAGTGAAAAATAAAGAGTCAAGTCAAATTCATAGAATGTTTTAGAACACAAGAAGTCTAGTAACTCTCTCCAGGTCCACTAATATTAACGTGCACACATCTAATATCATGTCTTTCATTAAAGACACAGCATGCACAACAACTGTAGAAAGTTGTCACAGGTTCTGTTTCAAACCCCTCAAAGTCATCAAGGCATTTTAAAGCAAAACAGTAGATTTAAGCCAAACCTAGTGATTTTAAAAACTCCCATTATTAAAGCCTTTGTATTTGATAATATTCATGTCTATTTATAAAGATCACCTTATACTCTAAAATTAAAAAAAAAAACAACACTCTTAATAGCAAGGATTTACTCTATCTTGCCCAAACTAAAAAAAAAAAACAAAAAAAAACAAAAAAAAAAAAAAAAAAAAAAAAAACACCAAAAAAAAACCCCAAAAAAAAAAGAGTAATTATCAGCATTTTCAGAGGTGACATTATTTGAACACAAATATAAAGTTTGTGCCTTGAACTATTATTTTGAAAGCTCACCTTCTACAGAGTGGAAAACAGCCAGCCAGATATAATAAGCACACACTAAGGGATTCAGAATTGGTTTATTTTAACAGAAAACAGAGGAAGAGAGAACTGCAAACCCACTGAGATGCAATATAAAAGCAGGAACTTGGTGGGTTGGGTTTTTTTGGTTTTTTTTTTTGAGCTTAACTTCCATGGGTTCTACTTTGAATCTCTCTCTTCATTTGCAAAGAAGTGAATTTGGATAATTTATATTAAAAGTTGCAGAATATACTCATGTATTTTTAAATATAACAATGTGTTTTCACTCAAGATACACTCAATCTTATAAAAGACAACTTCATTTCTTGCTTGGAGCATAATAAGCAAAAAAAAATTAATACTAAGAAGTAAAAGAAAATCAAGACATCAAAAGTAAACTGCAAAGTTTAGGTATGTTAAAAAGCATGTTTCAGCTTTTCACTTTAAAGATGTATTATATTCCTCTCACATACAGCCCTTAATTGTTTGCCAGGCAATCTTGCTCACTTTTTTTTTAATGTTCTAAAAACTACAGAAGCTTCTCACCAGACCAGCATTACATTTAAAGGTCTACAGTGAGCTGGGTAAAGGCCATCTCGGCACACATCTCCCACCATTAGCACAGACTCAGTTTTGAAATAAATATTTATTATCCTGAAAAGAGCTGTGGTTCCCAGGGAAAACAAACAAACCAAAAGCCCCAACATCCAAACACTCACAATAAACCAAACACCTGTGAAAAGGGCAATGCTGAAAGAAAGCCCACCTTTTCCAGAGAGATGACTCCTTAAATACTGAGCTCTTACTGTGAAAACCCAGTAATCCCCTACTTCAGAATCTTCAGAAATTTTCACATTTCTCCTTTATTTTAACACTCTTTATTCCACACATTAGAAATCAAACAGTAATAGTGAGGGAGGGCAGAAGGGACCGAGACAGGGTGTCTCAACTGACTGAACACCCAAGAACCTGCATTTGAAGCTTTATGTCTCAGGACAGATGGATACCCACACTGGTTTCCTTTTTTTTTCCTTCTGTAACCACTTCAGTCTCCTTTACCTTCAACACCTCACTACTTCTGTTCACTTCTTCCCTAGTCCCTTTTGCATTTGAACAAAGAGGAAATAATAATAACTTCTTGTATGTTTTGTTAGATGCTCAAAGCCTCAACCACACCTGCTTCACTTTCCCCTCGCACTGAAGTTATAGATACACCAATAATCATTTCTCATTTAATACTAGTAAAGCCTAAGGGAAATTCATGTTCCCATGAGAGTTGATAGGCATGTCTGCCATCTTAAAAAATATCATTAAGACTTTCAAGCAAACAGTTCATGCTTTTCAGACAAAGGGTCACAAAGCAAGGTCTCCAAAGATTGAGTCAGCTAAAGTACAGAGAAACAGGAAAATTTCCATCATCCAGCCTGTACCACAGCTCCCATCTTGGATGAGGATATATCCCTCACAGCCATAAAAGTAGGATTACTTAGGTTTTTATCATGCTTAAACCCCACCAACACCATTTATGTCTTAACTAAACTGAGACCTTTACTCCAGCCATCTACATATAATAAAGCAAAGAAGCCATATGTCCTTAGGTGCAGCATTTCATAAATAATTTAAAATGGCAATTTCACTTCCTTTAGATCAGGATTTAGCCCGAGAAATCTTTACTATTCTTATTAAATATTTACTATATGGCTATTCTGGCATCCTCACAAAAGCCACTGCATACAAATATTATGCATTAGAAAAATACAAAAGATACATTTAAAACATTTAAAAGATGCTGGCAAGTGCACAATAGCTGGGAAATGCAAACAAAGCTGACAGCCTAACTTTCACTGCTGATTCTTTCCAGGACAAAAAGCAGCCTCATGAGGTAGCTTGACCCTTTGCTTTAAGGTCAAAATGCATCAAACAGTTTTCCATAAAATGGACATTTGTCACTACCTGAAGAAAAAAAAAATAAGGAAACATTTTTAGTGAAGCGAAAAGACAGGCAATGCTTTTCCAAGCTTTCCATTGGTGCATGTTACAAAGCCAGAAAGGTCACAGGTGTTTACCAGCTCCATGCATGCAATAAAAATGTATCTATCCTTCTCTGCCAGCAACATTTCCATCTTCAGAATAACAAAAAAAGCCATAAGATGAAGAATGCAGGAGCCTTAATATAACACACTTTCCTCAACAGCCCATCCCCTGTCACCCAAGGAAAGTTTCAGCTTATTCTAAACCTGTTTTTTCACCAAGCTTTTCCCACAGCTGTCCCGGCTGTAGTCATATAGCCACGTGTCGAGGCAACAGGCACAGAACAATGACCAGACACAGCAATCCCACCGCAACTTCCAGATTTATTGCAGGCAAGGAGAAGCATCTTGCACTGCAGCAATAACCACAGTTCCTGGGGTTTGGCAGGCCTCAGCACACTGCAATGCAACCATTTTTCCCTGTGTCTCTACTAAGAAGCCAAAGGAACATGCTTCCCTCAGGCTCTTGCTGCCTCTATAAAACTGCTACAAGACAGCTTTATGTATCACTGCTCCTGCAAACAATGTGCCTGTAAGAAAAAGCTTACACTTTATTTGAAGTGATCCAATAGCAACCAGTGCCCTCACCAAAGCTTCCTAGCCTAAGCATCAGATCATTATTTAGGTAACCCAAAATCTAAACCAGACCTGGACACGCTGGTTGGGAACATTCTGAAGTGGTTCTCCCAGGTACAAAACTTGGTTCACAGAGAGTAGGTCAGTCAAAATTCCAAAACCTCAAAGGCACCTATTTCAAAACACACCTTTATTTTACAACCCCTTCTAGCAACAAGCAGCCAGGCTGCAACACTGACCACGCTGCAATCCATTTCTCTGAGGGTACAGGCTGAACACTAACATTTCCCCTCTGTACAGAATGAAGTAGCCCTGAGCTACCATCAGCTAAACCCGACTGTGCTCAGCACCAGCTTTCAATTCTCTTTTGCTGCCAGGCTGAATTGCCACTTTCAAATGCATCAATCAGATACACACTAAATTAGGAACAGCACTTCTTCCCAGTACAGCCTGCCAAGACAGCTGCAGCACCGTTTTCTCGACTAATGACTTGGAAGGTACTAAAATAAAGTTCTGGCACTGATGTCCACTAAGAGAAGGTACTCCTGTCATTACTGGAGATAGCTATCATTGTGTTTTTCTTTTTAGTGTAAGAGTGCCATGCAAAAACATATTTAGTAACTTAGTGTGGCATAATCCTGTCAGTTATACACTTCAGCTCAGTTTTAGGGAGATAACAAAAGCAGGCTTTGTTGGCTGTAGCTTTCCAAACATCCGAAGCAGTGGGATCTTCAAAGAGAGCAAGGGTCAACTTATCCTTCCTGTATAAGGCCCCACACAGCAACAGCTGATCTGGTCAGCTGGGGATCAGATGTCCCCGAGCAGACTGTGGGAAGGAGGGAGGTGATGTCTCTGTTAGGCCATGAGAACCCTTTTGGAGTTTACTGTGTTGTTTCCTGTAACTTCTCAACAGGGATGCATACAAAGAGACAGACAAGGTGGGCAAGGACCTGCATGGAGACCCTCCTGACACAATCTGGGCTCAAGGAGGATAATAACTGTGGAACACCGAACCAGGAAATCTGAGCAGAAAAAGACCTTGAAGAAAGCCTTTATGGAGGAAACAGGAACCATAGTAAGATTACCTGAGGCAGCACTAAAGGGAAATTGAGGCACTGGAAGAGGATACATCCGGACTTATTATTTCATTATTGTGACATAGTGCATGGAGAAACAGTGTCCTGAACCATCTGCAGAGGAAGCAAAAGCTGGACAAACAGAGCTTTAGCAAGCCAAGTGAGGCTGTTAGATGCCCTCCAGAGCAAGGGTTGCATATTTTCTGGTATCTGTTCTGAGCTTAGGCTCAGAATAAAAGCCTTTTCAGGAACGTCTCCAGTATTTTAAAGGCTTATGGAAACATCCATGAACAGTGCAAAATAAAACCAGATGTTTTAACACATTTGCTAATAAAAATAAACATTTTCAGCAAAGATTGCTTTATGCAAATGGATTGTACTGGGCTCAGCCTTTCCAAAGGAATATCATTAATTCTTCAAAAGTCTGCTCCAAAAAGAGGAAGAAAAATCTTCCTCCTGGAATAGTCTACCGAACTTTCAGATCCCCTTTTAGAACATGCCTCTTAAGAGTGTATCCCAATTTAAAACACTTAGCAGGAGCAGGTAGATTCACTCTGCCTTTTTTTTTTTTGTTAAGAGTAAACTCAAATCAGAAGCAGGAAAGCTAGCTTAATTTGCCAACTTAGTGGTCAAGTTCTAAATAAAAGTTTGATCAAGCTTCAACTGACCACATAAGTGGAGAAGAGGGAAGTATTTATAGCCTGCTCTCCCTCAGCCACCAGCTCAGAAACCACAGAAGGACACATTACAACACGTGACTTCAAGTGCACAGTATCAAATACTCAAGTTTCTCTTTCAGCCAAGGACTCCCACTCTTCTATGGAATATTCTTCCACCATTCTTCTCTCTTTGGTATTTTAAAACAGACATAGAAACCCATTACATTAACCCAAATTATCTTAAGAGAACATGTCAACTACAGTGAGATCAAGGAGGTTTTACTTCCATATTTTCCTTTCTAAGTCAAATACTCTTCACCATCTTTTTCTCAACTTAAGGCCTGAGATCCTTTCCAAAACTTGTTATCTCTTAACCCAGTAGGAAGTCTTCCAAGAACAGCTTACATGCCCTTTGCCACGATCCAGTATATTTTCTATATTAATGGCATTGCATAAGTAACTCCATAACACTGTCTAGACTTGATGCTGTTTTCTATCTCCTTCTTACCATTCCCACACTCTCTAAACTAAACAGTTTCAGCACCTAGATGGAGGTCCAGAGTAACTCCTCAGAGCACATGCACCCATCAGTGCTCCATGGTGACAATGATCTTGTCGTGAAAGTTGAGACAGGCCAGCTTAAGTCTCAAGGGCACAAACATTTTCACACTATTTGTTACTAATTAAAGTCTAGTAGCTTTTCCAGCCTCTCAGGTCACACACAACAGCAGGTTCCAAATTAAGTTATAGGCACGTAGCTCTCAAAGAGTTTCCCATCCACAGCTCCCTCTCCACCTAGCTACTCACTACCATTCTTTTTTAGCCTAGGACTTCCTCAGATATTATGAACATCTGAATTAAGGTACATGACTCAGATGGCTTAACAAATTACTCACTAATTTGAGAAAAACTAATTTTTGTAGGAAAAAGGTTTTGTAATAGGCGTATGAATTAAAGAGAGTGGGGAATGACGATAGTAACAATGTATAGGCTACTAGAAGAATAGGAACTAGGAGAAATACTTCAGCCTGGTCAGGTGCACAGCTATGAAAGCCTCAGTTTCCCCTACAGTAGTTTTCACTGAGCAGATATAAACACAGGGAAGTTGTTGTGCACCTGTGTTGTCGTGATCTTCGAGCACAAATGAAGAAGTGCACCACACAGTCTAATTACTGCTGTGGAGCCTCTGGGTTACCACTTAAGGGTGTCACACAGCTTTATCCACAGAGCCTGTTCCATCTTTAGGATGTCTTATTACCACCACCAGCTCAGAGATTAAAACCAAGATGGCTGCAAAAGAGGCAGGAGTGTTTTCTCCTTTAAATTAAGCAGAAGTCACTAGTTCTTATTTGAGAATTAGAGCAATACAGGTTGGAAAGGATCTCTGCAGATCATCTTGTCACTTTTTATTGAAAGAGAGGTAAAAAGAAGGAAGCTTTTTCAGACTAGCCTGATATTAACAAATATTTTTGTTGCTTGTTTTAGAAATACTGAGCTTAAGTCATTATTTTCAGAATTAATTAATTCATTCCAAATATCATTAGTGAAATAGATTGTGTACACCTTGTCTTCATGCAAAGAAAACCTTGATTTTTAAGCATTTGACACTAGTCTTCACATTAAACCAAAGATACCAGTCTCCCACAGCTGCCTGGGCTATAGACTTTCACAATCTCGAAGTATTCCTGCTCTGGTATCCTTATTTCTATAAAACATGTTCTCATAAACACAGGAGAAGACATCAGGCATTTAAGCGCTGTTCCATTTCCCCCACACATCATTATGTTTTGACTGTACTTAGAATTTCAGGAAGGTCAAGTCATGAGATACAAGTGCTGCAAGAGCATGCATATCAGAGAGTCTGGGGAGAAAAAGGTGGAGTTATTTTCCGGTTGGTTTATTTTTAAGTAATATTCCCTCCAGTGTGCAGTCCCCCACATACTTCTCATTCTATAAATCCCCAAGCTTCTTGACATTTACACAAACTGTTAACTCCCACCCCTCTCCCAATTACCTCTTTTCTGATGCCAGCTGCTCCTCACAAAACAAGGCAGTGTTCCACGGATGTCAGCATCTTGCCAAATCAGCCCCTGACTCATCAGTCAGCACTCTGGGATGTCGCTTCACTCCAGTCAGAGGCACTACCTAGAACTCTGGCACTTGGCAGCACTCCCTCTATCACAGCAAAACTTGCTACTGCTTCACCCATTTCAGCTTCAAACCCAGAGGAACAGAGCTGCCTCTCCAGGAATGCACCCACACAGTCACTGCCCAGTGGTTTGTCACTCAGCAGACTGAAACAGATGTCTCTATGAACGAGCCAACAGCACACCCCAAGATGAAAAGAAAGCACAAACCTGTCTGTGCAGCCAGAGTCCCTCCTGACAGCGCCTGCAAGACTCCAGGAGCTATACACCACTGTCTCAGCTCACTTAACACTCCTGCTTTGGTCCTTTCCACATACTGCAGGAAACTGAAGGGAAGTCCAGATCACACCTTTAATCAGTTTAAGGGAGAAGTGACAAGATGCAGCTGCCTGCAGCCAGCAGCCCCACGGACACACTTTTTCACTCCTGTACTGACCTAACTGCCCAGTGCCAGGTGGGAAGCTCCCTGTGCCCGAGCTGGAAAGACCACATTCCTCCTCTTCCACCCCAAATCTCCAAGACATAACTATGAATTTGACAGTGCAGTAGCCCTTTTCCCCATTATCATACACTGTTAAAGATCAGCTACAAGCCACATAACCAAGCAGCTGCTATTCTGTAGCAAGAAAGAGTCATTATAAGCAGAATTAAGTGGTCTGACTGCAGGCAGAGGGAGAAAGCAAGAAAAGCCAATGCCACTGCCTTACTAGCCTTAAAGATCTGCAAGTATTTACAGTTCTCTCAATGACTCAACTATTACCACAAATCAAGCAAACTTTGTTTGGCTTTTGTCACCATTTTTAACATTTAAGAAAGCAACTGCCCACATAAAAGCATTCTTATTTTCATCTTAAAATACCTTAGAGTCTGCAAGAAAATAACAAAGGAATACTGGCATTTTAATTCTACATGCCCAGTAGAAATCTTGCCTCAAGTCATTTTTTTAAAAACTTGTTTTATATATATGCTGCCATAAAAGATCTTTGAACAAGTTATGGCAAATATCAGTAACAGAGTAAAAATACTCAAGGTAACCTCTTCACTTCTTAGGAAGTAAGTCAGAGGCTCAAGAACCTTCCTTTAAGAAACAAAGATTAAGTTTGAGACCTCCTGGACTCAAAGAGGCAGGAGATGCAAAACCACAATCCAGGCCTTTATAAACATGTCTTTATACCTGCCTGTGTTCACTTGCACTGTTTCACTAAAGCATGGGAAGCTTTCCTATTGCTCCTGTGTCATTACAGCCAATGAGTATGGAAACATAACCTCCTTATGTCAGAGAAAAGCTTACAGCGTCAAGAAGTCAACATATTCATATTCACGAATCAGCTTAAAGCAATCATGCCATTCTGGGCTAAGGAGAGTGCTTTTTTTCCATTTTTGTCTTCATTTCTTCCCTCTTAGTGCCAATACACAGGCACCTCCTACCAAATTAGGCCATCTGGTCACTTGACAGCTGCAAATAGCGAGCAGTCAGTTAACATTGCTCAGGAGATTAACAATACCACAGCATTTGCAGGTGAAGTTACAATAACCCTGTGGGTTACTTTTTAGTGCTGTCTTTTTTTGATCTTAGAAGGTGAAAGAATTGTGCAGTTGTGCCCAACAACTGTCATTAAACAAATTTCTTAGCCCATCTTTAGCCCACCTGCCCCCATCCTCCCCACTATGATATTAACAACCAACCATATATTCAACTATGCATCTGTTATACCAACAATATACAAAGATCTTAAAGTCAAAAATAAAGGGGATTTGTTTAGAACCCTGAAAACTTCTTGTTTATGGCAGTCAAGATTTGAAAATCTGATAAAAATTTCTGGTTAAAAAGGATAAAAATACTAAATATTCTTTTAAAGGAAACAGCATAAGACATTTTAAAATCTATATACTGAATTTTAGAGATCAAATTAACTTGATAATGTTTTTAATATTTAAGGTTACCAGAGAAAGATTAGATTTTTTTTTTTCTTAGTCTAGGTGAGCAAAAATCAGAGTTAAACTTTCCAAAGTTCATACTGATGATGAAGAGACTAGAATATGAAAAATTAGGGTAACTCTAAACATCATCGTTCCTGTAAGTGCATTTTTACTGGAAAAAAGCAAAAAAAAAGGAATTACACAATTTAATAGAAAGAAGTTTATCACTGCTCTGTAACACGCAAAACACACCAATAAATAACAACAGCATGTCAGTGTATTCTATGTTTACAGAAAAAATGCGGAGTATTAAACTAAAGGACTAACATTAATCTATTAAAATCTGCTTAGAGTGTAAAGGAGTCTTTTCAACCAAAGCAAAACATCTAGCCTGAACTTACTTACATAATACTTCTGCAAGTATCAGCACAAAAGTTTACCTTTTTAGCCATAACTCAGTCAATAAACTGTTTTAAGCCTACATTTACAGTAACCTCTTTCATACATATTGTATTTCACATAATAAAAGAGTGTATTTCTACACAGGCATATTTTATAGTAAGATTAAATGGCAGTCTGGTTTTTAAGATTTTTCATGCAGTTAAATTTTAAATAATGTCTCCCCCCTCTGAAAAAGTAATCACTGAATAAGCAGATGTCAAATTCCCCAACAATATTTGCTCTACATTCCCAAAATTCATCCAGTGAATGCCATGCCCTCTATTACTATAGCCTCAAGCCAAAGGCAAAGACACCAGATACATTTTAACAGAACCCCATTCTCCTTGAAGTGGGCTTTGGGATCCCAGAGCCCAACACTCCACTCATTCATGAATCCAGGACAATGCCAGCCTGGGAAATTACAGTTTATTCGACTCACAGTAACTTCAAGAATAAGACCAAGTAAATAGGCTTCAGCTTTTTCTTGACATCCTTTCTTCAGATATATTACCATCCCCAAACCAGGATTAGATTCAACTCTCTAGTGTTCGGCAGGAAATAAACCCAAAGAAGCTATGAGTTTCAGTAACCTACCTACTACTGCTAGTAATGAAATTAAGACTACGAGTGCAATTTCTCGAGGCGAGTGTCACTCAACTACCTTCCTTGTAGCTTCACAGGACACTATCATCCATGCTTCATGGAAGGCAACAAGTGCCATCATTTACGGTACAAAATTGTAATCCAAACTTCTCAAAACACACAGCTGGTTTTCCTTCACGTTAATCCTTATACTGTCCTATGGACATCATATATGTTCCAATAACAGTAGCATTTTCCAGTTTTACTTTCTAATGGTCTCTTGACAAATATAGAAGTTTCATGTTAGCCATCAAATGCCACTGCTGACTCAGACTCATCTCAAGAGATGCTATTTACAATAGCATAAAATAGTTATACAAGCACAGCTAATGGATAGTGTTTCTACTTCATTACAATAATACGTGCAAACAACTCACTTATAGGACTTTGAGAAGAAGAGAAAAACTAAGTAAAATGATAAGCATGAACTGACACAATTCAGATAAGAAAAAAATCTGTTTCAGTTCATCTGCATGTCTACTCCACAGTGTAAAATTGAAGCATCAGAGATAAAAATACTGGGCAAACACTTCAGTATTCCTTCCCTCTCCCCAGTCCATCCACACAATTTTCTCCACACAAGTACTTCATACACAAGGGGTTTCTTCTGCACACAACTATTTTGATTATTAACGGCAGTTTTGCAAAACTTTAATGGCACATCAGCAGATGTTCTTTTCAGAGGATTTCACAACATCCCATCTTAATGGTGAAGCAGAGGAAGAGCCTAATTGTCCTTAATCCTCCATTCAAAATAGGTTACATGAAATCCTCTTTTGACTGAAGCAAAGAGATTAGTGAGTGTCACCAGGAAAAAGAAACACTATTCCCCCCTCACCCTGGCCCGCAACTAGATGAGCTTAATGATTAATGAAGGAAACAGATTCTCCTATTTCAAAAAGGGAAATTAGTTTACAGGGAAGAACAAAATAAATGGAAAAAATGTCTCTATGAAATCTCCAAGTTCTTAAGCTTCCATGCTAGTAGTAATGATCACGGTGATATAAATAAGAAGCATACCAAAACACACATTCCCAGTATGCACCAGTAACCAGAAAAGAGCTCATATGGAGACCCTTTTTTAAAATACCAACACACATCTGTATCCCTAGTAAATCCTGGTCTAATTTTTGAAATTGCTAAATGAATAGCACACGATTTAAAGAAGCACATGTGCACCCATCTGCACATGAACGCAGATGGAGGAATAAAGAGGGAAGTAGGTGGTATCAGGAGAAGCAATACAGAAGACTTAGGTAACAAGAAAAAAAAAAACCAACCCCAAAACACAGCTGCTTTAGGCTTGTGCTCACACCCAGTTCTTTTCCTGTGACACAGTAGTTTTGTTCCCTGGAAGCATTAAAGTACCTTACAAATTCTCACTATGGAAAAGGCAGACAACACTCTCATCCCTGCCCCAAGAAAAAAAATGAATGCATGTAGCAATTAGCATCCAGATCCACAGAGATACCTAGGCGATTTATCAGCCTGTGGTCTTCTGTGATCTTCCAAACAAACTCCAGAGCCACTGGCTCATCTCCTCAGTCAGTCTCCTAGTACAATCCAAGGTAGGCTGCCAGTTTCTCCCTAAAAAGAGTGTGGTTTTTAATACAGTATCACAAATATTCAATACTTTCAAAATTAAAATCAAAGTTAAATTGAAAAAACAAAACCCAAACAAAACACTTTTAATGATGACTCAAGAGTCTGTGCCACAGGCTTCTCATAGTCATTACTGAGAAAGAAGAAAAACAGCTTGTGTACATATGATATAGAATAAGAATCCCTGGTTTGCCTTGTCTACCTGCAGCTGTTGCCATGGCAATTATAGCAGAAGATAATAGCATTCCAGTGTCATTTTGCTTCACAGCTCAGGATGAACTTCAGCTGAAACATCCCTCAACAACTATACAAATAAAAATAATACATTATCCTATGTAATGGTAAGCCATTAGAATAAGCAGAATTATTCTGGAAAAAATATCATCTGTCCAAAAGACTTCTAGGAGGAAAGGCAGGCTATTTTGCTCAAACAACAACAATAAAAAAGCCCAAGAAAGAAACCCAGTAAAGTTGAATCCAGTTGCATAACAGGTTCTAAAACGTCTGCTCAGTCTTCTCTGCGACACGGTTTTCTCTTGTTTCTGCTCCCTGACACACCTGCACACGACATGCAGCAGGCATCCCACAGGAAATCCCCCCTGAGCACCTCAGAAACCACAACGGGTTTCTAGTCACACTTAAACCTAGTTAGATGGACCAAGTTTTATTATGCCCATCTCAACACTACAAACAGTAGCCTGCCATGGTATTCGGGGAATGCTTTACTTGTCAGCCTAGTCACTGTCTTCTAAGTGCGCAGACTCATTAGAAAATCTCATTCCATCTTGTCACTTCTCTTGCTTCTAACACTACTGTATGACAGAAGAAAAAAATCAATGAGAAACAGTGATCAGAGATGTTATGCTATAAGTGTGCTATGTGGTACTTTCCATTCCCAAAAATAATTTCCAAAAGACTTTCTGCTTGCAGAACTGAAACTCAGTGGTGCTTGAGAAAAAGCACAAAAGAAGAACAATGTTAAACTTTTTTTTAATCAAACAACATGCTATCAAGAGACAAAAGCAACTGTACAGTTCTCATCTCAGGATTTTTGATGCTAAAAAAAGATCAAAATTTCTTGATCTATTTTAAGTCACTGAAACAGTTCTACAATTTAGATGCTCCAAAAGCATTATCTACTATCACAGAACATCTGATGAGTGCAGATGAGTAATATTTTGTAGTCAATAGCAACCAGCATGTAATATGTACACTGACTTCCCGTAAGTTAACTATTGTACATACACTATGTCCTGTTTTCATTTGTTTATTCTCGAAAGAAAAAGGAAATTATATTTGTCTTGTGTAAATTAGTTAATTGATGGAGTGGGGGGAGGGGAAAAAACAGAGCTCATGCAATTCTCCATGTTTACTGCCCTTCAGCAATAAATAATTGATGGAGAAAGGGAGAGTATCTGGGGGCTTTTGGGCATCAGGTAATACTGAAATATCTTTAGAGTACATTACAATCCAGAATGAACACAAGACTCACTACCAGCATAAAGAGCTAAATTTGCAGGAGTGACAAATTTTGTCAGCCACGTTCAACAGAATTAACTTGTAAGTAAAGCTTTGAAACTGTGCCTTTTTAAAATAACTTGCTGAAAAGTCAGCAGGAAACACTCCATATAGATACCCACCCCCCCAAAAAAAAAGAAGAGAAAAGAGAAAAAGGCAATTAGGCAAATAAAAAAGCAATGGTGCTTGGGGAAACAGGAATTCCAAAGTTACTCATGCCATTTGATTCCCTCTGCTGAACCTCTCACAGCAGGAAGAACTGGTACGTGCACCAAAGAAGAGCTGAGAGATGGGAAGCATCTCAAATTCCAAAAAGACATTGTGACACATGGACTTGCACAAGAGATAACAAAAATCGATTACATACCAGGAATAGACACAAACCCTTAAGAGCCGCAAGTTACTAGTTGTTGATCCATGAATGCATATATAGATCCTACAGAGAGCATCTTTTGTACACACAACACAACTAGCAGACCAAGTCTGACATATAAATGTGTTTACATACAGTTAAAACAGCTTCAGATGTTGTCAAATTATACCTCTGAACATAAAAACAAAACACAACGCTTTTGACTTGACTAGGAAGAAAACTGTTTAACAGGAACCTTGACTAAGAAACGTATACAGCACCAATTTAAAAATAAAATGCATTCATCTGCAAGAGTGCAAAGGAGGCTGAATACACTCAGAAGCAAAAGCAAAAACCAAACACCCTCAAATGAATTAACTAAATTTAGATTAAAAACAATAGGTCATCTGAAACACTTGACAAAGGGATTGTACTTTAAGACACAAATGACTATAAAGCACCAAGGCTTACAACTTCACCAACTTTTGGGTCAAAGCAGTTATCAACCTCTACTACATCAAAGTTAGAAAAATAAATCAACTTAAGTTCAATATTAATTTTTGTCAACTAAGACTACATGCACGAGTAAAATACTTAGGAAATCTAATTAGAAAACCGTTTTAGAATTATAATGCAAATCAAAAGCAAGAAAATCATCTAAGTCAATGACGAAAAGTCACAGGCTCTCATGAACCTTAGTTAAGAACTTGCTAAAAATCCCTACCATAACTTCCTGGTTAGGCTAGTCAAATGTCTTCTCAAACTACAGTTAGAGTTGACCCACTTCTACAAAAGTGAAAAATAGAGCATCCATTGGTAAACTCAATTTATTCCAGCCTCCCGAAAAGGAGATTTTTCAGAAGTACCTGCACAACTAATAGGCCAGCAGCTCCCCAGAGACCAAAGCTGTAGTAAACCACTTTCCTTCTGGAAACACGTCTTAACCTGCTACTACCTGCCTTTAGAAATACTTACACGGGTAACAAATACTTAAGATCCAGACTTGTAATCCTAAAGTAACAGGAGAACCTGAAAGAGGAGAAGCAGTAAAGGAGCAAGATGTCTAAATATACTACATAATACAGGCAAAACTCTTCAGTAATACAGACCTCTGACCTGGTAGCATTTACTGTACAACCTAAAGCCATCAACCTGGGCAGGAGCTTCTAGTGACCATGGCCAGCTGTCTTACAAATACAGAGCAGACTGTCACCACAGGCTGCAAGATGTTCAGCAATCATTTAGTGTCCAAACAGGCATATGCTGAAGAGCAACATCTTCCAAGATTGCCCAGATATATTCAAATCAACAATATTCAGGAATATCCAAATCCATGTTCAGCCATAAACAGCTACAAAAGACATACGCCCATCTTTTAAAAAGGAAAGTGTTAATTTTGTGAAAGATGTCACCAAAACCTGTTTAAATATTACTAACCAACTTTTGACTGTGATGAGAACAGACTTCAGAAGTCCTATCACCAGCAAAAAATATGTGATCAGAGAAAACTAAAGCAGCTGCATTAACACAGGCAGAGCAGATCACCTAATGATATCCACAGTGTCCCAAATAATTTAACCACCAAACAGTAGCTAATCTTGTATGGAAGCAGTTTTAATTGCCATAGTATCTTGGTTTTTTTCCCCTAAATAGTGCACTGCTTAATATTAAGCTAACAAGTTCCTCTTGTTACTAAGCAGGTTCTGCATGACACTTATAGGACACTCCATGCTAATTCTCTATTTTCTGGCTGTGCAGCTGCCCTCCCTGGGGTAGAACATATCCTCTGGGGAATCCAAGGAGAAGACAGACAAGCATTTTTGTCTGATGCAAAAGCAACATCTATAAAAATTATTACATTTTTATAGAGTACGTGACAAAAAGTATAGTCCCACCAGGTAATGCTCATATTACTCCCACACAGCCATTATTCCTATTATTTGGGAAATAATAATTTTTGGTGTCAAAATTTATTTATGTTAATGTAGAAGATCTATTCAGTTCCTATGATTCAATGTAGAAGCAAAGCTGTGTATTAAGGTGTTTATTTTGTTACTTAAAGATGCCTCTAATATAGCTCATACACATTCTAAAGCAGTAAAATATACAGATTAGCCTCAATAGACACAAATAAGAAAATTACAATGCTGTTTGTCAGCTTGAAAGATCACAAAGGATTTGGAAAACTGAATTTCATGTCAGCTGTACTACAGTGAAACAAATTTTTTCCGTAAAAAAGTTACTTTTCACCATCAGTCCTGTAAACTGAGTATGACTGCAGTAATGGTTACAGGAAGCAAGAGGTAAAGTGAAAAGAACCCAAAATTTGCAGAATGATCTAAAGAGGCGAAACGAAAATGTCAATTAAAAAAATTAGTAAGACAAAGACAATTCCCTCTGTTCTTCTAAGAGAAGACATCTCTTGGTGAAGAGATAAAAAGTACAGTGTGACTAGCATGCTGAATATATGTTTTATTCAACCAACATCACTAAACTCTTCAATGCCACAAGGATAAAAAAAGGACACTCAATACAGGTAAAACAGCAAATATTTGAAAATGCTAACCAGGAAGCTGACAGCACCCAGTCACTGCCATTCTTCCACAGGGCCTTGGAAATATGTGCACTGATTTTGCACTGCTTCAGGATAGAAACTGTACAGTAAAGGAAAGAGGAATGGGAGAGACCTTCCCAATCACAACAAACCCCATAGTATTTAATTTATGCCTTTATGTCCAACAACAAACAGGACTGAGAAAGAAAAGTAATGACACGGAACTGTTAGAAACCATCCTATTAGAAGTCTCCATTAGTACATCACCTCACAACTGTTTTCCTGAGATCATACCGTAAGAGCTCTCAGCTCAGCTAACCCAGCATCTCCAGATGCATCAGCCAAGGTTCTCAGCACAATCCAGAGCTCTTCTCAGAAAGACCTGCAGCTGAAGAAGCCCAAGAAACTTGCAGAACAAAAATTCATAGTTCTAAGACTCTGATCATAAAAAAGGTTTTGTATTGACTTTAACTAAACCCAAGCTTGAGCTTACTTTGGAATAAACACAATATGTAACTATCCGCTCCAGCTCCCTCACAGAAGAGGTGCTGCCTTGTCTCCCTTATTAAAAGTACTTTGGAAAGTGACAAGGGCATCTTACATGTGCATACAGAGCTTTGGTGAACAACTCTGGAGTGATGCCCCTGACACATACATCAGGCCCAGCAGTCAAACTAGTACTCTTCATTTTCACTGCTGCAGATGCACAAAAGTACTTGAACCATGGAGATACAAAAAAAAAAAAAAAAAAGAGAAAAACCACACAACACAAACCTCAACAGTCTTACTGAATCTTACTGAAATGAACACAAATTTACTTACAGAACCTTTTCCTTAGAAAGGTTTCAAAGTTAAGACACTGAATGAAAACAAAACAAGAAGCAACAGGTGAAAATATATAAGGCAGCACGGACCACCCTAGGCAATTACCTAGGCACAGCCTATTGGCATACACACAATACAGAAAGCAGTGTGACCTAGGCAATAGGAAGCCTTCTTCACATGGGATATGTTTTGTTTATCTTTTAGACTGCTGCATTAGTCCCATCAGCAGGGCAGGAGGGTGGTAACAGTCCACAACTCAAGAGCTCAAGCCCCTTACTTTCAACATACTTTCTTCTCTTGTATCTTCACTGCAGCTGCTCTCAAGCCCACTTCCTTCATATTTGATGCTTAAGCCTACTTTGGAAGAGGTCAGCAACAATGTTAGACAGAGGAGATTTAACAGTGTGCTTGCTCTGTGCAAAATGAACATGCCATTTGTGCGGGCTCCAGATGTGAGCACACACAAAGAAAGAAATCAAACTAAATCCAGCAGTTAGATCAGCACTGACAGAACTCTACAATCTTTCCAAATAGACCTCAGCACAACTCACCTGGTCTCTATATCCATAGAGACCATTGCTTCTCATTATTACTGTTGCTACCCGTTATTTGGAGCATTCTTCTTCCTTTTCTCAGGACCACTTTCTAAAGATCCATATACACATAGCTGCTTTCAATACTCACCTCTCCACCCTCTCCTCATCCCACATATATCCTACTGTAATCCAGAAGAAAAAATAGTATAATTTTTTATCTCTGCTACTTTTCTTTCTTTATACTTCAAAAAAACAGACTTCAGCTCGTATTAGGTGGACACAGCTCTTGGCATGCACAAAACCAAATGTAATTAATGTAAGTTAGAAAATTTGATTGCTCTGACCAAGGCAAAAGTACTTCCTGCATAGAAAGAAAAGCTATTTTTATTTGAAAAGCCCTATTATCTCTGCCCATCTTTTAAAAATTACTTCTACACCCAAAAGCAGAAACTTGCCATTTCCTGGTATTTTTGGTCCCCATGCCTCGCACTGAACAACCCCACGCTTACAGGCATTCTACTAATCCACCTAAACCATTATCCTGAGCATTCATTAGGGGTTCTATGCAACCAGAGCCGCACTCACTGACGCACCTCAGCCTACACTCGGACCCCACTCTAATGCGCTGCCGAGTCGCTCTCTCGGGAGATGCGGGTGGGTTTTCACACGCTGACCAACAAGCCACACGAGCCCTCCTTCCCCGGAGCGCCCTCAAGCCTGGCGTGTTCGACTCTTACTACGCACACCTACAAAAACTTGGGACCGTTCCGACCATTTGTCAGCATACTTAAATTGAACAGCTCGACCAAAAAGTCGCTTGACTGAAACAATAGAGCGAACAGAAAAGTGTGGGGGGGGGCGGACGGCAGGTAAAAAAAAAGCAAAAAAAAAAAAAAAAAAAAAAAGCAAACACATTCTAAAAAAAATAAAAGGAGGAAATCCGAAGAGCTAGAGGTTCTATCTGCCCTGCTAACTACGTATCGCAGTACACTGCAAATTACAGCGCTCTGAACTCAGGTCAAGCCGCTGAGGTTCAGCGAAGGACAGTCCCGTGGGGCGGCGGGCTGCGGGGAGCGCACGACACCCGGTGCCGCCGCATCCCCGCTCGCACCGGGCATCACGTGAGGAGAACCCGAGGCTCCCCGGCCGCCGAGCCGGTCACGGGACCGCCCAACTCCTGACCGAGCCGTTCCTGCGAGCCCGGGGCCACGGCGGGGGCTGAGCCCCGCTCCCGGGGCCGACCGGCACCGGCGGTACTCACGTATCGGCTCACGAGGGTCCGCAGGAGGCTGCAGTCCATGGCGGGCGGGCGGCTCAGGACCGCGCCGCCGGGCGCTCGCCGCTGCCGCCGGGCTCCCTGGCTCGCTTCCTCACTGGCCACATGCAGAGAGCCGCGCTCGCCCCGCCGGCCCGGCGCTCGCCGCCGTCCCCCGGCTATGCCATGTGCTCGCCGCCGCCGCTGCGGCGCGGCTCCCCGCGGCCCCGCATGCCCCCCGTCGCTGCTGCTGCTGCCGCCGCCGCCACTACAGTCCCGCCGAGGGCAGGCAGATGGGACCGGACCGGACCGCACCGCACGAAAGCCCCTCCCGCCCCCGGCCCGCTGCGCTCTGCCCGCCGCGCGCGCCGCCCGGGGCTTTATCCGGCGGGCGGGGCCGGGGCCGCCCCCGCGCCGCTCCCCCCGCCCTTCCCCGGGCTTGGCGCGCGCGCGCGCGCTCGAGCCCGCCGGTACCGGCCCGGCCCCCGCCCGGCGCGCGCCGCTCCGATCTCGCCGGGCGGCCCCGGCGGCGCGCACGTCACGCGGGGCGGGCACGCGCGCGCCGAAGGCCGTGCCCGCTCCCCGTCCCGTCCCGCGCGCGCGGCTCCCGGAGCGGCCGGTACCGGCTCCCGTGCTGGGAACGGGCTGGAGCACCGGGGCGAGCCAGTGCCTTGAACTGCAGGGAGCACTGCAGGGAGCGATCCTGGGAGGGACGGGAAAACATAGCGAGAAGCCAGAGAGTAACATGGGGTGCGTTGGGAGGGAACTGGGAGCGCTGGTGGAGAGCCAGGGAGCGGCACTGGGAGTAGTGGGAGGGGAACTGGGAGCGCTGAGGGCAGCCACGAAGCGGCACTGGAAGAACTGGCGTGAGAGCACGGAGTGGAAGCCAGGGAGTGATGCTGGGAGTGAAGGGGGAACGCTGAGGGGAGTCAGTGAATGATGCTGGGAGTGCTCATAACTATAGAATGGACTGGGTTGGCTTGGAAGGGACCTTAAAGATGATCTCGTTCCAATCCCCCCGCCATGGGCACGGGGACCATGGGCCATGGAATGCTGCTGGGAGCACTAGGGCGAGCCTGGAAGCCACACTGGGAGGGAACTGGGAGCAACGGGGGGAGACCATGAGTGATACTGGGCGGACGTGGAGAGAGCCCTGGGAGCGCTGAGAAGCGACAGGGAGCGGCAGTGGGTAACCCCCGCGCCCCGCCCTCACCTGCCCCACTCCGCGCCCCGGGCAGGAGGGAGCGGCCGCCGCGCCCTTCCGGGGCGGAGGCGCCCGGGGCAGGACGGCGCCGACCCCCGCCCGTCCCGGCGCCTCCCGGGGACGCTGCCCCGCCGTGCCGGTCCGGCGGAGCCCGGCGTGCCTCCTCCCGCCCGGGCTGCCAGAAGCGCTGCCGGTGTCCTGCGGGGTCCCAGCGGCGCTGGCGGTGCGCCCCGCTCGGCCCGGCCCGGCCCGGCCCGGCCCGGCGGCAGAGGAGCGGCAGCGCCGGGGCGCAGCACGGCGGGGAGCCCGGCGCCGACAAGTGGGATCGACCGCGCTCGAAAAGCGTGGCAGGAACAGATTAAGAAACCTCTGTCCGGTGGCGAGCCCGGGCATCTTTGCTAAACCCGCAAAGAGTAGATGTTGCTTGATGGAGGGTAAAGGGATAAGCAGCACTCGGCAAAAAATGCCCACGAGAGAGAAGTAGAAGCGTACCATCCTTCCTTCTTTTTTTTTTTTTTTTTTTTTTTTTTTTTTTTTTTTTTTTTTTTTTCCCTAAATGCCTGAGACAGCACCTTTTAGGTATTTAGGCCTTTGTTTTCTGCAGTTGTTTTTTTTTTTTTTTTTGGTTTTTTTTTTTTTTTTTTTTTCCCGTGCCATTTATACCGAGGAACTCGCTCAAGTTTTCAGGAATCTTGTACCTAGTCTCAGATTACTCTGTACAGCTTCATATAAAATGAAGGCTCTGAACCAAATACTTTCTCAAAAATTAATTGAAACTTATTAATTTTATAAAATTCATTTTTTTTACTAAAAAGGTCGATTTTAACAAAATCAGAATTTTATGCTTATGAAAATCTATTTCCTTCTTTGGCAGCAATCACATAAGCTATCCCTTATTGCCTAGTTTATGGCTAAAACAATGAAGTTTTTGCTTATTTTGGTTTTTGTTTTGTCACAATTACGTAGTTTTCTGGACTCCATCAAATATTCTACCACAAAGAATGCACAAACTTCTAATACAACAAACACATAGAAAAAATAGAAATTGAACTATTTGAGCTCATTATGTAAATATTAAGAGAAAGAGCATGTGACTGTTTCTTTACAGGTCACCTTTAATGTAGATGCATTTTATAAATTCAGCAGGTTTTATTGCTGGTTAGATTGCAAAATGTATAATTTAATGCCCACTAAGTGCACTGTGGTCAAGCTAATGTTGCTGTTCAAACTCTAAAGGGACGTTGGTCTAAACCCCAATTTTCATCTTGGTTACAACTAATACTCATTTTGCAGCACCTCCCATTTTCCTGCTCCTATTTACAGTCCTAACACTTCTGTGACATAGGTTTCTGTACTTACATCTAAGCTTCAGGAAATCATCACTGAAATGGAAAGGTGAGAATAAAAAAAAAGATCCATGAAACAACAGGAATTTTTCTCAAAATTAGCAATCCTGCATGAGTTAACACAAAACTTCTTTATTTTCTCTTTATTTACACAAACAGTTACATAGTAAAATAATATTATGTGTGCATGTCATCAGTCTTCAGGAAACTAGTTTATTGCCAAGAAAATACTACAGAAGAACTTCATTAACATAAAGTGATAATTTCAAAACATTGCAAAGCTGTAACAGGAAATTGTTTCCTTTGCTTTTTATGCTTTTTAGTATACTTCTCTGTCTAGCTATTCCAATTTCAAAGAACTTATGGAATATTCCTATTTTGTAATATTTTTTCAAGTCATTCCGCTTTTATTCAAACAGTACCATTTAATCTATCCAATCTTTTTAATGGCATTGCTTCTTAGGTGGGTTTTGAGTGAAAGCAAATTTTCAAATTATGCGGAAAGTTGCTTTCTAAAGTTTTCTTTAATACTTTCAGTAGTTTTTTTCATCCAGATGCCACAATATAATTTTTTCACTTCATTAAGTGTCCCTGTGTGCGATGCCACGTTAGTTGGTGCACCTCACAAAGCATCTCTGAAGGGAAGGAAGTTCACTTGCTGAGCTGGGAACAGTTAACAGTGGTTCTGGTCTGAGCACAACCATCATGGAGATATTTCTGAACTCCTTGCTGTTTCCTCAGCTTAGGTAAGCAAGCTGGGGCTGCAAGAAGCATTTTCCTCAGATCCAGAGCATGGAAGCCACTCATAGGTGTAGGTTGGCTGCATTTCCTGAGGTGAAAAGGGGACCAAAGCTCCTGTCCTCACTGACTGTTTCAGTCCAGGGCAGAGGACACACACATGCTCAGATACAGCCATTTCCAGGCCACTGCTCAAGCAAAGCTGAGCCATTTTTCTGCCCTTCCCTACACTGCCAGGAAAAAGAGAGAAAAGGAGCACAGCTGGGTTCTGGGCACATACTGAGGTGAAATCCCAGCCTACATTAGTCCTTTGTGCCCATATTTCCAAAAAAAGGGCAATTAAATGTGCAGCCCAGAGGAGAGCACTGGTAGGATGCTGAAAGTTAGCACAGGACCTTGCCACCTGAGCTGTGCTTGTGCAGGGAGGACTGCACAGCACATACATTTGACTTTTGGAGTGACAAGCTTCTCCAGTGTGCAACTGAGGAGGGTGTTGAGGTCATACTTTTAGACTTAGGTACATCAAATCTGCCTAAGTCAGGCTTAAGGTGCCTGAGTCTTTTATTAGATCTCTCCTGAAGTGACCTGCTAAAGGTCACGTTGTGACTTAGCAGTCAAGCCAAATTAGGAGCCTTGATCTTACTGGTCATGGATCTGTTCTGCCTATTATGCAATGTTTTACTTTTAAGCAACTTATTAAAATAATCATCTTTGAATATGCCTTCACATTTATTTCACTCCTCATTTCTCATTTTAAAAATTCCTAAAATTACCTGTAAGCTGTATTTTCTAAACTTCTTGTGTCTTTTCTGACTGCAGATCTTCCACTGCTCTCTGTTTCTCCTTCCTATTCTTCTGATTGATTCCTAGTTATCCATTACTGGCCTTTCAGGACACCCCTACCTGCCCAGCTGAATTACTCTAGATCTTACTGCTTACCACAGAATCTCAAACCCCTTCTGATTTACTTACTGTGTCACTACAGCTCTGCTTGAAACACCGCGCTCATTGTTTAAACAGCATTAGAAATCAAGGTGAATATGTTAGTGTGTAAAAGATTTACTTTTCTTATGTACAACTGTATTTGCTGTTACTTTGCAACCCTTATTAACTTACTCCATAACTGCAGTGACAATGTTGAGACTGGTCCAAGGGCAGCAGCTTACTACATGCTGGATTCTCTTCTTGAGGCAGTAATAGATATTTTGCAGTTTAATCCACCTTGATTTTGAAAGGTGGGAAGGCAGGATCTAAAGCTGGGCTCCAATAAAGTGCCACAGTTCTAACAGGCATGCTTGTGATACAGTATTAATGGCTAACATGAAAAGAGATACCAACAATAATTCTGAAATATGCTTTACGTTAAAAACATTTCACTGCCTGGAGTTTGTAACAGATGTACTTCATTTGAAGAATATAACTAACAGTTACTGTGGTACTCGGACAACTTACCTGCCCAGGACAGATAACGAATTGAAGGTGAAGACAAAGCAAGTAACATGACTAGCATCAAACTGCACTGGTGATGATTTTAGTAGAAGTAGAGTAGCCCAAAGGACAAAGGGAGACTCAAAAAAGCAGTGGACAATGCAGATCACTTCACTCTTCCTTGACCTTCTTTGTCTAGATCTGCTTGGTTTGTTTTTTTTTTTCAGGAAACATGTATGTGGAAAAGAGACATTTCTGACTCTTTGACCTATCTGTTTCTAACTTCTGGTAGTAATGCAAAACTTCTCTTATAGTCAAAAGCTAAATGCACTGTCATTATGACAACATATAATTCCCACATCCTTGCTAACAAAGGTGACCTTTGTTAAATAGTTTCTTAACAAAATCCTCTAAAAGAACAGAGTATTGCTTCTAAACAGATTAAATCAAACAAATGTGCATCAGTTAAAATAATGTGGCTGCCATCTTCTGCCAGCTCAGGCAGTCAACTGCAATTACAGCCAAGATTTGTTCATCTGCTTTACCTGATGCAAGGGATCCAGTCCCTGGCTGCTGCAAAGTAAACCCCTTCATCAGGAAAGGCACAGGAGTCAGGAAGGTCCTACTCGTGACACGGAACAGTCACATGGACCATCTGGAAGACTTCCCCCATCACTGTGAAACAGTGTATGAAACTCATTAAGAGGAAGCCCAGCCTCCACCAGAAGAAGCTTCTCCTGGGATGAAGTGCTGTTGGCTGCTGTGGTTACTAATGTGATTTTCCATTTACTTCCTTGTTCACTCACCTGCTTTCTCATTCAAACACCACGCACAAGTACCTCCAGAGATATCTGTTGTTGGAATAGTGACAAACCTCATTAGTGGCAGCCATGCACAATCAAAGAGAAAAAAAGATACAAATGATCAGCAAATAAACAGAAGAAAGTGCTGGAATCTATGGGTATTGTGAATAATATTCTGTCCTTGGTGCTTTGTGAACTTTGTGTTCTCTTCACTTTGGATTTGCATTAATGTTAGTCTTGCCCTATGTCTCTATTTTACACCTCAGCGCTTCGTACCGGCAGAGAACTCCCCACAGTCAGACTCCTGTGACTGTAGAGCCGAGTGCAGCATCAGGATTTAGATGAGCAAAATATTGCGGTTTATTTTTGGTATCTTAAAGGGACAAGCACATCATTTTGCTGTTTTATTTTGGTAGCACTTCACAAGTCTTGTTCCCACCTTTACATACCTTTTTTTCACCTTTTACACATTTCTGATCAGACAGTCTAAATTTGTAGTAGTTCTATGCTATGAAACTGTCAAAATCCAAATAAATTGCATGTCTTGAGGCTACTTTCCCCCCACCAAGTATCAAGAAAAAAGAGATAACATTTTTAAAAGTGAAAATTCCTGTTATATTCCATGGTAATAACCAGATGGACTAGTTACTACTATTATTTATCATAACGCACTTCCAGGTTAGGAAATACTTTTTGACAATACTTTATAGCCATAAAAGCAGGCAGCTCATCCTCCAAAAGGGTAGTAAATAATAAGGATATCACTTTCTGGCTACTTTAATGTCATCTGTAAAATTACTTTTGTTTTGATGTAGCATTCAATCGAAGCTGGAAGAAGTCTTTTAGTGGTTTGCTCTTTCCCACCAAGTAAGGTACTAAATATAGCAGTATCAGCATTCTGGGCTTCAAAAAAAACTGTGGTTCAGATTTCTCAAGAATATCTGCTTTTCTCCTGACAGTGTACAATTTGTTTTATAACGGTTTATTTAGGAAGCATGAGTAACTACAAATCAATACATAAAGTACCAGAAATATTAAACACTACAAAAACGAGCCTTTCACTTAGATAATAATGATGCAGTCATGCAGTCATCAGATTTTCCAGTTTGAAAGTTACAGCTAGCTGGAGGACAAATTCCTAAGAAAGAGATACAGCACTGGAGCCTAGGACATTCTGACTTGTCCCACTGCCCATGTACCTTTGCATTGTCCCTTCCCTCTTTGTTATTCTTGGAACCTGCATGCTCAAGGGCTGGGAGGAGACACTGTAGTGGGGTGGTGGTGGCAGCAGAGTGTCCAAAATAGGGTCCTTTCTTCACTTCACTCCTCCTGATGGCCCACCACAGGCAGCAGGGATGGAAGTGGGAGGGCTGCAGTCTGTTATTTTTCCTGTAGGTAAATCCCAGGTGACAGTAACACAGACTGCATGTCTTCCATTTCCATTGTCCAAAAAGCATTAGCATTTCCTCCCAGGTTAGAAAAAAAACCAAAAAAACCAAAAAAACAAAAAACAAAAAAACAAACAACCAGTATACCAATGTATATTTTCAAAGTAATTTTTGGCCATGTGTTCAGTATTAATGGTCTATACATGTTTTTTTCATCTGCCTGTAGCAAGTATCAAAAGTATACAAGTGCTTTTATGGTGACAGCTTACTCAATTGACAGTAGTTCTTTAAGACACTGTCATGTTTTCCTTTACTGCAGCTATGTCTGTCTCATCTCCTTGAGCACTGCAGAGGCTGGGCATGATGAGCATTTTGTGGACTGGGAGTCTTGCTGTGAGGGAACATGGTGAGACTTAGCATTTTGTAGATGGATTCAATGAAGTGTGTGAGATCCCCGAGCTTTCAACCATGACAACATTCAATTCCATCATGTCACTTGCTGTGAAATGTGTAATGGCCACAGCCCTTGCTCTTTTTTTTTCATGTAAGAGTTTGTCTGTAATTGTAATATAGTTGCTGTTACAAGTTTGTTCCAGTTGACATTTGTATAGTAAGAAAAATTGCTTTAGTTAAGTAAGCAATAATTCCAGGAAGAATGTTTCCTTCCGACAGAGATGTATTGTCACAAATTTTTACATCTTTACAAAAGGGCTTATAAAGATATAAATTAGTTGCATAAAAGGGCAAAAAAAAAAAAATCATTTTCATTGTCTTATCTTTCCTCTCCAGAGCACAGCCTATTATCTTGTGAAATATCTCTGTATTATATATAATTACAGAAGTTTCGATTCCATATTCTCCTTTAATATGCCACACATTTAAATCCTCTAGAAGGGAGCAGGAAGGGGAGCCAGACTTTTATAGAGGCTGATATTCTCTGTGGACAGATGTATAAATCTAGCTCTGGTCTGCATAAATTTTATAAGCATGAAAAAATTTGTGTAGCTTGCTGAGAGCGTGGAGGTAGATTTGTGTGACTATGAATGTAGCTTGCCCACAGGCACTGTGTGTGCTTTTGCTCTTCTGCAAGTTTGGTTTCTTCTTCTCTATTCATGTAATGGGCATTAGGATTGTGTGCTAAATAGAAAAGGAGTAATAAACAGTAGTGTTTATTACTCCATCCATACCTTGTCATGATGTCAGTTCTGAAAGGAAGCCCGCCTGACTTACAGCTGAGTAGGAAGGAAAGGGAATCAACAACTACACAGGGTGAAAAGGCTGGCGAGGGAGAGATTTTATCAAGAGGCTGCAGTTTGCAAAGCAGCAGTCTTTCCTGAGATGTTCGGTCTGTGCAGACTGAGGTGGCTAGCTCTGAGGAAGCTTGAGTTTCCATGTAACTGGTCCTAAGTTCTGGTTAGGCAAACCCAAGCTCTTGCAGACATTGTGTTCTAACCCAAAAAGCCTGTTTGCTGGAGTAGGCTGTCCTGGCTTGGGACATCAGTTACCACCTTGCCAACAGGTGAAAGTCCCTGCTGGACCCAAGCAGGAGCTGCTAACAGAGCGTTTGACTTTCTAGTGTCCAGAAGTGTGGGACAGAAAAAAATATCCTTAGCTGGGAATTAATCCAGGGGAACGGATTTTTAATAGTAGTGAACTTACAGTGGAGATGGATAATACGGCCAGAAACCATTTAAGACGGATGTATCAGTAGTAAGCTAAGTGCTATGATTAAGTGCCACCAACACTATTTGGTACTCTATAAATAGATATGTCTACTAGGGCAGTCCTGCAGCAGCCATTCAGTGTTGACTGATTTTAAGACAGTTTAGGCTGCTGTTGCTTTGCCCCATTTTGATGCTACAGCTTCTGCAAAGCTGGCTGGTGCTGGGAAGGAAGCGCCAAGCTGTGACAAGTGCATGGTTGGTATCTTCTACAGCTAGTGCTTTAACATCCCCAGGTGAAAGGAGAGAATAAAAACTCTCTGACTTTTTGAATATGCCTCTTTCTTTTGCTTCCTAAAATAATTGTTTATTGGCGATTTACTGCCTAAAATTAGGCCCCTGTTAAAAATGATCTTCAGTGTTACGCCAGAAAGATGAATGGAGATGAATTTTCCTATACATGGAGATGGAGCTGTGATTCAGAGCACGTAAAGTAGGAGTTCTGTCCTGAGTGGCACAGGCCTGTGTTGATGTATCTGAACTGGAGAGTGCCTGGGCCTGTGACATTTCTAGAATGAGTCCTATAGTGGGTATTGATTTATAGCTGGATATTGTGTTCATGTTTTCATAGTGCTGTTGAATTGAGTTCTACAATTAGCAACTACTTTGCCTCCTCTATACTGAGAAGCACATGAGCAAAGAGGAATTTCAAATTTTTGTCTTAGTTTACTGTATAGCTTAGAGAGGGGAGTAAGGGAAATGTCAGTTTTTCAACTTTTCCCTGCTATGCCTGTCCTCCCCCTTTGGAAAGAGAAGGTGGCTCAGGTTAATCATCAAAGGCAAGATATTAAGAACCCAGTAGAGGAATAAGTGATTTATGAAGGCTTTCATGCTTTAAGGTCATGAGTCAGGGATTCCTTCCTTGAAGTACTTAGCCCTTAGACTGCCTTCCCATCTTTGCTTGCTACTGTGCAGTCCCATTGACGTCGGTGGACTAGCACGTGGGTAACAGATGAATTTGCTCCTAATGATCATCACACAATCAATCTGAATGGCTTCTTTCATTTCTGTAGAGCTGCTTTGAGCTTGAAGGGTGGTGAGAGTGAAGACAGAAACAAAGTCTTGTGAAAAAAATTGACCAAGTCTTGAGCAACTGCTAGCCAGAGAGAAGAGAGATGAGGGGAAGGGAGTAGAGAGAGCAAAGGTGGGTAGCTCTTATCAATTAATTCCTGACATAATTATTTATGAAAGCAAACATGGCCACATGCGAACAAACTCCTTTTTTCTGTTTAACAGCATGATTACAGTGAGACCCTTTAGTACCAGTCACTGTATACACACACACACATAGTGGCTGGTGCATTACATATTTGTATATATAGCACATATACAGAATGATGCCATGCAGATATGTATGAATTACACTATTTGTAGAGATGAACTTGCTGCTAAAAAAGAATTGGAATACAGAAGCTGAAACTGTATTACTACAGTGTATTACATATCGCTTAAGTGTTACAGTTATGAGACATAAAAGCTAATTTTAGTCAAGAAGCAGCATATGTTGTCTGAGTTCCACGAGTAGACTGCTGCCAGTGTGCTTTATGCTAGTGAGCCTAAAGAGAATTTGGATGGCCCCATTACAGCTCTGTAGTTTTTAGAAAAGCTCTTAACGGCACTGAAACCCTGGATAATAAAAGCACTTGTTAAGTCATAGACTTTCTATTCAGTCTCATACACAGCGAGCAAGAAAGGCTGTGGGAATACTGTGTTACACTCAGAAAAAATTTAAAAGCAAACAAACAACATTTTATCTCACATTTGTGCATCTGCTGGTATCAGGATATATTTAGCTGTGTTTATACAGAAAGTAAACAGGTAATTGGACTTCAATAAGAATCAGTAAAGTACTCTGATGGATTTTTTTTAAGAAATTTTATTTTACAGTGAAAGCGTGGTTTGGCATTTTTACTGCATGAAATTGGAAACTGCTTGAAATAGGAGTATTGACTTGGTTTATTCTTGTGTTCATCACGTAAACAAAATTCTATAAAATAACTTTACTAAATAATGGAAGAAAAGAACATTTAGTAATAAAACTATTGTCATCTTCAAAGGCCTAAACAACTACCGAGGTGCTGCATATGCATATAATGTTTTAGAAATGCACTAGAAAGCCTTGTCTAGAAGCCTGGATGTTGATTTAATATTAATTGGTGGAAAAATAGGAAAGAGCAGATAGTGAGACCCCCCCTACTTCCATTACACTTTCAAAGATGCTTTTATTCCAATACATAAACGCTATTACTTGAAATAGATACTACTTATTGCAGCTTTTACTCAAGTATTATTTTTGCTGAGCAGAACATAACCATGCTTCCTTTTTGCCCAGTAATTTTTCTCCTTTTGTGATATAATGATGGGGTTCTGCATAATGTCCTGCACTGTATAGGGTTTCCAGGTGTTCCACTCACTGCTGACAAAACCAAACATGTCTCTTTTTTATGTAGCCTGTTATGTTGGTCAGGAAAAGGTAAAGACAATGAACTTTCCTCAATGATTAAAGTAAAAAAAAATTATTTCTGATGAAATATCCTTTCCTTTTTCAATAAGCCTAAATGTTACTCTTTCTATGCTGATAGGCTGCCAAGGCTTTTATTAAAAGATGGAAAATTTGGCATGTTTTCCCCCCAGATCTGAGTGGATTGTTCATACATCTGATGCTGGCACATATGAAGCAATCGATTTATCATGCTTGAGTTTTTGTGCCCTTGACATTTATATCTAAAAAATCAAACCAGCCTGGAACTGCACTGCACATTACAAACAGGAGGTGTATCCCTGCAGACTTCAGCTACTTAGCATTGGCTTAGTGGTAAGGGGCAAGAGCTGTAAAGCAGCATAACAGTGGTCTTTTCACTTATATGTCGTATTTAGAACACTCAACATGTGTCCTTTGTGGCAGGTAGATATCAACAATATCATAATTTGTGTCTGTCACACTTCGATTACTTTTGTTATGATCTACTCCAGGTTTCAGCACCAACCTGACAAGGCTGAGGTAGGGGACTCCAGTTGTAGCAGCTGCAGAATATACCAAATACCATGCTAATTATTATTTAGCTTCTGTTAAACAGGTGAAAAAATTCTTAGACTTTCCCAAACCACAATGGTAAACTGAAATGGGAAGGGCAGGGGAAGTGAGGGGCAATCAGATATGTCAAAACGGCTTGTTTTCTCTAAATCCATCCAGTAAAAGTCATCTTTTGTATCAGCAAAATAATTTGGAATGTTAAATAACAAGAAAAGAGACCCCAGAAATGCCAACATGCCAAAACACCATTTTAGTCCTATTTGTGGAAAAGGACTATAAACGAAAATCTGTCTCCACAGTAGAGAGAGGAATGGAGTGACTTTTGACTTTCTAGGATGCTCTTAGTTTGAGATCACAGCCCTTAGAAGCGTTACAGAGCCAGGAATGCAATCTCAATGAAACTTTCAGCCAGATTTACAGAATCGCTTGCCAAATGTAAATCTCTGATAGAAAGAAACAATAAGAAGGGAAGAACAGTTTTCTGGCATCTAGTAAGCACTTCAGTCCCTGGAAAAATCATTCTTTGTGTTAATATGATTTATAGGATGCTGTCATAATTGATTATGCTGGAAAATCCGATACTAAATTTGTGAAGCTTCTCATGTGAAAGGAAGAAGCCAAAATGAATCTATACATTTGGGGACAATAAAAAAGGAGAGTCAGCTCTATGATAATATTCTAGGAATACTGATGGAATTTTATTAATCCTGCATGGTGTTGCCAATGCAGAAAGATCATGGCTGGAAAGCTGCCTGGTGGAAAAGGACCTGGGGGTGCTGGTGACTGCAGCTGAACATCAGCCAGTGTGCTCAGGTGGCCAAGAATCCAATGGCATCCAGGCCTGGATCAGCAATGGTGTGGCCAGCAGGACCAGGGCAGGGATTGTCCCCCTGAACTCAGCACTGATGAGGCCACACCTCAAATCCTGTGTTCAGTTCTGGGTCCCCACTGCAAGAAAGACACTGAGGGGCTGGAGAGTGTCCAGAGAAAGGCAACAGAGCTGGGGAAGGGTCTGGAGCACAAGCCTGATGAGGAGTGGCTGAAGGAGCTGAGGTTGTTTAGCCTGGACAAAAGGAGGCTCAGGGGGGACCTTCTCACTCTCTACAACAACCTGAAAGGAGGCTGTAGCCAGGTGGGTGTCACCCTCTTCTCCAAAGCAACCAGTGATAGAACAAGAGGAAATGGCCTCAAGTTGCACCAGGGGAGGTTCAGATTGCATATTAGAAAAAATTCCTTCACTGAAAGGGTTGTCAAGCATCAGAACAGGCTGCCCAGGGTGTTCAAAAGACGTACAGATGTGGCACTTGGGACACAGCTTACTGGTGGAGTTTGCAGTACTGTGTTAATGGTCGGACTCAATGATCTTAAAGGTATTTTCCAACCTAAATGACTCTATGATTCTATGATTATTAAGGGACTGTTTTCTTCAAGGTAACATTTTGTAATGTTTCATGCTGAGACCACAAGTCCAGACCGACCAAACCCTCAAATTTTGATTGTGCTCCATATATATAGCTTCAGCTATATTTGAATAAAATTAGATCATTGAATTCAGCTCAGAAATTTCTTCCTGTTCTCTCCCAAACTACAGTTTCATTAAACAAATTTAAAAATACACTTGTAGAACTAGCAAAATTAGGGTATCTTCACTGTTCTGCGTACTACTGAGGTTTTCCTTTCTTTTTTTTTCTGTAATTTAAACTTCTGTGACTTTTTGACATCATTCCTCTCTCAGCTGGGTATGCTTTCATATGTTTACCAGTTTTCTGTTGGTCATACAGGATAGAAAACTCTTCAAGAAAGTCACCCCTGCCTGGAATTTTGTGAGATTCGTATGTGTCTTTGCAGTTTGGCCTAAATAAGTAACATTTTAACAAGTATTCTTGCCATTAGCTAAATATGCCTGGTTTAAATAAATAAAACCAAGAAAACTACTGATGCAATTACTTACCTTATTGTGGGCTAATGCTCTCCCAGTGCCTTGTTGGTTTCCATTGATAGGGAGGTAATTGGTTTATGTGCTAAGAAAGCTGATTATGCTGCCCAGACAGAGCAGGAGGAGGGTCTGGAAGAGGTAGAAAATACATAGACCAGAAGGATTCCCACACAGGAAAATATGTATGACCTGTGCAAAATCTTCATTCGTTTAAATTCTGTCTCTGTTACATAATTCCTTGCCCACCATGCTCTATTACTTATAAATGCTGATAAAAGTGATGTGCACTGCTGTGTTATCATCCAAAGAAAAGGGAACTGGAAGAACGAGGTATGTATAGAGAGGCTGAAGTCACTGAGATTGAGCTGGGGAACAGCAGCCTGAAGCCTAGACAGAGAGAGGGAAAATCACGGACTGTAGCCAGTGAAAGCCACAGGTACTCAGAAGAGGTCAGAGTTGTAATTAACCTAGTACTTGTGAGAGCCAGAATCTCTCCTGTTCTTTATCTGTTCCCTTACAGACAGTTCAGACAGAGTAATTCTGTAAATGATTGCCTGAACAAGCAGGACCAGGATCTGCTATTTCCTGCAAAGTTCCAACATAAGAGAGAAGGAAACCAGACACACCTCTGTACACTAATTCAAGTAAGGCCCCACTTGAAGAAATTTTTAAAGCAAATCAACCAGACACTCTACAAAACAGAGGCCATTTAGAATATATAATACATTTATATCCTAGCCATTGCCTTTCTGTGGGTAAGTTTAATTTGTCAGTTCATATCTAGTTAAACTATGAAAGAAAATCAAACAGTGTTACTTCAAAGGCAGGCTGAGCTTGATACTACCTGATATGTCAAGCCAGGATAGCTGACATGCAAATTAGAATCCAAAGGCATTCACTCTTTTATGCTCAGGCAGGTGCTGGCAAGATCAAAGGGACCCCTAAAACCTTTGAATTTATTGAAGGGAAATTGGGGGGTTTGTCTAGAGCTTACAGAAGGGCAGAGAGGACCCTAAGTAGAGACATAGGCAAAACTGCAAAAGATGCAGTGATAAAAAAAAAAATCCAGACATCTTTTTCCTCAGCCAAATGATATCTCTTGGTCAATATCGCATTAGTGAAATTCTGAAGAATCTCTGATTGACATCTTTGATATGGTGATGAGGTCTCTTACCATTCATCTTCAAAATTAATCAGAGTATAAAGGGCTGGGATAAAAGGGCCTTCAAATACTTTAGGCCATAGGCTTTTTCCTTTGGTTGATACTAGAAATCCTAGGGAATCTGAATACTAAGTCTGAAAGTCCCCTTAAAGTCTGAAAGTCCCCTGTTTTCTAAAATTGATAGCCTATCAAGAGAAAGACCCAGGGGAGTAAGATAAATATTTCTGTGCAATAGAATATATGATTTTTTAACCACCTCCTCAAGTGGTATGGAGCTTAGAACAGGTGTATTTTGCTTACTGTTTTCTCTAAACTAACAAGACTTCTAGTATTTTAATAAGCACTGTCTTAAGCAAAGAACTTGTATCATACTCTTGTATTTTGGATTTACAAGCAGAACAGTTTCAGGAGTGAAGCAGCACTGAATTTCTAACAGGGTAAGACCTTAAAACATTAAATCCTAAAACCTCAGATGCTAAACCTCAGTGTTTTCCAGTGGGTGTTAGGCAAGAAAGCAATAGACGAAAGAGCACTTTCTCTTCAGTGTCTTGTTACAAGCACATGGACTAAAGCATGTAATTAAAGGTCCAAGCAGCATTAACAAATGATATCATACTAAAAATACCACCCAGAATGCATTGAAATTGGCTGGACTTCTTAGCTTTTTCCCTCCTAGAGTGTCAACAAGAGCATCAGAACTGTTCAGCTTTGAAGAGAGGTGACTTTGTAAATGTCTGTCAGTATCTGAAGAGAAGGTGCCAGGATGGACCAGGCTTTTCTCTTCTACCAAGTAATGGGACAAGAGGCAATGGGCAGAAAGTGAGCAAGAGGAAGAACTTCTTCACATGCAGATGACCACGCACTGGAACAGGTTGCCCAGAGAGCTTGTGGAGTCTCCCTCACTGGAGATATTCAAGAACTGCCTGGACACAATCCCGTGCCCTGTGTTCGGGGATGACCCTGCTTGAGCAGAGGGGTTGGAGCAGATGACCCACTGTGGTCCCTTCTAACCAGACCCATTCTGTGACTCTGTGACTCTGTAATATTAGGCTGTACTGTAGCTGCCTAAGAATAGACTTCTACTGGAAAAATCGATAAATGGTAACCAATGCAAATCTGCATTAGATAAATTTTTACATAACATACAAGGACTAAGAAAGTATACTAGAAATTTCAACTCCTTTCAAAAATATTTGTCCCTTCTATCTATAAAGAGGAAGTTAAACACTTTTATTTTGTACCATTTCCTGTAATATGTTTTGTCTTTCTTGTCATAAAACAGCATAGTGAGGCAGAAGAAGTACTTCTCACTTGCCAAGGGGAACTGAGAACACACATCTGTGGTGCATTTTGTGTGTTGCTTTATGTCTTGATTTTAGTTCAGATTTTCCAAATGCAAGTGTACACCATGGCATGAAATCTAGGAGTGCAATTTGACTTACGTTTCAGTGTCTGAACTGCAAGAATTTTCACCTGAACGGAGTGAACTCCTGCTATAATCAATGAAGACCTAACCACCGTAGGCAGGGAGCTCAGGGAGGCTTTCAGGTGACCAGATGTGTTTCCCTGTAGACACCTCTCTATATGCAGACATTTCCACTGTAGACACCAACTGGGGGAACCCCAACTGCTACATAACCCAAAGTGCAGCTGGTATCTCTGCATCCTGGCTGAGTCCATGACAATATTCAGCAACAGCCCTGCTTGGTGTGTGCCCTGCGGCTGATGGAGAATGGACACGTCAGCCAAGGAGTGCGTGATTGGTGTGGAAGTGGCCGTGGCCCTACACCACGTGTGGCACAGACAGCTGCGGTCTGTAGGTCTCTGGGGCCCATGCAGCCTCGTCCTTTGAGCAAGGTGGTCACGGACCAGCTACTGAGTGAGGCAGATAGGGAACAAAACTCTCTCAGGAAATATTCTGGCTGTTATCCCATCCTCTGTCCTACGGGATAATACGGATATAAACAGTATGGTTCAAACCAGATCCCGTGGGAGTTGGGCACTGGACTCCTTTGGGATTTTGCCTCCACATGAGTTATTACAGGTTATAGAGGAAGTCTTTGAGGCAGAATATAAACAAACTGTGGCAGGCCAAATCTTAGGCTAATGTTTTGCACCTGGACAGTCCATCTTGAAGTGTCTCATGATTATTTTTTATTTTTCTGAAGAACATTAATTTAAAATGTTTCTGTGATAAACAGAAATAAATTTGAACTGGCTGTTAACTCTTTACATCTGTTTTCATTGAACCAGATGGATTTTTGTTTTTGTTGGGTTGGGTTTTTTTTTCCCTCATCTCTCCTTTTCCCAAAAAGTAACACTTATCATGAGAAGTACTGTAAGCCACCAGCTGTGAGTAATTGCCCCTGACAATAGCACTTTGTGCAGGTGACCCTGTCTCAGCATCCTCCACGCAGCAAATGTAACCTTGGTCAGAGCTATTTAGGCCAACATTCTTTGATCACAATGCATTTAATGATATTGATGTTGATATTAATGTTATTGAGAGTGAAAAATACTGCTTTTAAACCTCTCATAATATTTGTTTTTTCCTCCTGCACCTTTACATAAACACATCCTCATTCTCACAATCAAGTCTAACAGATTTTGGTACAGGAGAAAATAATGTCTTCATTTAACACTAGGAACATGGAGTTCCCTGTCTTCAGTTATGGAAGACATGTATTTATAGAATATGGAAAAATCTGTTATTCCCTGGGTTGTGCACTTGGCTGATAGTAGAAGACCAAGTCTATCATATTTGCATTCCTGGCATTACTTCAGAGGAAGCTGAATCCCAAACGGGTATAAACCTCCAGGGTAAGTATAGGTTAAAGCCATTTTCAAAGTAACTTCATGCTGTCGGCACTGATTTTTCTACGTACTTAAGAAGTCAATAGATATTTAGATAACTGAAGACTGTATTTAAAATCAGTTTCATGTGATAGTAGCTCTATAATCTGCATAACAGGGAATTGCCAAAGAGTCTTAGACTAAGGCATCTTGATTTTATCTTCTATATAACTGTGATTATTTTTTAATAGAGAACATTCAGATTGTTGCTATAGGAATGTGTAATCTAGGCCATTATGAAAGTTGAAACCACCCATATTTTAGCTGGATAATGTTATTTGCCTAATATTTGAAAAGTATTGCATTTGAAAATATATATTATATGTAATAGAGTAAGAACTAATCACATCTTTTGTTATGTAATGTCAACTAGTTTTGTGTCTAATATCAAATACAATTATTCAATAAAGTCAGATCTGTCCTGTACTATCAAATATATGCTGACATCTGAGAGAATAGTGGGGTTTTTAAGGACAAATAAACCTGGATATTTGGAATATTGTTTTTAGTAAGATAAAATGATTGCATTCCTCACCCACGAGAAAGCTTTTCTTTTCTAGGATATATATTTTTAGAACTTGTCATACTCATTGAAAAGACAACACAATGGCAAAGGCAACAAAAATAATACTTTAACACAAAAATAATATTTTATGCAAAAATTTACTTTAATAAAATCATGTAAGTTTTTTATTCTGTCCACTATAGCTCATACACTGCTGCCTAGCATGAATAGTATTCTATAGACATCTGTGTCAGTTAAAAAAATCTAGGAATTATGAAAGCTATGCCAAAATGGTGAAACTAATGGACACTGCTAAATCATTTTATAAAATGTTGCCACAACAACTGACAGTTTGACTGTGCATTTTAACTAAGTACTCATTTTTACTTCTAATTCATATGAATATCCATTTAAGCCTTTAAAGGAGACTACTGTATAGAACAGAATTTCAAATATTTGCTGTGCTTCTTTCACGGAAATTTTTTATCATCTTGCATTTTAAGTTTTGCTAAATGTCAGTGTATCGCCTGTTGTTTTAGCTGATGCTTGTCACTTTAACCTTTTTCCTAATATAAATTTTGTTTACCTGTGTATCATACAGATAGGTATATGTTGTGCATCGATATCCATACAATCATAAAGGATTTATGATCTAGATATTTGTATGTCACATACATAAAGTTCATTTAAACCACTTCAAGTTACTCCCTGATTTAAGGCATTCTACTTATGCTGTGAGTTAGCGAACCTTCGTGACATTCCAGGCCAGCTTTTATTTCCTTGCACTGAGAAACTCCTCTGATCTTGATCATCTTAAACAGTAACACAATCCAAGAAAATGTTTGTAAATTCTTGTAACTCTTAGAGGTAAGACTGCACTACTCTGGAATGCTGCTAGCTGTAATCAAGTCATAGAATCATAGAATCTTTTAGGTTGGAAAAGACACTTTAAAAAGTTCATAGATTTCAACCATTAACTCAGCACTGCCAAGTTCATGCCTAATCCAGGTACCTAAGTGCCATATCTACGTGTTCTTTAAGTGCAAGCAATTGCAATCTTGATTAAAAGTTGAACACAAATCATGCTAGAGTTATAATTGCATACCTGTTCTATACACCTCATGTCACAGAAGCATCACAACTGATTTTTGCAATGCTTTAGAGTGAAGGTGAAGAGGAAATCATAAATATAATGTAGAGGAGGAATTAACTGTTCAAGACATAGTTCTGCTTGAAACCATTTAACACCTGCTACTAATGATAGCCACCACTAATCTTGCTAATTATTTTATATTCACATGATATCGCCCTTTTTTCCCCTCTTATATCTTTTCTCTGTTTAGTATATGAATAAACCTAATTAACATAATTTGAGCACTCAAATAGCACTTTTCAGGATCAGAAGCACTGTGTAATAAATGTTGGCTTTCTATGGCAACAGGGCCGGAAGGGGTTTTCTCCTCTTTGTTACAACTTTTAGGTGTGAGAGTTACGATAACAACACTTATGGTCACCTTCATTTCAGTTCAATAAATACAGTGATGTGCGTTCAGTCTGCTGATATGGAATTGTAAGGCAATCAAACAATCCTGTATAATGAATATGTGGATTTTCTTCTTTGAAACATGGATCCTTTGCTACTCATATATTGACAATTAGATCCTAGATAAAGAAGTGAATCTCAGGATATTATGAGGGGCTAGCTGGACAAGATTTGCACAAGTGATTAAACATTGTTTTTCAAAGTCCAAATTATCTCCTCAAATTAATCTGTATTTGGCTAAACTTTTATCATTAGAATATGGTTTTAGAGGAAAAATAGAATGTGTTTTACCTTGTTCCTGGTACAGAGTGGACAGGGGTCCGTAAAATTGCCATATGATGTATTTTTTTCCTTTGATATTTTTCCACACTGAGAAGTTTTTACAGACATGCAGTTATGCAGATATCTGTAGTGGATAGCTGGTACTTTAAACTTTTTCTAGGTAGGAGTAGACAAGCAATAAGAAGACATACAGCTCTTATAAAATCTCGCAGGGGTTCCACAGACTCCCGTGGAAGCAGAGAGCTAGAACCTGCAGTATCCTATTCCTTCAGAAAAAGGTATAAAATATTTAACCTGGGGAAAGTCCTGCAGGTACTGACTCCCATGACAGAACTTTTCCTTTAATGGAAAGAACAATCTGGTCCTTTGAGGAATTTCCACCTTGTCTTACAAGTAATCTGTGCTGAGTTGACAACTTCTTTCACCACATTTACAGTGACATTAAATAAGGTTATTCAGAACGTGGAATTGTACTGGTGTTAAGCTAAGTTAACCTTGATGAATTACAATACTAAAATATTGCAAATTTAAGAATTAATGTCAGTTTATGTTTTAAGACAGAAAACTAAACACTGGAAGATTAGAAGAACTGTGTAAGATGCATTATATTTTCCTCTAGGTTCTAATAATAAAGTGCAGTTTTTCTCACTGATAGGCTTGTGGTATTTTTAGACTGAGATAAATACTTCTGAGTAATGTAACTGCCCTAGAGTAGTGTGGTGGTGGTGCAGAACTGTTTTATTAGGTTTTTATAAGAAGTTTATGTTATGGTTCATTTCACTGTATCCCCAATTCTGTATCCCTTTTGTGTTGTCTGTATAATAAGGTGTTTTGTGTCAGTCCTCCCACTCCTCACCTGACTTGTAACATCCCCTCTGCCCCAACCCCCCTCTCTGGGGCAGCTTGTCTATCACTTTGAGGAACCCTCCCAGGTTGTGAAATCTCAGGGAGAGGGCTTCAGGTGACAGGCCCCCTGGGGGGAATTCCTTCAGCTGTGGATTTTAGTGGTCCAAGGCTTGGGGGTGGGCACACCTTGTTACCCCCTGAATCCCCTGATTTGTTGTCTTGTAGTATCCTCCCTGGAACCCCTCCCCCGCTTATGCTCAGCTCTTAGCTCGGAGCTCTGAGCCTTTCTGCTCCTCAGCTCTTGAGCTAATAAACATATTTTAACCTGCTAAGCTGAGAGCCAGCCTTTTCTCTTCTGCTGCTGTTGGCTGTCACGACACAATTGGGTCCAGCTGCTAAGCTGAGAAGCCGAAAAGAACTGGGACCTTCTGTGGCTGTGTTGACTCGAGCTAGCCGGAGGTCAGCTCCCGCCCGGTGCGGGACAGAACCAGACACATAGTGTGGGTGTGTGTGTTCATGTGGCCAAGACAAGAAGGAATATATAGTTCAGAAGAGGATTTTATGTTGTCTTACAAAATACATAGGATAATATATGTTCTTTCAAAGTCATATAATAATGGCCATGGGAAGGTGTTCAAAATTAATTTAATGTAATATCTTTCTATTTGGTTCAGAGTTGTAGAAGCTGAAGCAGGACATTTTCATTTTTTATGAGCAATTCTCATTCTAAATGAATAGAATGTGGATCGGTGTTTCCATATTAAGAGATGGCTCTGCCACAGCTCATCTTTTCCATCAATAATACATACCTGTCACCCCCGGCAGTTAAGAAATCCTAACTGGTACTGACTGTTTCCAGATGTATTTCAAAATGAGACTTAAGCAAAGGTTCTTCTGTTGGCAGTTTGAATCATTATTTGACTTTATTCAGTTTGCAGATGCAAACAGGCATGTTATAAACACACACACATTTTTACAGCATGCTTTATTAATTTTTTAAGTTAGGGATTGTCTGTTCATATCTGCCAGGGGTAGATTTATTGGGATGGGCTAAAGGACTTTTAATCTTTCCTTCTCATAGCCTACCCCATTCGTACCATCAGCCTTCATCATGATGGTGGAAAAAAAATATCTGTACAACATGTCATGACAGTTAAAGCCTATCCATAGCAATGCCTTGATTTACTCAGATATTTTTAATTTTCAATTAAAACTAATGGTACTTCATCCAGTCTTGTCTTAGCTCTGAAAAGACAAAACCATGACTGTAGTTTACCAGCTAAGCAGTTTGTAGGAATCCCAGAAATACATTTATGTATGGTTGACATTGTGTGCTATTGTTTTCACAATGCTGGATGTCTTGCTCCAAGGTTATTTTCTAAAGAATTCCCAGCAAATGCAAGCATATAATTAACAATCAGTTTTGCAAGGATTTTCACTGTCCTTGGAGCAACTGTGTTGCTGTTCTGTGAGCCCCTAATCAGGACTGTCAGTGAGCAGCAAGGACCAAGTTGCGGAAGACAAACATCTGTAAGGACAGGAATGCAAGTGGAGACTCCAGGACACTTGCCTATCTTAAGAGGTATTCCTTTCAGGAGGACTAGGTCACAACAGAATTTTAATCAAGCAAAATGTCCCATATCCATCCTTTGCATAAGGGATAAAAACTATGCTGAAGCACACTGAGTTGATTCAGGATTAAATTAGACTGTGAAACAACATGAGGTAGAGACCCAGTGCCATAAATTGTTAAAATCAGCTTGTGTGGTATGTAGCTAGAGTCTTTGTGGCAGCAGTTGTACATTCCCAGGAAAATGGCCAAGGACTTTATATAAAGATGGCTCTTGACCATGTGAATCAGATGAGAAGTTCTTCCTAGCAGTAAATAAATTTGCTCATCTTGTGTCTGAGTCATCAAAACTGATCTGTCCATGACCTCTAATTAAAGGTCTTTTAATTCTTTGTCCATATTCTTGCCTACTTTTCCTATTAGTGAAACATAACTAGTATATACAAATAGCTAAAATAATAGAGTAATACATATCCAGAAAAACGTATTCCTATTTTTACAGAGAGAATCTGAAGAAATAATTCCTTCCTGAACTTTTACCCGCAATGTTATTTTTTACTGGTCAGTTTTTCTGCTTTTTCTCCTGCATGCACACAATGGCTGTTTAGACCGTGAAAATTTCAGACCTTAACATAACATTTAATCTATGTTATTCAGCACAACAGTCTGAAAATTCTCGTGAGAACAGGTACATTTCTAGTGATGTGGAATGCTGAGACATTTATGCTATGGGTTAGCATGCATGTCAAAAGAAAGGCCTGGGAAAGACAAAAGGCTGTTGTCGTGCTTTTCGATTTCTGAGAAATTAAATTATTAATCAGTCCACAGTTTTATATACTGATGTATGTAAAAGATTAATATATTTCAATTGCAGAGATTAAGGAGAGAACCCATAAATCTTGTGATAGAGAAGATGATGAATGTCTAAAAGGCATATTTCCCAAATATCTTGCAGACCTCAAGACTAACACAAGGACACAGTATTTTACAAAAGGGAATTAAAATGCTCCTTTCTTTTCTGCCTGCTTCTCCAGTTGGAAGTCAGAGATGTTTTTCAGCCAGAAAGTCTTTGCCTGCAGGTGAACATAAGATTACAAATCTGTTGTGTCATGAAAAGCCTATGCAAAAACCACATATTTGCTAAAATTTCTGAAAATAAATGGTAACAGATTATTGTAAATATCCATTTACATTTGTCTTGTCACTATCATATCACAAACAACAGAACATTGCAGCGGAAACATGCACACAGCAGATTGTCCAAATATATAGCAGACTTGTTGAATGTAAAGGAAGTTTGCTGTCCAAAGTCCTCAGCTCTGTCACAGTTTGTGAGCAGTGCACAGCCTGTGGGAAGTGTTGCTGCTGAAGCTCCCTGTGGTAAGTTCTGTGCTTCCAGAGACAGAGAGAGCACCCACAACCACACCCCTCCGAGAGCTCTACTGGTGTGCACGTAGCTGTTTCTCAGTGCATGCAATGCATACCCTGCACAGTTCTCTTAGCAGAGAGCTACACCTGACATCATCACTACAGAGGCTTCTTCGGACAGAATTCCTGTCAAGAATTTTAAGGAAGGGTTTGCTTGCTATCAGCTGATATAAGAACATAGTAAATGATTATTTGCAGCAGACAAGTAATCCATTGTCAAACTGTAATGGGAAAAGAAGATGATATTTGTGAAGAGAAACTACCTATTAAAATGTGATGATTCTTTATTGTCAAGTGTTTAAAAAATTAAAGTGCTTTGGTTGGGGGTGTTGTCTTTGACTGTGTTTTTGTGGTTTTTTTCAGTTAGTGTTAAGCTATGTCTTTTAACTATAGGAAATATCATTAAAATATTGTTTAGAATTATCATAGATTTAATTTAGTGCGTCACTGTGGTGAAAGTGTGTTTCTATCTGTCCTAACAGGCAGGTTTTTTGTAAAGACTCAGGGTATTAAAATAATTGCTTCCAGATACATACTTTTAAAATAAGTTCCTGGTAAACCAGGCATCACAAAGAGTTAGATAACAAGTACATACTGGGGCCTCTCCACAATGTGGTCTGGGCTGTACGGGAAGCATGTGCCCATACTGTGGAGCCCTGAGTTCAGATACCATTGGATGTGGGCAGATGATAGTAAGAGAGCTAAATAGTTTCTCCCTCTATATGTCAGTTCCACTTTTTTCCCCGAGGGCTTGATAAAGGGAAGTAAAGAGCCTAAAAGTGCCTTTAAAATTTCATGGGCTGCAGGTGGAGAAGGTGTCTGAGGTGTCTGTATTCCTTTGTGAAATGTGTGTCACTAGACAAAAGGGAGGAAGCAACTGAAAACCAAACGAGGTCTGGAGTTCTGCACAACCTTTGTTCTCCCTCTGGTACCGGCCAGATATATCCTATTTCAAATATTATTAAACTCAAACTGAACTTCTGGAAAGTGATATCAGGTAAAAACATATTTTATGGGGAAAAGTGCCGTAGAATACCAATGAGGAGAACGTGACTGAACAACAGTGGCAGTGTTTCTACTTCATCTAAGTTTGAAATAGGAGAACGCGATAGACTGCTGAAAGCAACTCCAGCAATGCAATATCCAGTATCCGGAGAACAAAATCCTTTTGTTTCCTGACCTCGGCCTCATCAAACGAACCAAGAGAAAAGTGTTATTGAGCTGGAGGAATCTGTTTACTGGAACAAATACTGAAGCTTTGCACCGGCATCTTAGAGCACAAAAGATGTTGGAACAGAACAGTCCTATTATGGAAAAGAGAAGCAGCAATCATGTACAGATGACAACAAAGTCAACAGAAAATGAACTTGAACTACAAAGTAAACTCTGTCAATAATTTTGTTTCCTTTATTTAGCTGACAGCTGTACCTAAAATTGATCTCAGTTATACTGACGTAAGATGTTTTAAGGACTCTTTAAGTGACATCTACATTTACTTCTGTTTGAAATGTTCAAGTTAAATCTGCTTGTGCCTTCAAAAATGCATAATCTGGTTGAGTGAATAATGGTGAAAAATATCTATCCAAAATTAATGTAATTTTTCTGTACTGCTAACTGTTGTTTAGTGCATTCTGTAATGAGCTCTGGAAGCTCCTGATCAGCTTGCTGTAATATCAAAGACATTGTTTAGTATTTGTTTTGTTTTCTCTACCTAACAGCATTCACTATATGAATATGCTTTTACTCTGTATCTTGATATGCTTTCTCTGGTGTATGTAACTAATCAGCTAAGCTATGTACTTGCTTCTCGACTGGATAATATGCTTTTAAAATACGAAAAATAGGGTGTATAATAAATAATGCATTTTTATGTTAGATTACTTGTATTAATTATTTTTATTAAGTTTTATGATTTTTCTGCAATTTATAGCCACTTTTGAATACTTATGGATTAGTGTAAATCATAGCAGACAACTGAATTCTCTATTTTTTATTTTAAATCAATTCTGTTATTATTAAAAATGGATATATATTAATTTAATTACGATCTCACAAATTACATTCCAATACATTATCAAGATTTTTCCATAAGTTTGTTCATGTCTCTAAGGAGTATGTACAAAAACACATGAGACAGAATGAAATTTTTGAATAATGGCCTAAAAGTTAAAAAATGCACTTCTGTTTTTTATCTTTAGGGGAAAAAAATTTGCTATAAATGACAAGATGGAACTTAACATCTGAAAACTTTGCATTTTGAGTTTTCACTGATCCATTTCATCCTGTGAGTGAACTACACGCACCAAAAATCACCCACTTCAACAAAACCTATGCAATAAATCATACGACCCTTCCTCACACCTGCAGAGAAGAGCTGGGTAAGCAGTTGGATCTTGCAGGATGTCCCGAAGGTCATTGCCTCAACCTCGTGCACCTCAGCAGTGAAAGCAGGTGTCCTGCATGCCTCCTCTTGTTCTCCTGAGGGTGACATTGTGCCTTTTTGATTTCACTTAGTTCCTCTGGCATGCTTGACAGTGTCATATCCTCTCATGCACTTGTGGAATTTGTTCATCTAGGAGGAAAAAAAAATAAAATCGATTATCTGTAGCTCTTCTGTGGCTCCCCAAACATGATAGGACACGATATGCTGATGGACTCAAGGGATCAACCCAGTCTAGGCAGCAAGTCATTTTATCAGGAATCTAAGAAAAGAGATGTAGGTGTACAGTTCTGTGTTTTCTATAGTTAGACCCAACTTCTGCAATCCCTTTTTCATTGCCTGAGGTTGAACACGTTCTTGCTACTTAAATTGTGAATATTATTGTCTCTCCTGACCAGCACTGATATCACAAGCTGAAATCTCATATACCTGCTGAAACACCTCTGACAATTTGTTGGATTCTGAACAAATTTTAATTCTACAAAATTTATTTTTGTGTTTGCTCTCTTTTCACAACCTGTTCTCCTCCCCCACTGCTACAGAGTCCTGCTATTCTGGAGTACACGTGGCAAAAGAACGGAACGGCAGATGGGCTGCTCCATATTTAATGCCTTCAGGGAGAAGAACACAAGGGCATGCAGAGCACATGTGTGGTCCAACAGCAGACTGTCAAGGCAAACCCTCAGAAATGTGGGAAGCTAGTGCCCCAAGAGTGAGAGTCACAGAGACAGAACAGCTCAAACCACACTCCTCCAGTGCAAGAAAACTTACTGTTCTCATATGAATTTATGAAGCATTCAACCTGATATTTCATAAGTCAGAGATTTTGCTCAAAAGGCTGGGGAAGTTTTAGATGAGAAAATGTGAAGAGGGATACCATCACCTCCTGTTTCTCTGGGAGATGATAGTGTGGAGGGGCACTAACAGTGCAAAAACTGGATCCTAGCTGTTTTGGATCTTGGGAGCTGTACCTCATGCGCTCACTTACAGACACTGAGAGTAGCACACTTTGTATAATGAATGCCCTGCTTTATTATGTTCATATATCCCTCACCCCCAGGTGGTGTTGTATTACCTCGTGATCACCACAAAATCTGGTTTCTGCCTTAAAAGCAGTGATTTGGCTCGTGGGACTGGGAACTGCAGGACCCTGAGCAAGCTGTACAGGTGGAAAATCTTCCCCTCTTCTAATATACTCCTTTCTAACCTTCGGAGTAGTTGCACTTTCCCCGGACCTCAGTCTGCTCTGTTCTGGCTAGCTTCGCTGGCTGTGAGTAAAGAATAGGACTTAGCTTCTGGGCCAGTAATGAGGGGATAATATGTATTCCTCCCTCAGATGAACATCTGTAGAAAGGAAAGAAAGGCATCTGTCAGCTGCACCACACGTTTTTTGTAACAGCTGGAATTATTAAGTGTGAACCTGCAGAACTGAATTGCTGTTGTGGCGTTTGCCTGAGCAGGAGCGGAAAAGCTTTGGGAAGAGCCCATGCCCTGGGGTGTGCATAGGGAGGTTACTTTAGTTTCTGGGCATGTCTGGACTGTCTCTAGAGTGTGCAGAAACAACACCAGTCTCTGACAGCGGGCAGAAAGCAGGAATACGCGCTGGACACTTAATACATCCTGGGACAGCAAGGCAGAACCGAACAACCCTCTTCTCCCAAGTGAGAGCTGCAGTCTACGTTCAGATAAAAATACCATAGAGGCCTTTTATTAACTGGGGGGTAGGTGCTCTTGTCTTCGTTTCTGCTGATATGCAGCTATCTCTGCAGTTAGCTGATGAGGCAGCTGCCGGCGGCCGCCGCAGGGCGGAGCCACCGAGCCCGCGGGCAGCGGAGGCCGGCAGGGCCCCCGCCGCCAGCGCGCCGCAGCCAGAGCGGCCGGGAGCGGCGCCCGCCTCTGCCGCGCCTCCCGAGTGACACCTGCCGCCGGCTCCGGCACGGCCGCGCCCCGCGAACCCGCCGTCACAAAGCGCTCTCATCTTCTGCACCCAGGTCTTCTGAAGAGCCAAAAGAACGGCCTCCGGACTGATAACTTCAGTTGGATGTTCCACATAAACCTGCTTTGATGCTCATGTGACTTTCTCCTTATTACAAAACTAACAGCAACACTACCAACTTTACCATTCCATGCTGACGAGCAGCAGTAGCAGGTTTGTAGCACAGCTTACCGAAAAGATTCTGTGTCAAGCAGAGGAAAGGACTCTGTGAGATCAAACTTGAGCTCTGACTTGTTTTAGTGTTGTTCTGTTCTTTATCTTAGCAGAATATTAGGTTCAGACTCTGGTGCTTGTTTTACTAAATGTCGTGTCCCAGCATTTGTGTTTTACTTGTCTCATTTCTGCTATGGTCACTCTTGTGTTCTCAGGTTGCAGTTTTTCAGCTGCATCTTCTGAAGCTAACACGGATAGAAATATAACCTGGAGAACTCACCGGGGACAATCTCTCCCAACAGTCTATAACTTGTTCTTATCATGCAGCCAAATGACCTCATTTTTTAAAATTAAATTACATTGCAGAAGACTAACTTGATTGTATGAGAAATCCAGAGTTTGCTGATTATTTGCTCTTTCCATCGTTTTCAGCTGAGAGTTGTAGTTTTAAACATGTTAACTTTCTCTAGACAACTTTTCCCATTTCCAAACAAGAAGTAATTTATCCTTAAAATGGAAATAGGGGATTAAAATGGCAGAAAATTTATGATTACCAGATGCACAAAATATATTAGCTGAGCTGGTACTTATTAACATGGACAGTTCCCTTATTACATTAATTTCAGATGAAGACATGTGGATTCTGTCATCTGGAATTAAAACTACATTGACATACAACACCCAGAGCCACTTCTGACAAGCATAAGCCTCCAAGTTTCCCAGCCCCATACTTCAGCAAGCCTTGGGCATCCAGTAGCCTCCTCCTCATGCCCCTCTTTCCATGAAGAGGTAGGCAAGATGTGGGGGCCACCTGTGAGCAATGCTGCACCCCCAGGTAAACATTAAAAACTGTGAAGTCCTTCCACAATAAACATGACTACTTTTCCCTTAGGCAAATATAACTAGGCATGTATTACTAGGCAATAATATTAAGGTGCCCATAACTGAATTTAGATGCCTCACATTATATGAGACAATTGAGGAAAATTTATGATTTTCATCTAACACTGATTTTTCAGGTATTAGCTTGTCTAAGGTTTGTTGCTGAAATTCTTTATTCAGTGAAGCAGACTGTGTTGGAATGACTCAGTGTGATGTTTTCCATCTTAATGGTTTGACAAACAACTCTGTCTGGTTTGTGTTGTGTTTCTGTCCAGTAGAGGAAGTGACTGGGAAATGAAATGAACATGCACAGTTTCCTGGACTGGACTCTGCTTTGTTTGCTTACTTGATCACATATTTAGTTGTCTCATAGTGTCCCTATAAAGCAGGACAATAATGCTCACCATGCAGTTCTCTAAGAAATCAGAAACAATGGAAGGAAATTTTCCAGATCTCCAACAGCCCATTTTGGAAAAAAGATACTACTAAACAAGATTATTAGAAGACTTTTACACAAAGATTATGCCACTGTTATTATAGGCTCTCCCTTAAAGCAATCGTGATAACTGTAATCATAATCCAGTGAATTCCAATTTTTATGAGAAAACCTGTTCTTTCTAAATTATCTGGAATATAGTGTTCACTATTTTTTCTTATATTGAGGATAAGAGGGTTTTCTGACTTTAACTCCATATTGGCCCTAGAAAGACAATAATGACCTTTTTCTTCAGGAGGTTTGAGAAATCTGAACAATGTTAACAAATATATGCTGCTGTTGTGCCTTTGAGAGAAGTGCTGAGTATATACCCATGTCTTTAAATAGAAAGCAGTCAAAGGATAACTGCAGTATTTAAAAACACTGAGAGCATTCTAAGTAGGAAGGAACGATAGTTCCATAGTTAAAGTATAAGAAAAAGAGAATATCTGCATTATGTTCCTGAACTGGGAAGATTTTTTCCTTATAACCTCGGGCAAAATGCTTCATCTCTAACTGTCTACATTTCCATACTTTATTCAGTATAAAATGGGGATTATAACCCTTTTCTGCCTCAGAGAATACTAAAAATATATGTGCGGGGACAGACATCCTGAGATGGAAGGTGTTATCTGACATTATAAATGGAAACACAGGATATGGCTACACAGGCTCTCAGTTTAGAGCTGATCTAATCACACAGAGGAAACCCAAGAAACAGAGTCAACAAACCTCATTCTCAAAGGCTCCAGTTACTACCTGATTGTATCGCTCGTGTATTTATTTCTGTCTCTGGGAGCCTGATTCTCCTAGAATATGCTTTTAACTGCTGCAGATCTTCAGGAGGGAGGAAGTGTTGAGATTAGTTTCTAACCCACTAGATTTTATATTTAAGAAATCTTTGAACAGTATAACACATAAGAAGTTAACTAGAGAAAAACTACCCTGCCTCAGGACAACGAAATGCTCCTGCATGTAGGAAACAAATGTGGTTCCCCTGCTAAAACACACACCTAAGAACTGGCAAATCTTTGCAGCTCCAGTGGTGCTCCTTTTGTCCCTCAACTGCTAACAGTTCAACACTGGTGGTAATAAGCCACTGTTGGAAATTCTACAGCTTCCCCTAACCCGAGAATCTGGGAGCGTGTAATGTAGGCTTGGATTCCCAAACATATACAAGCCCAAAATTCACCAACGCTTTAACAGCCATAGGGGTATGTATTCCTACATGCCTTCATAAATTCAAGCCTTAAAAGTCATTTGGTTGAACCTATTTTTTGGTTTTATGTATTTATTGCACCTCTTAACCTAATCAAATATAGTAATTTTTTAACCAGGCATAGAAAAATTATTAAATAGTTTACTGCAGGAAACAGAGAAAAATGCTATATTCACGAATGTAGATACATGGGATAATAACCCTCAGACTAGAATGCGGCAGGCAAGAACACTGGGAATTGTTCTTATTTTCTTAAGAAGGCTACGGATTGCAGTTTGTTTGGTTCTCCTTACAAATATACATAGTAATACACACAGACTCCTCCCAATAGTGTGAATCAAGCCGGCAATCTTCAAGAACTGTAATGGAAAAAGCTCAGGCTCAGGTATGAAGTGGACTTTAGGAGATGGATAATCAGCTTCATAAATACAAAGAGTTCACTAAAGTGAATGGGAATTTTTCTTCCAGGATTTGTAGGAACATGAAGCTCAAGATGCATTCTGCAGGGGATATTGTCACCTTGACTGTCATTTTTTGTCTGGAAGTTTGGCACATGTTGTTACGAAATGACTAATTGCTATACTCAAACTGCAGGAAAGAAAATAATTTCCTTCTATTTTTAAAACTGTTTACCCCATACATTTAACACAGCTAGGGACACAGCTAGTACATAATTTTCTTGACTAGTTCATTGGAAAGGAAAAAATGAGCATCAGGATAAACTCTCCGAACACTGAGAGGGGAGAAGAAAAATCAATAAACACTCTAAAAAGCATTACAGAGTGAAACCTTCAGACTGATCCCTTAAAGAGTACACTGTCAGAAAGCTGCCTAAATACAGCTAGCTCAAGTACAATCACAAGATGACATTTGCTTATCAGTTCATTAATATTTTTGACGTTTAAAACCAAAGCACGCGGGGAATTGGTTCCTCTTTTGCCAACTGGTTGCTTTCTCTTCTTCCTTGTGATGTAAGGAAAAATCCAAACCTTGACCCTTAGGCTTTCAGCTCACATAGACATCAGAGTTGCTACTGGAATGAGAAATATGTGCCTGGGGAAATGAGTGAACAAAGTAAAGTTCTTAAAATAAAATAATACCCACAACGCTGACTTTACTGCTTTAAAGCAAAATAAGATAATGCCACCAAAAAAAACCCAACAAAAAGTCAGAAAACTCCAATTATTTTGTCATTCCTGCTTGCATAGTATTGCAATGCTCTGTAGAGCTTTATTACTGACTTATGCTGTATGTAATGAGTTATGTTTGCCTAGCGATATTATCACATTTATAGAAATGATTCCTTATAAATATATTAGTACATATTTTTTACTGGTTTGCTACATGCCACTTTTTTATTCTGTGTCTTATTTTGATAGTTTCCCCACTCACACCTTTTTCTAGGGCTGATAAAGACCAAAAGTCTTTGCTCTAAAATACTGAAGCCAGAGATGGTCAAAACTCCTATTGAAAAGCTGATGATCTGCTCAAAATGAAACATACATATTTAGAAATATTAACTCAGTTTTATTACAAGGCTTCATTCCAGGCTCTCTTCTGAAATTATTGCTCTGATTTTTAAAATTAAAGAGTTGTCAAAAAGTTGCTTTAACTTTCAAAAATATTTTGACACTATTTTAGGGAGTTTTGACAAAAGAGAAGTGCTCTTGCAAAATGTTTTCATGGAATCACTTGCTGACAGAAGATGATTTAATGTGATTTTTTTACTGAAACTCCATATATGTAAAATGACTGTGATATGACAGACAGCACAGGACTAAGAAAATGGCAAGTAGCTTTAGGGCTAATTAGAATCTGTTTGCTGCTGCATCTAGACTATTCTTTCGAAAGATGTATAATGGTGTCCAGCCCTGTGGGATCAATAGCATTTAATATGGAGTAGGCTTCAATGTGCATCTGTCTGTGTACCTTCCTGTTGGAAAGGAATTCTGTTTATGACTAGAGAGTACTGAAAAAAATGAAACTTCTCAGATAGCCAAGGCACCAGCAGAAGAAAAACAACTGTCCTGAGATGCAAAACATCAGTAAAACTTCCAGTTTATAGGAGACCTAGAATTATTCATCTAGATAGTTAATGTTATTCATCTAGATCCTGCCCCTCTACTCAGCCCTAGTGAGGCACATCAGGAGTGCTGCGTGCAGTTCTGGGCTCCTCAGTACAAAGGAGACATGGTGCTCCTGGACTGGGTCCAGGGGAGAGCAACACAGATGATTCAGAGACTGGGGCACCTCTCATGTGAGGAGAGGCTGAGGGAGCTGGGCCTGTTCAGCCTTAGGGAGAGATGACTGAGAGGGGACCTCACCAACCCCTGTCAGGATCTGCAGGGAGGGCGTCAAGAGGGTGGAGCCAGGCTCTGCGCGGTGGGGCTGAGCAATGGGACAAGGGGCAATGGGCACAAACTGAGGCACAGGAAGCTCCCCCTCAACATGAGTGTGTTGGCTTGAAGGCAAAACCAGCAAGAGACTCCAAGTCAGTAAAAACAATTTAATAGGAGAGAAAAAAAGGTAAAAAAAACAAAAACAAAAAAAACCCCACATGCAATAGTACAAAAGATCACTGACAGAGTCAGAATACAACCTGACACTGTGGTGGTAGCAGTCCAGTTGAAGTGGCCTTGTTGAAGCAGTGCTCCTGCAGAAAGGTCTGGTAGCTCTTGTCCTCTGGGAATCCAGTGGGTAAGGCTGCCTGTGCTGTCCCAAATCCCAGATTATATCCAGGTGGGAATGCTTGGCTCCTCCCCCTGGGTGGAGCATCTCACAATGGGCTGATATCATTTTATCAGTCTTGCAATGGGTCCTTGATTGCCCATTAAACAGAGATAGCTCCTGGAGGGAGTTATCTATGAGTCATGCAGCAGGGCATTGATGGGCCATAAACAGAAGATAGTCCAGAGGGAGGGGGCAAGGGAAATACTGCCCAACCTAGTTTCAACAGCTCATGTGGATGGTGATAGAATACATACTTTGGGCACATCTTACATTGTAACCTAGGACAATGAGGAAAAACTCCTTTATTGTGCAGTTGCTCAGAGGCACTGAGCAAGATCCCAAGTAAAAATTTTAAATGTCCTTTGTTTTGCTCTTATATAGCTTAAATCATGGTTTCTGGCATCTCTTTAAATATTGGGAAACACAAATTTCTTTTTTGACACACTAACACCGATTCAGTAGGCTTTCTGTAAGTATATGGCATTATGGAATGTACTTCAGTCTCCTTAGTCAACAGAGGAACAGCTGAAGTGAAGAGTTTGAAAATGGAGAGGTGGTAGTAATATTATGAAAGTCACAACAAACAGGCTGCAATGCAGAACTAACACAAGGAGAAGGGTTAAACTGGATTAAACTCTCTCTTCATCTGAGCCCCACTTGCGCACAAGGACATCTATCTGAAACTGAGTCACAGAACATCATCCTAAAACATATGGCTATTCAAAAATTAGATCCATTTAATACCCTTTTAATGCTGCAGACTCAGCATAGCAGGGCTCTAGGCCATTATGAGGTTGCCTATGTGGAAAATACATGCTCAGGGACAGAAGCCACATGGTGCTGGGGCCAGAAGAGGCCCAGCTGCTGTACTTCCTTCCAGGCCTGCCATAGGCTAACTAAGGCACAGACAGTATCCACCCCTATTTCCAGCCACTGTAATTCTTAGCATTGGCTACATGACACAGAAAAAATGTCTGTCCAGCACAGTGAAATGCTGGAGGTGTTACCATGATTTCCTACTGCTTTTGGTGAGCCCCATGAAAAGCGAGAGCTATCTAAGGTATTGTGCCCTGTAGGCATAACCAAAGAAGAGTTCACAAAAGCGGCACACCAAGGATAAGATTTTTTCCTAAGGATAAGATTTTTTTTTGCTTAGTACCACTGATTAGATTTACACGATTTAAGATTAAAACGGACAGTGATACCCTGCAGACTGATCTTTTGCAGAATGTAAATGCAACTCAGTAGCTCCCATGCCAGTTCATACCTGGTCACTAGGCCTGTATCAGAAGGGTGATTTTAAATGTTTTAGATATGAATAAAGTGCCATGCTTTTAAACATCTCTCTCTAGTAAGTGAATATCCTTATTTAATTAAAACTGTAATTTGTTTCTAGTCTTACTTTGGCAAGCTTCAGCTTCCACCTCCTGCTGGATCTCATTGCATGTTCTTTTGTTATAAAGCTATTTACTATCAGAAACATGATCTTTAAGTAGCTGATCTGAAACACAAGTCCCTTTAAACGTCTAAGGAGGACTTGATTTTCTTGTAAGACACTGTTATAATTTTAAAAGCACACATTTAGCTCTGCAAAATTATGAACTTTCTGTACTGTAAAAAATCTGAGCAGCAATAACTTTTTTATTGTCCAATGCTGAGAGACCAAGCAGCAAGGTGAACTAAGCTTATAGCTATACAGTAAGAAAATAGTTTATATTTTTTTTCTTTCTCATTCGTAATGAGATTTTTTTAAGATGATTTAAGCAATCATAGCTGTACTGGAGTTGGTAAAACCACAATAAGCTGCATGTGCTAGCAACCTGCTTTATCACAATTAACATTTTTTTAACAGGATTTTAGGATTCATTCTTTCCATTAAGAAAAAAGCCAGGAGGTTTGTGAGGAGTGACATTAACGAAGCTTAGTTTCCCTCTATTTTCCATCCCTCTTGCCTCTTTCTGACTACGTTCCACATTATTTCCAGAGTTCTCTGTCCCTTACACCTTCAGTTCCTAAATCATCCATCAGGCTGGGAAAGAGGAGCTGGTGCTGTAGATGGCTCAGAGCTAGGATGTGTGCACCAGGGTGTGCACACCAATCAGCTGCTTGGCTAAGAGCAAACACAGCAGAGAGAAGTAACTTCTCCTTATCTTTCTTTTCAAGGGGGGACTGACAGGCCTTAGTACCCTCAGCTGCTGAATCCCTTTAAATTTTACTAATATCCTTAAGAATGCTATCCCTCTGCTGAATGCATTTAAAATTGGTGATGAGATACGGCAGTTACAAGGAGGCACTGACATACAGAATAACTGCACTAAGCCTCATTTTCTTGGGAAAAAGAGGCTAGAAATGAGAGAACACATTCTCAGTAATGTAACAGAATGGTGGCTATCACACTACCTCAGAAGCATAACATAGGATGTGGTTGTGCTGAAGTTGAAAAGCTTAGGTTTGTATTTGGACTGCTGCTTGCAGGAGGCCCAAGTGAGCCCAATTCCATGGCATGTTCTCATCGTGCTGCTCCATAATGTGTTCTGATTTCAGACCAGTGACACAATTGCCTTAGTTAAAATGAACTAGTGTGACCAAAAAGAATTAGTAATATCCACTTATAAGCAGTAACTGGGTATCTGTGAGTGACTGGATTCCCTTGGAATGTAAAGGTTTTATAAAGGAACACCACTTTCAGATATAATTGCAAAAGTTGGGGTTTTTTTGCCTCATGCAAGAACCAGATTTGCTGCCTGCTAGATTGACACCTTCCACCGTGGAATCTAAATCTGAAGTGACTAGCAGCAGTGGTGAGTCACCAGCTCTTTGCAGCACAACGGTGTTTGCTTTGGGCAGAAAAAAGGAACAGAGAGTCTTCTGCTGTTCAGTACCAAAAAAAAAAAAAAAGCTCACACCATCTTCGAAGCCTTCAGAATTTTTGGAAATGAAGCTTACAACTCTTGTTCACACGGGATAAAGTTCTGGTAACTTTATTAGTTTTGGGTCCTATTTTATTTCTCAAAAAATTCTAAAGAATGTATCACTATGAACTGAAGAGTTACACTGTGTGTGATGAGACTATGAAGGTTTCTACTAGAAAATTCCAAGCAACAAAACCCCATACATCCTCAATGTGTTTCAATTCTTGGCTTGCCAATGTGATTTGTTTCTAGCAGTAATGCTAGCAATGAGCTGTTGCTTACATCTATAATGCTTCCATCATGAAAGGCCACGTGTACATGCCTGTAGAAAGCATACACACAAAATTGTGGCTGTGGAGACAATGAAGCCAACAAGGACTGTCAGAAAGCCATGTGCTGCAGAGCAGGAACGAATTTTTTCACAGCCAGCAGTGCACCAAGCCCACCTGGCTGCTGCTGCAGCATTTTAAATCACCCCTTACAGGTTCCACGGGACTCCAGCAGCACAAGGGCGATAACTATTTCCTTAGTATGTATTTTGGGCTGGACACGGCATGAATTTACTGAAGAAATGGAACTCAGACATCTGGTAACATCGGTGTCTGTCTAGGGGTGACAAGCCTGAGGAGCAGGTCACAGGGAGCAGCGCAGACCAGCCATGAGTGTGCTGTCCCTGGTGCCCACACTGCCCAGCAGCCGGAGCCCAGGCCCTCCGCAGGGACTGGGGACACCCAGCTGCATGGCACTGCAGGCCACAGAGACGTGGGTCCGGCATCCTCACACATTTTTCCAGACCTGCCCCAATTTGTAATGACTTTGTGTGGAAAAGCCACTAATGAAACTTGGTGCCCAAGGCAGCAAATCACAGAAGTGCAGCCACCCCACAGCTTGTTCTTCTCTGTGGGGAGTAAGTGAACCCGATCTCCCTGGAAGTAATTCGTGGTGTTCAATTACTTCTATGGAGTTTTGGGGGGAAAAAACCTTAGATACTTGTGAGATCTTTAAATTTAGTTGGGAAATATCTAGTAAAAATTCCTAACAAGAAGGTGAAAATCTTCATCTTAAACAATTCTTGTAGTTAGCCTGCTGTAAATGTAAAATATAAGGTAGTGATGTAATTGGGCAAAATTTGGTAAATAACAAAAAAATAGTTGAGTTTCCACGATCTAATGGTTGTTCCTGCCTGTACATTCCCTCAGTTGGTCCTTCAGAATTTTCGTTCACCCTGGCTGTGTGCCTTCTCAGCACTCCTGTGTTGCTATGTTTGTGAGGATGTCTGTACGTAGCACTTACAGCTAATGTGGGACTATTGCAAAATGTGGAATGTGTAAATATTTCTGAAGAAATTTCTGATGTTCGATCTTTGTATACTTTCAAGCCTAAACAACAACAACAAAAGAGATTTAATCTTTGAAACGGAGAGCTGCTAAGAAGCTGTAAGCGATGTCCAGGCGTTAGAAAGACAAATTAATTGCTGGAAGAATTGCTTTGTTAAGGTTCAGGGCTTGATATGTTTCAATGACCTCAGACCTGGGGGAGATTAACAAAACTTGGGGCTGATGGTAGACACAAAGAATGCAGAATTTAGGGCCACAAGGACATCTAGCAGGACTTCCAAGATCAAGAAGTAATAAAGCCAATTCAGCAACTGTACTGAAATCAGCTCCAACTGGGTAAAAGGTAATTCTGGCAGGACGAGATTGTGGCCCCTGACTCACAGCTACCAACTCAAGAAACCCACTGACTCAAAAGAAAACAAAGACTGAGAATGTAGACTAATAAGGATGAGAAATAAGGGAATCATTAATAGAAGATAGAATACTAATTAAGAAGAGAACTATGTAACTTGCAGCCAATAAACACTAATTCCTTTGTTTACTAAATAGTATGAATAGTAAAAAGTTTTGATAGTTGCGATGTGGATCTGCCACCCAGCACCCCTTTCAGTGCAGAACTGTAAATAAATCAAATACCTCGACCCTGTGTGCGTATTGGCCTCTAGCACATCGGATGAAAGAACCTATTTTGGGAACAGGATTACTCTGCATCCATGTCTACATTCTGCAATCCCACGTCTCAAGCCCACTGTTAGCCCTCCATCAAGGACTTTTTCGTTCCTGCCCGTGATGGCCCGAGAAGGCCTCCACCTCCCGCACGGGTGACAAGATCTGTGTTGCAGTGACTCCGTGCTTTGACGGCCCGTGACTTCCCGCAGAGGCCGTGAGGGTGGTTGAGAGGAGTTTCCAGGTGCGGGGCGCCGCGGCGGCGGGCCCGGCCCGTTGGCAGCCCGGGGACGGCGGGGCGCTCCCGCCGCCGGCCCGGACCGTTGGCAGCCCGGGGACGGCGGGGCGCTACCGCCGCCGGCCCGGCCCCGTTGCAGCCCGGGGGACGGCGGGGCGCTCCCGCCGCCGGCCCGGCCCGTTGGCAGCCCGGGGACGGGGGGCGCTCCCGCCGCCGGCCCGGCCCGTTGGCAGCCCGGGGACGGCGGGGCGCTCCGCCGCCGGCCCGGCCCGTTGGCAGCCCGGGGACGGCGGGGCGCTCCCGCCGCCGGCCCGGCCCGTTGGCAGCCCGGGGACGGCGGGGCGCTCCCGCCGCCGGCCCGGCCGTTGGCAGCCCGGGGACGGCGGGGCGCTCCCCGCCGCCGGCCCGGCCCGTTGGCAGGCCCGGGGACGGCGGGGCGCTCCGCCGCCGGCCCGGCCCGTTGGCAGCCCGGGGACGGCGGGGCGCTCCCGCCGCCGGCCCGGCCCGTTGGCAGCCCGGGGACGGCGGGGCGCTCCCGCCGCCGGCCCGGCCCGTTGGCAGCCCGGGGATGGCGGGGCGCTCCCGCCGCCGGCCCGGCCCGTTGGCAGCCCGGGGATGGCGGGGCGCTCCCGCCGCGGGGGCTGCCCGCGCGCGGGGGGCGGCGCCTGCCCCGGAACCGCCGCGCGGGGCATTGTGGGTGTGCGGCCGCGGCTGCGGATTTCGGCGGGTCCCGTGAAAATGGCGCCGTAGGCGGCGGCGGGAGCGGGAGGTGCCGCCGGCTCCCTGCGCTGCCGACCGGGCGGCACGTCCTCGCCTCCCTCCTTCCCTCCGCCACCCCGCCGTGCTCCGGCTCTGCCGCCCGCTCCCTGCCCGCCGGGCCACTTTCTGCCTCCCGCGCGGCGATGGCGACTCCGGACCAAAAATCCCCCAACGTTCTGCTGCAGAGCCTCTGCTGCCGCATCCTGGGCAAGAGCGAAGGTAACGGCGTCCCCCCGCTGTTCCCACGGCGGCGGCGCTCGGAGCCCGCGGGGGCTGCCCCGGCAGGGCTGGAGAGGTGCCGCCCCCTCGGCGGGGAGCGTCGGCGGCCTCCCGGCCCGGGGCGTGACAGCCCGGCAATGCTGAGGTGCCGGCCGCGCACGGCCGCGGCCCCGCGAGCGGGAGCCCTGCGGCGGGAGGCGGGTCCGTGCCCTCCTCCCCCGGCTCCCCCGGAGCGCTTCGCTGGCTTGTGAAGGCGATCTCCTCTTCGGGGAGCCGGGCACCGGTGCCGGGGTGTTGGGGCCAAAGGGGCCTCCGTGTCCGCGTTGAGGAACCTCCGCTTCCCGCCGGTGCCCGCTCGAGTGGAGCCACTGGCGTTCGCTAGGTCCGCTACAGGTTCTCGGTGTCTTGATGCTGCTGTGAATCTCCAGCAGGGGAATGGATCTCTTGTCTGTTTGCGTAAGTTTCTCCCTTGCAGTCAAGGCGAAGACTGTTTTTAGTAAGCAGTTGGAGGGGTGGAAAGGAAGGCATGCATCTGCCGAGTCTCCTTTTTAAGTTACTCTGTCAGCATGGCTCATTAGAGAAACTCCTGCAAGAAGCTTTTATTGCATCTGTTTTCTTGTATGAGAGATGACTTTCTCCCTCATTAGTAATGGTTGTCAAGTCCCTTGTTCTTTTCCCTCTCCATGCTCCTTTCTTCTGACAAGTCTTTTTAGATACTTCCAGGACAGTAACTAAAACTTTTGAGCGTTGACCTGTTGTAAAAAATTACTAGAACATGGCCTACGTGTGGATTATTGCCGTCTTAGAAATCTAGACAGTGAGTAAGAAAGTACAGATATATATGTTGTCTGTCTCTCAGACTTTGTTTCCATCTGTTGCAGACAGCATGTCCTGGTCTCACACCCCGTCTTTGTCTCTCAGTTGGAGAGATAAGGGTTTAGTGGATGAACTGTTTGGGGAATGAGGAACTGAAAGTGGCAGCATGGCCACATCCAAAGAGTTGCAGTTACTGTCTCAATGTCAAAACGAGGATCAATAGCAAGTGGTGTCCCTCAGAGGTTTGTACTGGGGTTGACGATGATCAATATCTTAATAACATAGACAGTGAGCTTGAGTGTGCCTTTGGAAGGTTTGCAGATGACACCAAGGTGAGCAGTGCAGGTGATGTGCTGATGGAAGGGAGTGTCAAGCAGAAGGACCTTCACAGGCTTGAGCAGGCCCGTGTGAACCTCAAGGTTCTGCACCTGGCTCGGGGCAATCCCCAGTATCTGTAGGGAGTGGGGGATGAATGGGTTGAGGGCAGTCCTGCAGAGAAGGACTTGGGGAGTGGATGAAAATTCGGACATGAGGCAGTGATGTGCATCCCAGAAAGTCAACATATTTTGAGCTCCTTAAAAAGAAGCGTGGACAGCAGCTAGGGAGCAGTGATTCTCCTCTCACTGCTCTGCTTTTGTGAGACCCCATCTGCAGTACTGTGTTCAGTTCTGGGGCCTCGAGTCCTAAAAGGATGTGGATGTGTTGGAGCAGGTCCAGAGGAGAGCCATGGAAACTGTGAGAGGAACGGAGCACCTCTCCTACAAAGCAGCTTTGAGAGAGTTGGGGTTGTTGAGCCTGGAGAAAGCTCTGCTCAGAGATCTCATTGTGGCCCATCGGTGCTTAGAGAGGGTTTATAAGAAAGACATGTTTTACCAAGGCCTGAAGTGACAGAACAAGAGGCATTGGCTTTAAGCAGTTATAGGGTATGTTTAGATTGGACACAGAGAAGAAAGCTTTTACAGTCAGGATTGTGAGGCACTGGAACCAGAGGCGTTGTAAATCCCATCCATGTAAGTGTTTAAGACCAGATTGAGCGGGGCTTTGAGCACCCTGATCAAGTGAAAGATGTCCCTGCCCATGTCAGGGGAAGTGGACTAGATTGTCTTTGGAGGTCCCATCCAGCCCAAACCATTTTGTGATTCATCTGAGAGGGATGAATCACAAAAAACACTCCATATAACTCTAAGATCGTGTGGATCTTTTTCAAACTAAATAATTCTACGATCACCAGCTATTGATTGCTCTGTTTTGTTTTTTCAAAATCTTCTCCTTCTCCATTGTATTTTTAAGTCTTCTGCAAGGCAGTGTTTTTTTTTTTTTTTCCCCAGGATCTGCAGTATCAGATTCTGTGTCAGGAATTCCTTTTGTAAAATTTTATCTGGATGTGGCAAATTTCTACTCTTCCCCTGTCTCCACCACATCAGCAGTAGCTTCTAAACTGTGTAATGCCTCTTGCATTCTTCTGTAACCACGTTGCTTTTAGCAAGTGTCCTAACTGTATTTTAAAGGGTGTTTCACATCAGACTATAATTCTAAGTTGCTCTTATAGCTCTGTTTTTAAAGCTCTTTCTTGCCTTTAACGTTCTTTGGGAACTTTTTTTTTCTGATACAATTGGTATATGTTCTTGTTTAAGAGTATTTCAAACATTTGCTACCAGAAATCTCAAATTATTGTGCTAGTTCCTAGTTCTATTTCCAAAAACAAATTAAAAAATTGGAAAATAGATTGTCTTGCTTTATTGGAATAGTGGATGCCTTTTCATTTCTGTAATGTCCTGTTTTCTTCATGACTCTTTTTTCTTAGATTTGGGGTCAAATCTAAACTCAATCTTAGCTTGTTTCTTAATGATACGAGGTTTGTGATACTTAAAAAAGTTAAACAGAGCATGAGGACAAGAAATGGAAACCTCTGTTTATCAACTGAAGTATGAGTATTGCGGTGAGATGGCTCACTTCTAGCAGCTTAGGATCCAGTGGTTTTTTTTGAAGTTAATAGTTCTGATACCTCACTGTATCTCCTGACTGGAATAATAATTTTATTTACAAGCAGTATGTGCAAAAACATGCAGGAGAACTGGGTTTTGTTATTTTTCTAAATAAATGTTGAGCTTGTTCCTGTGTGTTGGGATTCTGAGAATGTAACTTAAAATCCTTTCTATGTTTGACTAATGAAAGTGGAAATTTTGGCCAAAATCACAGTAAGTTTCTGTGTGCAACCTGTAGCCTGCTTGTCTGCGCACTTGAGGATTATCTGAGGACTTCTTTGAAGTGACAGCTTAAAAAATAGGGGGTTGTCTGCCACATTTATCACCCATGTTTTTATGCATGTGACAGATGGGAAGTTTGTTCTTACCCTGCTCTTTATTCCTTTGTTAGCAGGGATCCTAGCACTGAGACCTCACCCTTCTGAGACAGGATTTCCCTTGAAGCAGTCGCTTGTAGTACATGTGTTAGCTCAGATATAGACTTCAAGTGTATAGAGACTGAAAAAATCAAAAATTCTGTGAAAGTCTCAGTCATTAAAGGTGCATGTGGTGGTTTTTCCCCCCAGCACCTGATATCTATGTCAAAGGAATGCATAAAAGGCAAGAAAGGAATTTTGTTAGCGCTAGCATCCTCTGTGTCAAGGAAACTGCATGTATCCAAAGGTGGTAAGGAACCCATTGGACAAGCTATTTAGCATCCTGCTGTTTCTCAGGCTTGTAGTTCTTGTTCTTTTCAGCACAGGGTAAGTTTGAAGTAAGGTATTAGTGTGTGGTTAGTGGTCTATTTGCAGCTTCTCTACTCCTTGTGTACAATGAAGTTAGGCTGCTTTGTATATACACATCATCTTTTTTGAAGCAAACTTTACAATTGTTATCAGTTTAGTCTTTGGAAAGTAATTTATGATGTTCAAATACTCCTACAGAGCTTAGGGACAAAAACCTTAGACACTTAGGAGATCCTTAAATTTAGTAAAGAAATCTCTAGAAGCTGAAAACATCCATCTTAAACCATTTGTGTAGTTAACCTGCTGTGAGTGTGAAGTACAAGGTACTGATGTAGTTGGGTGAAATTTAAATAGTAAATAATAAAGGAATTGATGTTTGATTTCATGGTTGTTGCTGTCTGTGCGTTCCCTGAGTTTCTACTTGAGAATTTTTGTTCTCCTTTGTTCCTTCTCAGCACTTGTGTGTTATGTTTGTGAGGAAGCTACAGCTTCAGGAGGAGCTGAAGGGTTCTGTTTATATAATATCTGTGTGATAATTGTTCACTTAAGGGATTCATCTCCTTCCAAGTCTATGTTGTGCAATTCCCCACCTCAAGTCTTCCATAAATTCTCATCAAGGAATTTTTTGCTCCTGCCCATGACAACCTTAGAAGGCTTCCACCTTCTCTGCTTGTTAAAGATTTATGTTGAAGTGAATTTGTGGTTTGATGGACTGTGATGTCAGGCTCTGTGGTGGAGCCGTATTCTCTCTCTTCCCCCTTCTGGAATCATCCCCTAAGTATATGGCTTGCTTTGTTTCCAGAACGAGTCAGCTGCATAGGCCTAGTTACTGGGATTTACTTTTCTGCAAACAGCTCTGCCTCTGGGAAATTCATTACAAAGTCTACTGAGTTATGTGGAAGTCCCCTTCAGTTGTTTGTTCGGTTTTTTTCAACATTACCTATCTAAACTTTTTTTCCCCTAAAACTAGTGTTTGAAAGCTGTTTGTTGCTGTGCTCTAGCCAGTCCTCAAGGAGGGGCTTCAAGCTTTGCATGGTGCTGTGTGTCTGCAGTCAGCCACTGTGATTAGTTTGGGGTCTCTGCCCCTGCAGTTGGAGGTGTTGCTGACCTCTCTCTTCCACATGTTCTCATAGTACTGTACTGGCTTTGTATTATCTTCTGTGTTTTTCCAGGCTATCCACTCACTTTTATACTTACACCTGATCTTGCATGGAGCTTGCCTACCTTTGCAGTAATTGCTATAATTTTCTTTTTCCCCTCTGTGTTTGTAGGCTCCAGCAGTTATACAGGGTTACATGCCTCTTTTCAGACAATCCTTTTAGTCCCTCTGACAGAAACCTTCTTGTTCTTAGCTGTCTTTCACAAACCTCCTGGTAAACTTAAAACTCTAAGAACTCTTAGTGCCTCCAATGGAAATGACTGGTATTACTGTAAATATCAAGCTAAATCTATTTGAGTTTGAAACTTAAAAAGATTTTTGTGTGCCAAAGTACTATTGGAGGTGTGCATGCTCTAGAAAGTAAAGTAGTATTTCAGTCTTTGGGGAGCAGTTTGCTACCTGAAGTCCGTACTGTGGCCTCAATTTCATCTCCAGAGTGTCAGTGGCATTTCTGTTACTGCTGTTTGATTTTGGTTTTTTAAACTCTAAATTATTGGAATAGATGTTAAAATTTCATGTCGGGGGAAAAGCATAGAGTTCATTCAAAAGGTGATATGGAGGGAGTTTTACCTATGCTAATAACAGAGCAGATGGGAGTTGACAAAAGATGCAAAAATTCACAGTGAGGGAAAGTTCTTAAAAGATTGACAGAGCTGTTGATAGTCCATTGGGATAGTTCTCAGATAAACCTGTTTGCTAACAATGCAGCAAGAGCCAGCCATATTAACAGAATTAAAGAATAGTTGTTTCCTGGGCTGTGCATCAAAGTTTGTGGACAGCTTCTAAGTAAGAAAGAATGGGAGTGTGTGTGGCTTGGGCTTTATTTTGTACTTAGGTTGATTATTTTCCTTTGTGGGAAAGGGGTCTGGAGACTAGAAAACCCGTTAATTAACAATAAATTTGAAATGCTTCAACTAAAAGCTTTGATCAACAGAAGAGAAGCTTAGGATAGTTGACTAAATCAGAAGACTGATATAAAATCAATTTTCTTCAGGAATACCTCATAGAATTATAGAAAGGCTTCACTGGAAGGTACCCTAAATGTCATCCAGTTCCAACCCTACTGCCATGGGATGGAACACCTTCCACTAGACCAGGCTGCTCAAAACCTGTTCAACATGGCTTGAACACTTCGCAGGACAGGACATCCACAACTTCTCTTGGCAAACTGCTATAGTGTCTCACCATCTTCACTGTGAAGAATTTCTTCCTAGCATGGTGTCTAAATGTGTCATTTTTTATTTTAAAATAGTTTCTCCATGTCCTATTACTCTCTGCCTATATAAGAAGTTGCTCTCTTTTTTATGACCCCCTTTAAGTACTGAAAGGCCACAATAAGGTTTCTGCACAGAGCCTTGTCTTCTCCAGGCTGGACAAGCCCAGCTCTCTCAGCCTGGCTTCAGAGGAGCAGTGCTCCAGCCCTTTGACCATCTTTGTGGCCTCCTGTGGACCTGCTCTTAACAGGTCCAAGTCTATTTTTTATGCTGGGGACCCCAGAGCTGGATGCAGCACTGTAGGTGGGATCTCATGAGGCTGCAGTAAAGGAGAAAATCGTCTCCCTTGACCTTTTGGCCAACCTTCTTTTGATGCAACTCGAGATGTGTTCAGGCCTTTTTGACTGCGAGCACACATTGCTGCCTCATGTCCAGCTTTTCATCCGTGGGAACTCCCAAGTCCTTCTCTGCAGGGCTGCTCTCAATGGGTTCTGCCAGTGTGCAGTTGTCTGGGATTGTCTCAAGCCAGTGCAGCACCTTGCATGTCATAACCAGGCTGGGCCTAAAACTGCACGTTTCAAACCCAGTGTTTTCTATAGGAACAAGCAGTTTAGCTCACAATGCACGTAGATTCTCCTCAAGAACAAAATAGTAATGCTAATAGCATTTGAGACCAGTCTTCTAGTTTATCACTATATACCATGTTAATGCAATTGCCTTTTCCCCCAGGTAATACTTCCTAGTAATGTAGAACATCTGATATGAGTAAAACAAGGAGATATAGCAGCATTACTGTCTTGGCAAGCATCATATGTACTCATGATATATGTGAAAAGGTGAAAAGTTCTACAGCTTTTCTTCCCAGCTTAATTTTGCAAGAACAGCATATTAGGCATTTTGCAGACACTGTTATAGGAAACAAGTTTGTTGTTTGGGGTTGGGTTTTTTTTGTTTTTTTTTTTCTTCAGTGTGTGGTTTTGGCAGCATCTGTATCTGAAGTAGTTTGCAGCAATAATTTTTCCCTGGTCAATGCCACTCCTGCAGCATTGAATGCAGTTTAGAGTGTCATTGTTTTACAATAATTTTGTATTTGTGTTTAAGGAAAATGGTTGTCTGGGATGGTGGACAGCTGACTTGAGAGTTTGCTAACCTTTGAAAGAAAGAAACTGGTTTAGCTAAACTTTCTTTGGTGTGGTCCTATAGTTTAGAAATTGTTTATAGATGTATTTAAATCACCAAATGTCTTTTTTCAGGAAGCAAGATTTCTCACGATGATTTGGAAAAACAGTTTCAATTACTACTTAGGTATTTCAGGACTTCCCCCTGCTTGCTTTTAGAAACTTGATTGACCAATAACCAATCTTATTTAAAGAAATATGTAAGAGTATAAAGTGAATTTCAGCTCATTTCCCTAAAATTATAGGTAATGTTAGCAGCTTCTTTATAGCAAAAATCTTCCTGATTTTCAGAATGTCCTCTAAAATACTGCCTTCTTGCAAGTATATTGGCTAATTATCTCTTTGTCTTGTGAACTTTTCCTTTAATTTTTATATTTAGTCCTTTTTCTCCTTGCTTTCTTTACAGTCAGAGTCTTTCTGTGCATTGTTTCTATATATTTTTTTTTCATGTGCTACACTTACATTTTCTTCAGCTTTAGAGTGCTGTTATCGACCTTTTGAAGTAGTTCAATTCTAATACTGCATTGTGTGTAGGAAAGTTTGAATGGCTGTGTGGAGTATAAATCTTTGAAGGATTGATAGGTTGCTTTGTTAGAAGGAGACAGTTTTTAAATTTTCATTTTTTTCTTGTGATTCGCAAGTGCCATTTCTCTGTTTAGCTGTTTGGCTGTTTCTCAGTGTCATTCATTGTGTGTGTATTACTTAAGGGGTATAGTCTGAGAAGTGGCTGTCTATATCTGCATTCTCTGCTGTGATCAGACCTCTGGAAATCAAGTCATGATAATGTTGTTTTACCCCTTTAGCCTTCAGACAGCTGCATCAGATATATTGAGCTTGTTGTTATGTAACAGAGTCATGCTGTAATCATTTTCTGATGAAGGATGTTCAAATAGATGGCTGTATATTTTAAGTATGTCTGCTGTCATAATGATGATTCTTTGAGGAGGGAAGCAATTAGATGTGCCTATTAGTTATAAGCTGTGAATTTTTATTGTACTGACACATATCTGTGTTAAGTTATGTTTAATCACTTCAGGTACAGAAGTTATTTTACAAATTCATGAGAAATAATCTGCTGAAGAAACACCCACAGCAGGGAATTTTGTTTGTAAAAGAGAAGCTGAACTTGATTTGAATAAAACATGAAAATCTGAATTAAATAAAATAGAAAAGCAGTCTTGTAGAGCTGTTGAATTGCTGGTGCAAATCAGAAATATATCAAGAGCAGATAACTTTTTCCATGTTTTCAGTAGTGCAACAGGTTTAAAAAGCAGGATTTGTTGGATGGAATTGTAGTCTTTCATCTAGAGATCTTTCTCAGATGCCTTGTTAGGGCAGTATGGAAAAGGCTGTACTAAGTTTCAGTGCTTTAACTAATCTTGCTCTGGTTGGTGTTGAGATAGAAGGTTGTTACAGGAGGTAATCTATTTTCCTTATCTATTCCTTATATAAAACTTCCCCAATACAGGAAAAGCTTACCTCTTTCCTGTCTGCTGGCAAGTACAGAATTGAGGAACTAATGGAACATATGTTTGGGATAACTTAGTGCCAGTATTTGACTTTATTGACCATGCAAAATACTCTTTG